>NC_046307.1:29151638-29452889 GCF_004115265.2 Rhinolophus ferrumequinum
AGAGAACCACGTTCCTGGGCCACAGTGATTGGTCCAGGGCTGTGCATGCAACCTTAGCTGAGTCAGAAATTCAATCCCGGAACTTAGCAAAGGGTTATTCTCTTTCCTAAGAATTTGCTAAGATCATAGATGTAAGCCTGGGGGGCATTGTGAGAACTTGTCTGAGAACAAAGCAACACAGTGCCAAACAGCACCGACAGAGGGAGGGGATTCCCAGTGACACCCAGCAATCCATGACTTTCTCAGTTGCATCAACCAATACTTCTATTTTTTGCTGAAGCTAATTCAAGTCAGATTTATGAGACCTTATCACCAAACAATTCTACTAATACTCTTGTCTCAAAACAAGAGTAGAACAGATGAGTATTTTTTCAAGTTTGTTCCCAGATTATCCACTAGTTACATATTTAGTATCTACCATAAGTATTGGTAATAAAGACCAATAAAGATGAGTAGGTTGCAGTCCTTGCCCTCAAGGGCCTAATGGTCCAACAGGGAACCCAAGACTCATACATAATTGTCTATTATACAAAGCATAAGAAATAGCCGGAGGGAGGTGCTCACAGTATGTGTGGATGCATAAAGGAAGGAGAGTCCACACTCAGTTGGAAAGCAGAGTAAGACATTTCTCCTGTAAATATACAAGATTTGAGACAGAATTTGAAGATGGGGAAGAAAGAGAATAATTTCAGACAAAGAGACCAATATAAATTTAAATATGGAAATAGAAAATTTCTGAGCACAAAAGGAGAAAAAATGAATTGTCCAGTTTATTCAGAGAATGTATTTCAAGAGTGAATGAATGAATATATATGGTCAGGGAGGTAGGAGAAGATCCAAAGGTAGGCAGTGTTTGAGAACTCGCGGAAGATTTGACCTCACCATTCCAAAAAGTATCTGAGAATGGATAACAGTAGACTTTATGAATCCCCTGATGTTATACAAGGAGACACCACAGTATTTTCAATTTTTTTATGGGACATTTTGCAGATACCTGTTTCAGGTGTGGATCCTGCCAGAGAATTTGCCCACAGTTCCAGAACACTTCTGCTCTGCGTGCTCCCTTTGCGTTCAGACTGGAGGAGGAAAAGGAGTGGGGGTAGGTTCTATAAACGATAAAATGAAAGAGAATGCCACTGTCTTCATTTAGAAATGCCCGTGCAAACCATGCTTGTTGGCTTTTTTGATTTTTAATTCAAACTAATGAAAAATTGAAAGGAAATTGGATGTTCCATGAGATTTCGCCAAACACTGACTAGTTTTCTGTGGAATCTGACTGCAAAATTAGTTATGCATGGCTTTTGGCAAAAGCCAGTGCTGAGATTAAAATACAGCCTGCCTGTTCCAAAAAGATGGCTGTGCCCACGGCTAGGCCTCTGGTGGGTTGTTGTAAGGCGTCCTGTTGTTGTCCTATTCATAACTACCTAGGAGATCAATGTTTTTGACATTTCACTGTAGCATCTGAGCTGTGTTCAGCTGGGTTTTATTTTTTGGCCAAGGCACCAAGGATCAAACAGCAAAGGCAGAAAACTTTTAAGTTAGATTCTGAAATTATTTGTGTATGTGGTGTGTGTGTGTGTGGGGTGGTAACATGTGTGCATATATATATATATACACCCATACATAGGATGCCAAAAATATATACACACACTTTAACAAAGGAAAAAACTATTAAAATTGTAATATTCGATATATACTGATAACAAAAGATGAACACAAGTCACGTTTGACTTCTGTAATTACAAGAGGTGCTCAAAGTGGTTCCCATCAGTGTCCAGACACTTCTGATTAGGGTAAACTAACTGCTTGAGCAACGTTGGCCAAAGTGTCCACTTGTATCCATTTTTTTGGCACCCCCGGTATATATATCTGTATATCTTTATTTATATCTCTATCTCCATCTCTATCTCTGTAGGGAAATGACATAAAGACGAAACAATTCGTGAATTAGAAACCATGAGAAAAACAATCACTGAATGGTTCTAATAACTTTCTTGCATGAAGCCGAGTCTCTCACATGAATTTGTCTATATTCAATATCTGAAACTATTTTGGGTAATGAACTCTGATCCCCTGAGTGTTTGGACTTAACCTTACTGTGATCCCTCGGCGTGAGCCAAAGGGAGACATTTGAGCTCAGTGTTCTCTTTCTTCTAGCTGATGGGTAATTGAGTATAACTTCATGTTAATGCAGCAAGAGCCTGTGGGTTAAATCCAGTTAGTTTGTTGTGTCATTTAGATTTCATACGTCACTCTGGCTTGCCAGGCATCTTGCAAATTGGATGGAAGGTTGAACACAGACGATTCCTCATCACTAGCAAGCCTTCCAGTGTTAGTGCACTATACTCCAGCCACACGGAGCTTCTCTGGGTTCCTCTGAGCATGCTAAGCCATTTCCAGGTTCAGGGCCTTTTGCAGGGCTATTCCTTCTGCCTGGTATATTTATTCTGTTCTCTTTTCCTGGCTAACTTCTTAGGTCTCAACTTCAATGACGCTTCTATGGAGGACTCCTCCCCTCTCCATCTACACTATGTTCCTCTTCTGTTAATGCTTTCACATAGCCCTGCTTTTTCACCACTTATGATTCTCTGTTTTCTTGTTGGGTTACTTAGTGCCGTTTCCTACCACACTGTTAGGGCAGGAAGTTTTTTTGTAGTTCCCCACTGCTTCCCCAGTGGAGTGGCTCCATATGGATGCTCATGGGTGCTGAATGAATAAAAATTCCACTAACAGTAGGTTAGTAATATCTAAGAATGTTTCTTTTTAAAGATGGAAAGATCTTAGAGGTCACGTGAACCTAACCCTTGAAGACACACCAGGTCCACGTTAATTGAGAACATTTTAGTTATTTTCATTCTATTCTAGAGTGTGCTTCGTTTGTTTTTCTCTGGCAAATTGGCATTAGGTTTGTTTCCAATTTCTTACCATAATAAACAATGCAGCTATCAACATTCTTATATATGTTTCTTTGTGCATATTTGCAACAATTTCCCTAGAGTGTCTAGGAATGGAATTGGAGGTAATAAGATATGCATATCCTTATCTTTATAAGATAACATGATTTATCTTCCAGAATGGCTGTTCCAGCAGTTGTGTCTGAGCGTGCCTGTTGCTCCGCTTCTTGGCAACCTTTGATTTCAACAAATTTCTTAGCATTTGCTAATCTTGTGGGTGTGAAGTGGTGGTTTCAATTTTCATGAGTCCAGTCTGTTAGATCAGCAGTTGCAAACCAGCTGTACATGGTGAACGAGGCCTGCAGTCTGGATGCCTTTCACAGATGTGTTTTGTTTGATTGAAGGGTGTTTTTGGAAGCCCAAAATTGACTTAGTTGCCAGCATTTGAAAATTGAAAGATTTCACTTAAGAATCTGGATTGCTGTTTTTATCTTGGGGTGGAAAAATGGGAAGACATCCCCACACAGGGTCCGTATTCACCATGACAGCAACTGGTAGTAACTGACAGGCAGCTGCCTCTGCTTGCTAGGCAATGGAATGCACTTTGCAACTGGCCACAGTCCTGAAGCCAACCTACACCTTTTGGTTATCTTAGTGTCCTGGCCCCTGGAGGCATTTAAATTGTCTGCCCTGTTTCGAGCCTTTATAAAATAGAGAAAGGCCCCGGAAATGGTGTGGGGGGCAGTCTTTTCCCACCCACGCTGGACTAGGAATAGCCTTGTACCACAGAGCACTGGACATATGGTTCTAAATCAAGACTGGAACCCTTGCTGAGCGCAGGGCTACTTCCTCCCTAAAACCTCTCCCATTCATCTCCCTGTGCGGTGTGCTCCCCTGTCCCTGCTCGGACATGATCGTCCCGGACTCTGCACTTGCCGAGCACTTTTGCGCTCCTCTCACGCCGCTGGTGTCTTTGCTGTGTGTTAAGATGATCTGTGTACTTATCCCCTTTCCTCTCTTTTGCTGAAAGCTGCTTAACTTTTGGGACCATGTATGTACATGTCTCCCTTTTTGATATGTGTTTATTTGTTTTGGTCCTTCATGGTACTTTAAAGGGAAGGCTCACACATAGACATTTTTTTCACTCACTTCAACAAATATTTACTAAGTGCTCATATGCCAGGCCCTGTGCTAGGCACTGGGGCCATGAGATGCCACCATGGCCCTCAAGGGTCTGACAGAGCCCTGGTGAAAGGACCACATGTGTTCACTCATTCATTCTTTCAGATAACAATTGTATGTTAAGTGCTTGCTGTGTGCCAGGTGCTGTCAGTTGCTAGGGAGCAGAAAGAGACAAGGGCCTTGCCCCATGGACCTTCCAGACTAATGAGAGGTCAGATGAGCAGTTGCCTCTGCCACAAGAAGCTGAACTTGTCTAGGCTCGGGAAGGCAAGATGGGACATGAGCTGGGAGATCTGGAGGAGGAGGAGGAGAAGAGGAAGGAGCAAGGTGGGAAGGAATATTTAATGTCCGCACAGCAGAGTTAGCATGCAGGACGCCTTATGGAGGTAATGGGGACGCCCAGCTCACGGACCAGCAGGCAGCGTCGGTGAGGCCGGAGTCGAGACGGTCAGGTGCAGGTCGTGGGGCATGAGGCTGGAGGTGTCAGTGAGGGGTAGGTAAGGTCCAGATCCCGAATGGCAGTGAGCGCCATCAAGGGTTTAGGTGTTAAAATAGTTGTGTATAATTGAGACACCCAGTTGTTGATTGAATTAATGCACTGGGAAGTGCCTATATGGATGGCTATTCTGGAAACTTACTGCCTAATAGAGAAGATGGACAGGATGTCTGATGGGTAGGTTATTGTTGCTGTTGGACCAGGAAGGGGCAGACTAGACATTACATGTTTCAGAGGCCTGCAAATTCTGCACTAGCTACAATGAGAACCCTGTGAGCCTGGAGATTTATTAAAGAGGGATGGCTCTTTGCCCTCACACCTGAGTGAAAATGGAATGGCCTTCCCCAGACTTTCATCACCCCTGAAAAGAGGAGGATTGTTGCCTGTGGAGGGTTAGCTGAAACAGGTCCATAATGAGCCAGCCCAAAGGCATTGACAGCACTTGGCACTTAACTGGAGAAAGCAAGTCTTGTTTCTTAAGCTCTTGGCTTGCCAGTGTTCCTTAAGGCTTCCCGGGAGAACAACGCACGGAAGTAGATTGTTTCTGTCCCTCTCCTTGCTGCGCTGAAGCTCACTGAAGCTTCCTGCCCCTGAGTTGATATTCTAGTCCACACCAGTGGCAGAGCTTTCTGAGGCACACAACTGAAATCTAAAGCTTCCTTGGAGAAAGCATCCCTTTCACCCAAGGCCACTCTTAAGAGTGGAGGAACTTTTTTCTCACACCACTTAATAGAGTCGATTCCTGACCATTGTAGCTAAGAAGTGTAAGACCCTGCTGCCTTGTGCCAGGTCATTTGCTTGTTTTGTTGTTAATTTATCAAGTATCAACAAAAAGAGCCTCCTGTCCCCCCAATGCTTGGCGCCACCTCTGTCCTTTTGCCTGGAATGCCCTCCCTCCTTTCAAGGGCCTTGTCTTCCACGAATCCTTCCCCGATAATGCCACACCATAACGCTACGTCGCGTTCCTGACCCGTCCAGAGCTCTCACTAATTATTCTGTACATTTTAGTATTGAGCTATATTATTTATTTGTGCACTTCTTTATATGTATATGTCTTGGTTCTTCAACAAGACTGCAACTTGATAGTAGGCCAATAAGTATTTATGTATTAGTGACATGGAAAACTCAAGGCCAGGGACTGAATTATGCTCCGCATGGGTCCTGTTCTCCATTTTCTTTGCTTGCTCCAACTATGTTGAATCCATTGGTGGGATCAAAAGAAATAGTCAGTAAATATTTTTGAAGCAAGTTAAATAAAAGGAAGTTAGATTGGAAAGCCGTATGTCACTGTGGGGAAAGGGTCCCAGAGAGCAGTTTCCAGGCTCTCGGCCTCACATGGAACAGCGGTGGCTCGGTTATTAGATGGCCATCAGCTGGAATCAGATGGTCATCTGCTGCAACCAGTCAGCCATTAGCCACTAATATAACTGCCGTGGCTGCTCTAGGGGGTGGGTTGGTTGGTTGGTTGGTTGGTTGGTTGGTTGGTTGGTTGACAGAGAAGCAGACGGTGGATCGTGCACCGTGTGGAGCCTGCTTCCTGTGTCTCCAAACCAGCTTTCGGCGAGACTATAGTGGTATGAACCCCCATCCATGACTCCGTTGTTCCTCTTGGGCCTCACCACATCCTGCGTCCTGGTGCAGGGAGCGGGAGCTGAGTCTCTGCATGAAAATCACAGTGATTAAGAGCATTGACTTATGGGAGCAGTTAGCTCTAAGTTACCGGCTTAGGGCTTGGACAAGTCCAGTAATTTCTCCATGCCTCAACTTCCCCATTTGTAAAATGGGGATTAAAATAGTGTCCACTTAAAAAGGTATTGTCGAATATTGACTAAGACAATGCATATACATAGGGCTCATGTGAAGCTAAGATTAACTGCAAACAAGACTGTGAACAGTTTAATTGTGCAGGTAGGCTGAGGGTTAGACGAAGGCTTTGAGATTATAAAAGGAAGCAAAGACACACGGCTTTGGTGGAGCTTAGAATTGATCTCAAAATGCAAGGCTTCCAGGGACCATTCCAAGGTCAGTGATAGTTAAAAGATAATGTAGGGGACCCTAGGAAGTAAAACAAGACAGGATGGAACAGACTGGTATCCCCCAAATTCACACCCCTTGCACCAAGCCAATGCAGTTATTCCCTTGTCATTCTATCCTCAAATAGAAAAGATGGAATCTCAGTTTGGTGACTCTTGTCCAGCCCCACTTGCACCCTTGCTGATCTCTCTCTCTCTCCCTCTCTCCCTCTCTCTCTCTCCCCCAACCCCGTGTGTGTGTAAGACAGCTTCACCTCAGGGTATAATCCTGTGATAGATCATTATACAGCTTAGCTGGAATTCAATATCATTGGTCTGCTATTTATTTTTCTGACTGTCTTTTATCTATGTTAAGTAATACTGGTTTTTCCACTAATAGTAAACAAAGTTTCCTTTTACATTTAATTTTAGCAAAAAAGAGACAAAAATTAAATTCCAGACTAGGAGGTGCATGGTTCAATGCAGTATCATGAAGGTGGAACACAAATGACTGCTCAGAAAATCTCTGGGCTGGTGGCGAGAAGGGACTGAGTTCCACACCAGT
Source organism: Rhinolophus ferrumequinum (assembly GCF_004115265.2). NCBI lineage: Eukaryota > Metazoa > Chordata > Mammalia > Chiroptera > Rhinolophidae > Rhinolophus > Rhinolophus ferrumequinum. Next base: position 29,158,788 of record NC_046307.1, read on the forward strand.
TCTGCCTGTCAGGAGGTATGCAGCGCTGGAAATTCATTTCACTTTGCGTGAGCCTTCCCTTTTCTGATGTGTGAAGTAAACGAGTTGGGGAAGAGAGACTCGCATGGTGCTGTCTGGCTTGCCTGTTGTAGCAGCTGGTCGGGGGGAGGTGTCAGAAAGTCCTCCTTGATGGAGGGCTGACTTGGCTCAGAAGGCTCGCTTTGCAGGGAGGTGAGGCTGAACAGACGCACCCTGCCAGGGACACGCAGGGTGTATTGATTCTTTGGCTGTATTTATGCATGTTCACCAGCCCCAAATTGCCGTCTTATTTTAGGACTGAAAATGTTTTAGGCTCCCACACTTGGAATTGGCAAGTAAGTTGACTGCAACCTGTGGCCAATTGAAGTCTTCCTGATTTCCTCAGATTTCCTTCCCTAATGACCTTGGAAAAATAATCTTGTCACCCCTCTTAAAGAAAATGCTCTAGATGGGTCCTGTTCTCCATTTTCTGTTTCTTGTGCTGATAGCCATCCCTTACCAAGCTTTTAGCATGGACTGGGCCCTCGGCAAAGCACCATAAGCATATCATATTGCTTCGTCTTGGAACAATTTGAAGAGGAAGGTATTGCTATTATCCCTGCTTTACAATGAGGAAACTGGGGCTCGGAGAGCTTCCGTGACTTGCTCAAGGTCACGTAACTTGTAAGCGGTAGAAATGGGATTCAAACACAGGTCTGATGTATTCCAAAGCCCATGCTCTGAGACCATTAAGCTGTAGTTTGTTAGCATTTTCTATATCTGTTTTTCATTTTTATCTTAAAGTACAAATCAAAGAGTTGAGGATGTAAAATCAAAGGTTTCTTTCTTTTTGTTTTTAACTTAACTGTATTCAAGATATGTTAACAGAATGGAATACTATCAGGTTATTAAAATCACAAGTGTATGGGCCACACTGATGCAGGAAAATGCTTATGTGAAATGCCACTTATGAAAAATCAGTGCAAAAGGGAATGCACATCCTGATTACAACTCTGTTAAAGCAATCTTAATATTCATTGGCACAGACTGCATAGTGTTTGAGGGATGTAGATAGGTCAGAGTTCAATGTGTTTTAGACTCTTTGTTTCTAAAGGGTACTTAATTCCTAAATATACAAATTTACATAGAGAAGTACGGAGCAGTTTGGAAAGTGAGTAAATTAAAGGAGCCAACCTATGGATAGGCCCACTGGCCCCATATATTCTGGGCCTCCCTGAAGTATTTCGTGAGCAGGTGATTTCCTGTTTGGGAACAGATTGGATTTAAAACCCTCCTTGCACTCCCGGTCCTTTATCTTCCTGACTCAACTTCATTGAATCAAAATTTAGTGAGCAGGTTCCTCTTTCCAGAAGTTCACAAACATTTGGGGTAAATGCACCTCAAGAAAAATGCACCTGTGTGCGCGCATGTTTCTGTGTGTGTGTCTGTGTGTCTGTTTATTTTTTTTCCCTTTTTTTCCCTTTCACGTAAATTAGGTAGCTTTTCAGAGAAATTAGTGAAATAAATCAAGAAGTGTTCCTGTCAGTAAATCTTATTGACAAGGTTGAAAGTTTGTTCTTAGGACATACTCGTAAAATTTTGTCATTTAAGTCAATGGCTTCACGGGATAAAGCTGTTAATAATTTATGTGAAATCGTCAGGGATTAGTTCAGCCACATCTCTGCCATACCACCCACATGTTCCTTCCAGGGGCCTCCTTCCTTCATCGTGTCCCCTGACAAAGCCTATGGTGTGGCTTCCCCTCGGCACCCCAGTCTGTCAGATCTCAGTTCAAAAGTAACTCCCTCCATCTTCCCTAATCCCTATTTTGAACCCCTCCTACTCGCCCCAGGTTCCACCTCACTAGCAGTTTCTCTGTTCTCCTTAATTGTACTCATCTCTGTTTTTAATTAAATTGAGTGAGTATTTGACCCATACCTGTCTCCTCCACCAGACTATGATGGACAGGAAAGCGGGGCATGTATAATGTGAGCTCACTCCTACGCGCGACATTTGGTTGAATAAACAAATAACCAGTTTTGGGGGGCACTGGCTCTGTTCCCAGCTCTAGAAGAGCTCATCCTCACAGCAAACTTTTGGGCAGGTAGCATTTTATTCGTTGTGTATCCCAAGAAAGTGCAGGGTTTAAGGGATAAAAAACTTGCTTCAGATCAGAGGGTGAGTAAAAGCAGCGGCCCCACTGTCTGCCTGACTTCTCAAGGCCCCAGGCCACCTCAGGCTCTGACAGGCAGGAGTGTCTGCAAACCCCTGGAGGGCTAGAAGCAGGATTCTGGGGTTCTGCAGAACTCCAGAGGACAACAGTCTGCTGCTAGTCTATTAGAAGAGCAATCATCGAAACCAAGTCCCCTTGACTAACGAGGTGCCCCAAATTGAGATGTCACTTATAACCCCTTTCCTCCTAGACTATCTGGACCCACATTCTAAGGTATTAAGGAATAATTGTCATTTTTCTAACAGAAATCGAAACACTTGAACCTTAAGAAACAACTTGTCATCAGAGAGAAAGTTAAAATGGGTTTCAGTATTAGCTTCTTAATGATTTTTTGAAATATGCAAATCTTGTTGGAGCAGATGTGCCACAAATGGATGGTTTCCAATGTCCTGTTAAAATCTGGGATGCCTCAGAGGCTATAAAAATAAAATTCTAAACACAATCTCATTCTGGCAAAGGCTGGGTAACCATTCTGGATTGGACCAAAATCTGTAATCGTCGCGGGCACAGAGGATCAGTGGCACTCTCCAACTGGTGAACTTCTGCAGAGATTAAATGAATCACAGGATTGTAATTAGTCCTAATTATAGCAATAGCTTCTTCTGTTTTTGTCTCTTTGCTGAGGCGGTCACCTGTGATGGGTTTGGAATAACTTGTTCCTGAGCCTGGGAAGGGCTCTGAAAAGGAAGTTTTCCATTCAACTCTCAAATACCCTATGTATGCTTTAGGACAAAAATGAGTTGCTTTTAGAGTTATTTATTTCAAAAGCTTTTTATTTCTTCTTCCTCAAACTGACACACTGGGTTGGGGAAGCACCGAGACCAGCTACAAGGTGCAAAACAACTTCATTACTGATGGAGGGACGCCATGCCTAAGGGGGGAACTCTAACGATGACGAATGAGACCCATAGGATGTTCCTTCTCTCAGGAAGCCCAGGAATAAGAAGCTGCTGCTTACACACAGACCCTTTGTATGATACCTTTTGACTGTTTTGCAGCATGGGGTGTTCATGGGAGATAAATTAGTACCAGGATGGCTGGAGCATGTCCCCTTTGGGATACTGGTTCTACTCTTTCATCTCCCATCTCATTGCCGAGTTCTGTTATTTCCCTCCACTTGATTAGAAAATCCTTTGTTGAAAATATTATCCATTACTACATTCCTTTTGTGAATCCATTCTTTAAAGATGTAGAGTAACATGAACCCACCAAGCCTGATGGAAAATTCTAGCAATATCTTACCTGAGGCAAACATACACTCTTTGCCTGATTCTGGGCCCTCCTGAGGTCTAGAAACATAGAAGACAGGGTCAGAGGACATTTACAGCTTCTCCTGGAGCCCGCTGGAAGGATGGTCTGTCTTGTGAGATTTTTATTCCTCAGAAGAAATAAGAATAATGAGCAACAGTTATGTAGTGATTACTGTCAATCAACAGCTCTTTCTTGCATGCACACTAAGTTGCCAGCACTGTTTAGTGGAAATAAAGCAAGAAAAACTTTGTGGACCCAACTCTTACCTCGTGGCACTTACATTGTGGTGGGAAGTTGCGTATTTGAAGCCCCATATTTGAAGTTCTTTACAGTGAAAAAAGAAATTAGACTGCTTGGTCATTCTAGTAATCAGAGTTAGGGGAGAGGGAGTGGAAATTACAGGGACGTGAATGGGGTTAGACCAGTGGTTCTCAAGTGTGGTCCTGCCCCAGAAGTCTCAGCAGCACCTAGGAACTTATTCAAGGTGTAAATTCTCCAGCCCCGCCCCAGACCTGCTGAGGCCGAAACTCTGGGGTTAGGCCCTGCAAGCTATGTTTCCCGAACCCACCACCAATACTGATGTTCACCGAAATTTCAGAACCACTGGATTCAATACAAGGCAGAATGCTTTACCCCGTGGAGTTTTCTCACAGCAAACTGAGCTGTCACTGCTGGTAGAATAGACTTCCCCGTCACTGGATGTATGCACACAAGATGGCTTGAAGAAGAAATGAAGAGTTGGGACTTCAGCATTTCCCAAGCTTAGCTAATGATGAAATAATTTCATAATTATGAGGTACTGACAGGACACCAATGGGTGCATGAAAAATATATTGCACAATTGTATTAAATAAAGAAGATTGAACAAACGCTCCCAAATAAAATTCTTGCTGCCAGAAATTGTCAAAAGTTATTTTATACTTTATAATGTACAAAAAATTAGAGTAATAAGATAATTTTAATTATTAATGTATTAATATGAATGCGGCAGACGTAGGTCCCCCCACTGCCAAATACCCAGAACTGTATCAAGGAAGTGAAAATCAAATGCTCTGGTATTTCTTCCAATCCTGCATACTCCAGAAAGAACTGGAATGTAGTGGAAATTATATTTAAAATGTCCCCGTCCTTTTGCATGACTTTTCCAGCTCTCCGTCTCTCTCCCCTTTTCTCTGGCAATGTTCCATCCTTAGGACCAATGTTCCATCCTTGGGACCAATGTTCCATCCTTACCTCCAAGTCCCTTAGGACCAGAGTCTGCATCTCTCTCTCCCCACCTCAACCTTCCCAGTGTTTCCCTATGTTCTTGCTCCCAGGAGGCCCACGGTCAGGCCTTTCTAGTTTATCCATCCTGATCAGCCCTGTGATTGTCCCTCCAAACACAGGGCATCTATCTGCCCACAAATCTGCACTGATGGCATAGCAGTTGATAGAAAATTATTTGTCTGTTTCTTGAGGAACCTGTTTACTTTTTGAGCGGAGCCTTCTAGAGCCAATGCCTGTTCGGGGAAGAGTTTTAGAAAGTCAACCTGGGGGAAGGGCACGATGTGGAGAAAATTTCTTCAGACTGCTCCGCAGAATAATTCCCTGCATGAGAATGATGCAGGGTTTTGTCAGAAGGAAACTTTCTGCTCCCACCCACATACATTGCATAGTGTTTCTAGGAATGGCCCGTGGACCGACCCTTTTGATAGTGTCCCACGTGAGTCATGTACTCACTCAAGGTTGTGAACCATGGGAGCCTCGTCCCCTCCCTGACTCCTGTGGAATCATCCTTCTAAGCTCAGTCAAGTTCAAACTCGACCTGTCTAGTATTTTCCAGAGAGATTCTTCTCTGGAGTTCCAACTTCCTCGGGAACTGAAATTGAAGGGGAAATATAACCACTGACGGCCTGAATCTGATATGGGCTGTGGAAGGGAAGAGAGATTCTTGCTGCTCTTGTCCAAGCAAATCTAAGGCAGCTACCTCCTTGCAGTTATGTCTATTTGCTTTTTCCCCGGTGGGTCTGGGAATGGAATGGGGGTGGGGGTATGATAGGATAGGATGAAGTCAAGGAGACAGGAACACTTTATTCTGCTTTCTCCATAACTACTGCATGTGAATAGAGACCTGTTTATGGTCCCTTGTTGTCCCCCATGATATTTTGACCTCATTTACAGTGGGGATTAACATGATCAAGAGGCAGCCCTCTGGGTTCCTTTGCCAATAATCTAAAAACAAACAAAGCCCAAAGGATTTATTCCTTCTTCCCGTTAATTTGAAGGAAGGCAGATGGTGCCCAATAATAACCTGATCTGAATTGCTAGTAAAGCTTGTCATCATCCTGCTAAGCACTTGCTGTTAAATTTTAACGGACGGTGTCAGGTGGTGCAGAAAGAGTTCTGAGAAAGGTTACTTTGGGCCCATGGGGTGGGAAAGCAGGGAGAGGAAATCCAGCCTCTACACCACCTCCCTGAGAAGGAGGGCGTTTAGAGGGATGACAAAGGCTGGGGAACATTCTGAACTGTGGAGACTGAAGGGGAAAGTGTGGGAGAAAGGAGTGAGTTGGCAGGAAAGTGGCATTTTCCAAGGAGCTTGAGGACACCCAAGTTGTAAGTTTGAAAGCACCGTGTCTCACTTATTGCTACATTCCCACCATCCTTACATGTTGGCTCTGCAGTCAATAAATGCGGGCTGAGGGAATGGAACGAACCCTTGATTGGTGGAATATGTAACCAGAGTAAAGGGGGAAGAAACGAGGACCGAGATAGGGAAAGGACATGAGCTCCCACAAACCACTGCAAAGATGAAAGAAAGAGTCCTAGGCTGGGGGGTTGGCGCCTAGTCCTAACTCTGGTATCGTGTCATGGAGAAAAGTCTCGTAAATCACCAGGTGCAGGAAGGTGGGAACCACATTGCTGAAGTGCCCTGCTTCCTTCCTCTGGGATTAGAACCTAAGACTTCAAGCCTCCCAGGGCTGTGTCCACAGATGTCAACAAACTTCCTCCTCATTTGTGTGCTCAATGAATGGTTTATTGATTTTTTTCCCCACAAAGTGGTTAATTCTGTTGATTTATTTTTAAATGTCGAAATTAAATGACTGGACTGGAAGATCGATAAGATCCTTTTTCAACCCTAAAATTCTGCCATCTATGCTATTCTATTTCTAAAGGAAAAAGTACATTTTGTTTTGTTAGTACCCAAAATGTTAGGGCTCCCAAACCAGCCTAACTCAGTTATGGCTATGGGAAAATCCTGCAGGGTCATCTTCCCTAGGAAAGAATCAACTGTGACCAGGCCATCTCTGCTCCAGGAATCAGACACCTTGCTCTCGTGCTGCTGGACTTGGATAGCTTTAACCGACCTGATATCCAGTCCTTTTATTCCTTTCACTATTCATTTTTGGAGAACCACGTCTCCCTTATTCTCATTTTATGTCGTTATGATAGAGCTGACCCTGCTCCCACCTCTACCCTCCAGGGGTGGACACTTGACTAAGGTTTAGGCAATTGGAGCATTCTACACGCTCTGGCCCCAGTGTTTGATTTAGGGATGAGACTCTAACTCAAGACAGCCTAATGAAACTCAGCTGCAGGAGTTTTGCCAAACCAATTGAGAATGAAGCTTCCTCTTTCCACTGGAATCACTAAACGTCATGAATATAAGCTTGAAGTTGCTGATGGCCATCAGCAATAGAGGGGAGCTTGGACCTGAGAATAAAGCCAACACAGAGGAAAACAAAATGGAAAAGTGGAGAGAGACGGTGACACCATTTGACTATTTGGATCAAGCCATACCTGAAGGTTGGTTTACCCCTGGACTCTTCAGTTCAATGAACCAATGAATTCCCCCTTTTGCTACAGTTTGTTTTAATTCGTTTTTTTGTCACTTGCAATGAGAAATATCCCAACTAACACAGCCACCTTGGTACTTAGGGTTATACATAGGGAGAAGAAAACGGGACATTTGCAATGTAATGAGCAAATACAGTCACAATGGAGTACCGCGTTTCCCCCAAAATAAGACCTAGCCAGACCATCAGCTCCAACGCATCTTTTGGAGCAAAAATTAATATGAGACCCAGTATTATATCATATCATATATCATATCATATAAGACCCAGTCTTATATGAAATTTCTTATATAAAATAAGAATTTCTTATATAAAATAAGAATTTCTTATATAAAATAAGACTGGGTCTTATATTAATTTTTGCTCCAAAAGACACATTAGAACTGATGGTCCAGCTAGGTCTTATTTTTGGGAAAACATGGATGACTTGTTGGGTTTGGATAATCTCAACCTGCAGAGGAAAGCAGGCTTTAGCAGTACTACACTGTTATAGTTAAAATAAATACAACTGAGCTATTTATGCCCGGCCTGCGATAGTCATAGAAGTGGTATGACATAGCGAGGGCTTGGCAAAGCAGAATCCTCAAGTTCTAGGAAGTTTGTTAAGAATGTAGATTTCTCAGCTTTACCCAGATCTACTGATTCAGGACCTGGAAGTAGAGGCCTGAAATTTGCTTTCTTAGAAGATTCCCAGGGTACACGTGAAAGTTTGAGACCCACTATTGTAGTCGTGAGAGGTCAGACTTTGAAATTAGAAGGTCTGTATTTGAATGTGGCCTCTGCCCTTTACTACCTGTCTGACCTTGGGCTGGTAACTTAACCTCCTTTCAGCCTCAGTTTTCTTATCAGTAAAATGGGGATAATACTTCATAGAGTTGTGAGAATAAATGAGATTATGTATACATATAAAACAACCCTGGTGTTTTTATCTAAGAAGTATTCAGTAAGTATTGTTATTATTAAAACATGGGGCCGGCCTAAGAAAGCTCACAAGGAACGGATACATATTATGTATGAATGATGGTGCTCCCCGGAATATATGACATAACATGTATAGTGATTAAGACTGGAAGCACTAGAGTCAGAATTCCTATATCAAATTCTGGGCCTGCCACGTATGACCTCCGACTTAATCGCTTTGTGCCTCAGTTTTCTCATTTGTAAAATGGGATTATGGTGGCACTTAACTCAGCTTTTTTGGTAATAATTAAATCAGATAATGAAAGCAAAGACCATAAACCATTTTCCCCTTTTCCAATTACAATAATGCTTTTCCTTTGTGCTTCGCACCCACATGGCCTTACTCCCCGGGGATCCTCTCCCACTGGCCCTTGCCCCGTTATTGAATGAAGAAAATAGATTCAGAGAGAGGGTCTCCCACTACTAGCTCTTGACTTGAGCTGAATCCTCCTAGACAGAGCTCAGGCTGGGGGTGCTGGAGGTGCCTGCTTTGGGCTCTGGGGGCCTGGTTCTTGCGCTCACAGCCTATGTGTTGGGAGAACCAGGTGAACATAGTTCAAGTTGACATTTGCAAAGTGTCAAATCCCTGAGCATTTTCTTTCTAATTGAGTCCCCAGGAAACCTCAGGGCCCAATGTCTTAAGTAAATGAAGAACAAGCTGCCATCTTTAGGCTGTACGTCATGCTGGTGGATGTGGCATTCCAGTACTGCCTGCTAGGTCTGTGTAGGCATTGAACATTTGAGGATCTGTTTAGTATGTATTTCAAGTGAAAAAAAGGTATATAGCAAATCACATAATGAGAATATAACTGCAGGAGCAAAATGACTGTGTTTGGTTGTGCTATATAAGCCATATCTGAAGGTCAAAGAGTTTGAAGAGATGTCTAAACCAGAAATACAAGTTGGGCCTCATCTTCCTCATCTGTTAAATGAGAAAGTGATTTTTAATGTTTCTTTTAACCTTGGTTATTTAAGATTTTTAGATTCCAGATTCTATAATATTATTCAAATTTGCTTCTCTTAGGAAGTCTCTCTATCCCTCAGAATTTCCAACAGTAGGAAACAGGATGGGTGACATCTGCAGTTGAAACCAGGCCATGTTGTTGAACAGTTGGCAAATCTAAGTTATTCTCTTCGTACCAGAAAGGGTGCAGGGTTGCATATTAATTTGCAATTACTCATAAAGTAGATAGCAAAGCTTCTCTTTTGTCAACACTTGGACATACAAATTAGGTAATATTGAATGGGCAAAGAATCTTTCATTTCCACCTTGCCTCCTGGTGCCAGTCACCTTAAATGAGACGAGATTAACATCAGAAGTGACTCACACTTGGCTAGGTAGCCAAGTCTAGCCCCCTCAGATGTGCTGTATTTTGGCTTCCATTTGTCAGCTGAATTCTGTCACTGTCTGTGCAAGCACAGAAGCAAAACCTCCTGAGCCTATCTCCAGGTTATGCTGGTGAGGATGAACTTCGGTGTTTCAAAGTGGTCCTTGGTTCTGACAGTAGGGCAGAACAAATTCATGGGGGACGGGGACTGCATACAAAAATAGAATTTTGTAAAATACTCTGGCAGGAAAATCCCCAGAACAAGAAGAGAGAAATCAAAATCAGGACAGTCATGGAGAGCTGGTATTTCAGCAAAATTGCTGACCCGGTTATTGGCCCTCAGAGCTGAAGGTTGGGGGTTTGATACCCACGGGGGTGTAGGTGATGCAGCCTTGAGCCCTTGCCAGGTGGGGAAACTAGAACTGAGCTTCAGCATTCAGCTGTGAGCCTTGACAAGTTGCACGGTCAATGGAATGGCAACTCTACCATCTCCACACTGGAGTCTAGGAAAGAAGCAAGAAATGTTGCCACCTGTCTAGAGCCCTGATTTAAAAGAAGGACAAAAAGTTATATCAAAGAAACTGAAGCCACAGGTCTATTCTGCATATGAGTATGATATCCAAATATATACAACTGATAAGTTAGCACAAACTGCTCAAGTCAATTGAACTTTTAGGCTACAATAGAAGCAATTATAAAATTGTTTTTTAAGGACATTTTTACAACTCAAAGGACTCACACAAGGAAATTAACCACCATGAGGGAGACTCAGCAGGTGTACCAAAAGGGTAATTAGCACCCCAAGAATCAGTAATAATACAGGCATCTGTAAGAGGCTATAAGATATTTGAGGTTATTAAAGATACGAGAAAATCAATAGTATGATAAAAGAAGCAAGAGATTTTAAAGAAATGTACAAATAAAACTCATACATAGGTTGACCAACTATCTCTCTTTGCCTAGGACTGAGGGTTTTTCCAGAACACCAGGTTTTCAGTGCTAATATACAGAGTCTCCAGCAAACCAGAATGGTTGGTTTTTTTTTTTACTATTGCAACTGGTAATTGAAGACATATTAATAAAGGGACTATTTACAAACTTATAGACGGGGTTTGGGGAATCCAACAAGGCACAGTTTAAGCAGCACTCTGAACCTAACACCTGGCGGGCCAAGGGGAGGGTGCAGTTGCTGAAACACAGATATACAAGCTCAGTGCCTGACAGGAGCCCTCAGGGGAGGGGACCATCAGTTCTACCTTCCCTCTGAGCTCCTGTCAAGGCCTCCCATTGGCTAAACTCAGCTGAAAGCCAGAGGACAAGTGAGGTCATTGGCCTGGACCATATGAGTCAGCCTCCTGAGACACAGCAGAGAAGGATGCAGAATGGACCTAAGTGCCAAACTAAAAATTGACCATCTGAATACCTGTATGTGAAAACTTCCATGTTAAAGGAGGTTACATAATATCAGAATGAGGAGAGAGAAGAGCAGGCTGAGAGGAAAGCTGAGTCCTGGTGTCATATCTGGCATTCACAGTCAGTGGGACTTTGAGAAAGTGTCTTCTTTTACATCAAACTGCTTATCTATTAATTAATTATGGAATCTTTCTAGAACAGAGGTTTCAAACTGGACGTCTGCGGATCAAATTTGTTGTCGATATGTATTTTGGGGGCTTTACAATATTTTTAAATAAATCTGAATGACCCAAACAATGTTGAAAAACATCAAGAGAATTCACATAAGAATCTGGATTTCTTGCTTGCTTTATGGTTCTGTGTAGCAACAATTGGCTAAAGAAACCAATTTAGGCAGGGCCCGTACTCTCAGGTCTCCAGGGTCCCCACTGGCCCACTTCGCTCATTTGTATTCCCTGATTGCTCCCCATAGGAATTTGAATCTGCAACGCTTGAAAGAGCTCTTTCAGCTTTAACAATCCGTGAAATTTAAGAAACGCTGTATTTTTTGCATATGAACATAGACTTTTCGAATTTCCTAGCCTAGGTAGATTGGGAAGTTGTCAGGTGTTATTTTTGCATATTTCCTTTACATCTTAAACACAGCACATATGCAGTTTTATGAAGCATATGGTTTTCCACGTGCATAACTACACTTTGTTTACTTTTCCTTTCCTAAATTCTCCGAAATCCCAGTAGAATAAACACAAGCTGCCACCTGGGAAACAATTCTTACGTAGAATCTAGGTAAGGCAGAAATGTGAGGGGATCCAAAAAGCTGCCAAGTGGCCATATTTTGGGTACAAGTTTCTACAGTTCATAAAGACCACGATTCTTTTTCTCCCCCTTTGCATAGTATATAGTTAGCATGAGTGTGAAACAGCTCATGGGTGGCATTGCCTTTGCTTTTTTGGCTTGTGGTGAAGAAGGGAGCAAAAAGGTGAATTTGGCCTCTATGGCAGACCTTGAATGAAAACATTCGGAAATGTTTTACTGCGTGATGGGCCCTGAGCTTTCCATCTCTTGCCTCTATGCCTATAGCCATAGCAGCAGGTCACAGCAACAGGGAGATTGTTTTCCAGATTCGGGGAAAGATAAATCTAAAAAGGAGTTTTTCTTCATAGACCGGCCTTGCTTAAGAGATGCTATCAGTGAACTTGGCCTTGAGGTTGTCAGGCCAAGGAACCTTGAAGTAGGGTAACAGTAGTGGAAAATGGCGCTAACATTCCCAGAAGGACGGAGAAATGGGCACTGTCTAGCCAGCATTTTATGCTGAAACTGATGGCTTGGCTGATTCACCAAGAATTTTCCCTCTAGTATTCCCTCAGTGCTTACCCTGTAGGCGGTTTCAGCCACTGCTAGAAAATAATTAGGGCAAAGGATTAAAGTGTTAAAAAACTTTACTCCTATTCTAGAATAAACGAGGATTGTGGGTTGAATAAAGATGCTCCTCAACTTCTTACAATGGGGCTACATCCCAGTAAACCCATCATAAAGGGAAAATAATCATTAAGTCAAAAATGCGTTTAATACACCTAACCTGCCAAACATCATAGCTTAGCTTAGCCTACCTTAAATGTGCTTGGAACACAATATCCAAAAAACCCTGGCAGAACAGTACGCTGTGGAGCGTCGGTTGTTGCTCTCCTGATTGTGTCGCTGATGGTGAGCTATGGCTCGAGGCCACTGTCCTTCATCACCCGGAGCAGCGTACTGCATATTTCTAGTCCAGGAAAAGAATCAAAATTCAAAGTACAATTTCTATTGAATGAGCATTGCTTTTGCATTATTGTCAAGTTGAACCATTGTTAAGTCAGGGACCGACTGTATAAATGGTGAACATGTACTAATTTTCCTCTGGACAAGTTGGGCACGAATCACCTTTGCTTCACAAATGTGTAGGTTAATGCTTTTCCTCAAATTTGGGAAGATTTTGGCCATTATATCTTCAAATGTTCTTCTCCCCCTTACCATCACCACAAAACGTATGGGACTCCAATTATGCAGCTATCAACATACTTGGTGTCTCATGGATCGCTGAGGCTCTGTTAATTTTCATTTTTTTCCTTCTTCAGATGGGATCATCTCAGTTGACCTGTCTTCATATTTGCTAATTCTTTCTCCAGCCAGTTCTAATATTAGTGAGCCCCTCTAGTGAATTTTCACTTCAGTTATTTTACTTGTCAACTCCAGAATTTCTGTGTTGTTCTTTTATATAATTTACATCTCGTTATTGGTATTCTCTGTGTGGCAAGGCATTGTTCTCATAGTTTTCTTTCGTTCTTTAGACATGGTATACTTTATTTCTTTGAACATATTTAAAATAACTGATTTAGATTCTTTTGTCTGTGCTTTCTCAGAGGAAATCTCTACTGATTACATTTTGGTTTTTCTCCTGTATATGGATCATATTTTATTTCTGTAAATATCTCATATTTTTCTGTTGAAAATTAGACATTTAAGGAATGTAATGTGTCAACTCTGGAAATCAGATCCCCTCCCTTTTCCAGAGTTTGTTGTTGTTGCTCTTTGTTATTGTTATTAATTATTGAATTTTCTGACCTATTTCTGTAAAATCTGTATTCTTTATTGAATGTGGCCACTGAAGTCACTGCTTACTTAACTTACCCTGCTTCCCAGGAAATAAGACGTAGCCGGACATTCGGCTCTACTGCATCTTTTGGAGCAAAAATTAATATAAGACCCGGTATTATATTATATTACATCATATTATATTATATTGTATTGTATTATATTATATAAGACTCAGTCTTATATTGTAGTAAAATAAGATCGGGTTTTATATTAATTTTTGCTCCAAAAGACACATTAGAGCTGATTGTCTGGCTAGGTCTTATTTTCGGGGAAACATGGTGGTAATCAGCTAATGATTAGACAGAGATTGCCTTAACACACCTAGAACCAATATGACTCCCAGTCTTTGCAAAGGGGCTCCGTATGAATGTTGGAGCATACCCAATCGCCCAAACCCTTTTCTTCTCTTTTCTTGGTATTTTTCATACTCTTATTCAAATCGGAATGCTTTTGAGAATGTCAGGGTCACTATTAGCAGGTATAAAGCAGGACTGATCTAGGCAAACAGAGATGTATGATTAGCCTAGAGTAAAGAAATAGAAAGAATTCCAAAGTGGTGTGAGAAAGCACATTGGTTTTGAAGAATTGAGAGAATCGGAGTCTGACTAGTCGTGTGTGTGTGTGTGTGTGTGTGTGTGTGTGTGTGTGTGTGTGTGTGTGTAAGGTGGAGAAGAGAGAGATGGAGATGGCAGGTAGAGTAGTGAGAGATGAAGCTGGAAAGATAATTGCAGTGTTAGGTTCTACAGGTGTAAAATGTTTCTGACCTTTAGAATTGACTGTGAATGGTAGATGCTATTGGTAGCTTGCTTAGCATTCATTTCTCCTCCTTTCTAACAACAGCTTTTCCCTATGTAACCACATGCTTCAGGAGAAGATGACTCAGTTCCCATGGTGAGTGTAGTCTGTTTAAGGGTCATTTCTGTCCCTTTTCTAGGGATTATTTCATGGGGCACATGACCCAACTCTGTGCAATTGTACATTAGGGGAATCTCTTAGAGGGTTTTCAAGGAAAGTTTTCTCATTCCTAACAGAAAATCATAAACAGGGATTGCCATGTCTCACTGTCATGTCTGTAAGTGCTGCAGCCATTTTAATTCCAAGTCTGAGTTTGAAGCAGAATGAAGAGATGTGAAAACAGGAAGAATCTGGATGTCTTTATGAGCTGCTTAACAACCAATCCCTGCCCTACCTCTGAAAATCATCACACACGAAGTGATACTTGCTTCATTATCTAAGTCCTTTTGAGTTGGGATTTTCTGTTACTTGGGATTAGTGATGCCCTGGTATGTCATGAAACTTAAGAATGTGTGGTAATGGCCTTGACTTTGTGAGAACCGGGTGAAGTGGGACCTGTGTGTCATTTACGGTCACTCTCATTTATTTGACAATTATGGCTGCTATTTATTTTACCTTGTATTGTTGTCTTTCTATGTGATTTTTTTTTTGAACATCCAACTGGTCCGAAAACTTTCTGAATCAAAGACAGAGATAAAGCTTTTACTTCTTTGTAGCCCCACAGCCTTTTACACAATCCGCACATTTTTGTCAATTATTAATCCCCTCTTTATTCCACCCACACAGATTCTTTCAGAGGGTGACCAAAATGCTATCTCTATTTGGTGATGATAATCTGTCTCCTCTTCATTTGCTTCCTCTTGAATGTGGAGGGAATTACTGGATGAATGGTGGCCATGTGGCCTGTTGCCCCCAAGTACTACTTGGAGACCAGCCTGGCATAGAAATGACCAGATGTTTGAAGCTGAGCCTCTGTTGAGTGAAATAAATAAGTTTTCTGTCATACTTCCCATCTGCATGGACAGTTGCTGCATTGCAAAACTACTGGTGCCTGTAGTCTCACATGGCAGCAATTGATCTCTTAACCCCTTCCCTTCCTAAACTTGGAGTTGGAAGTCCCTGGAAGACCACTTAGACAACATGGATGTGTGTACACAAGTGTCCATCTGTTACAGCATTCCTGGAAGTGGTAACTCAACTCAGATCACTGCCCAGGTACACAGGTGGTCCTGGGCCTGACAGAGTCCCCTGTGGAACATGAGGAATGGCCAAATAAAGGCAACAAGAAGGGATGTAGAGGGTTTATGCAACATCACTGAACAAGCAGAGGAAAGATAATGGTCCAAAGTGAGGTGTACCAAAAACGGGCTAGTTTTGTAGGTTATGTGAAGTCAGGAGCAGTCTCTTCTCAATTTCTCTCTCCCTTTCTCTCCCTCTTTCTTTCCTTCTATTCCCCCTCTCTTTCCTTCTCTCTTTTTCTTTTGACATTGATTATTTTTCTGAGTATAATAGTAGCATATACACTTTGTGAAAAATTTGAGAAATAGAGGAATGTACAAGAAGAAAATAAAAATCACCTATACACTTATCTCCTAATATTTCAGTATATGTCTATGCATATTTTTCCTAATTGTGTGATCATTTATTCACTCAGCATTTCCACAAACTTTTAATGCATTTTATGTGTATCAGGCATCTCACCAGGCATTCAAAATACAGTTGTGATCAATAATGTGCATAATCATTTATCTCATGAAACTTTGGGTCCAGCAGAAATGACGTATAAACACACAACTGCACTAAGAAGCATTTAATCTCAAATTTGGCAAACTCAACCAAGGACAAGTACTGAGTATTTTGAGAAAATGGGGATTCTAGCCTGGCCTGAGTATATCAGGGAGTGCACCTAAGGAAAGGCCCTTGAAACTGAGATCAGAACAGTGAGAAATCATTGCGCAGAAAAGGGGGACATGCATTGGGTCAAAAGGGGTGGGGGGGGCAGACAGGGAACAGAAGGAAGGAGGGAAATGCCTCGTGGAGGGAAGAGTTTGCCTGAGGTCCTGATGAAGGGGCAGGAAAATGGGGGCTGGATCCGTAGGGCAAGAGTAGGCAAACTGCGGCCTAGGTGCCAAATCCAGCGCACCACGTGCTTTTTAAAATAAAATTTTATTGGAACAGAGCCATGCCTATTTGTTTGCATAATATTTATAGTTGTTTTCACACCGTGATTTCAGAAATGATAGTTGCTACAGAGGCTATATGGCCTGTGAAGCCTAAAATATTTATTCTCTTCCTTTATAGAAAATTTACTACCTTCCTCTACTGGCCCTTCATGGAAAAGTTTGGGTCTCATAGCTGGGCCTGTGGTGGAATTGTTTTATCACAAGTACAACAGAAGACTTTGAGAGGAAAGCAGGGAATGAACCTAATCAGAGTTCCTTTTAAAAGGAGAACTCTCTGGACCGGCCGGATGGCTCACTTGGTTAGAGCACGAGCTCTGAACAACAGCACTGCCGGTTCGATTCCCACATGGGCCAGGGAGCTGCACCCTCCACAACTAGATTGAAGGACACTGATGTGGAGCTGATGGACCCTGGAGAAACACTGATCCCCAATAATCCCCAATAAAAAAAAAATTAAAAAAAATTTTTTAAAAAAGCAAAATAAAATAGAAGTTTAAGTATATAATGAAAGGAGAACTCTGGTCACAGCAGGGAGAGGAGGACGGATTAGAAATGGGTGGATATAGGGGTCCAAGAGTATCCAGGAGAGAAAGTTTGGGTTAGGGTTATGCCACCTGGACACAGAGAGAAGTAAATGGATTTAAGAGTTGTATGCAACAGGACTTGGTGACTGAGTGAATAGGGGAGGTCAGGGGAGGAGGCTTCCAGGAGCACTCCCAGATTTCTGCATGGTGCCCCTGGATGAAGGAGGCTGTTATCGACCAGAGGGGGTGCACTGGGGGCGACGCAGGATTGAGAGAGAAAGCCATGAGCTTTGAAGCACCTGCCTAGTTGACCACAGTGGGTTAGTATAACCTATTCCTGTTATTAGACATGTCAATTGTTTCTACATTTTTCTTTAAAAAATAATGTCATGGTAAACTCATTTGTGCATATCTCTGATTTCCTTAGGATACAGTCCTTGACACAGAATGGTTGGATGAAAGACTATGCATGTTTTTAAGCTCTTTGATCTGTAATGCTCAATTGCCCTCCCAAATGTTATTTCAATGTGTACGTCCATCAGGATGTGCTGCTGGGGCCAATTTTTGAGACAAAGAGCCCCAGAATTGGGTGTCAGAATTTGTCCTATGACTTAAGAAAAAAACAAACAAACCCTCCATTGCTTCCAGCTTAAGATATTATTGCTCGAAAAGTTTTCCATGTTTAAAAGGATTTTTTGTGGTGCCGGCCTACACATTGTTGATCCCAAAAAGGAATATATTTGGTAAAAAGGACTCCTTGGGGTGAACTGGGCCCAAATTCATAATCAGAGTCTAGCAACCACTGTTTTCAGGGGCTTGTCATACACACTGCATATTGTGGAAAAGCCACAGGCCGAGCCTCCAAGCCTCTTGCGCTGGGTTCCTGCGCTCTGAGACGAATCTTATAAAGGAGTTCCTGGAATCATATTCTGACCAATGGGCTGAGATCTGTCCGTCCAGTTGAAGCTGCATAGCTATGTCCTCATTTGCATCTTTGCCAACCAATCAGAGAAGCTCCATAATGACCAATCAGGACAGTGCTATAAGGACCAATCAGACTGTACAAATGTGGATCCCTCAGTTGCATAAAAATGGACCAACCAGGAACTATGGCAGGAACTTTCTCTATAAAAAGTGGTCTCTTCTTTGTCTGGGGGGAGCATACTTTCAGTTTCCACCAGAGGCTGAGTTTCCCCAGTTTGAAAAGTCTTTACTGAATAAAGTTTCTCCTTTTATTGTACTCCAGATTGAGGACTCTTGTTGGCATTGGATTGGTGGCAGCAAATTTCTGTTGACAACGTTGACCTTTTTGTGGTGAAATAAGAACATTCTTCAATACTGTGGTTGACGTCCAAGGTAGGAATCCTGGCACATTGGCCTTTCCAGTTGTACTTCTCCTTGGTGTGACAAAAGTTAACTGACAACTTGAGTCACATTATACCCCTAATATGTGTTAGCTGGTGTTCTGGGTTACATCTTTTCTCTGCCTGCAAAGAGGTTTTATTTTATGTGGCATATCTATCTCCTGCCAAGCTCAACAGCCTTTTATCCAGTCTGGCAATTTCAGCTGCCACCTGGTAGCAGCCAGAGTAATGAAACCTTTTGGCTCAAGGTACAGGTTTGTAGCATCAAGGAAGCTTTCTGGGGTCACAGTGGTCACAGTGGTAAAGCGGGAGGTCTGGGTTTGGAGCCAGGTGGCCCTGGACAAGAATCCTGGAATCTACCTATTACTGGTTGTCTATCTTGAGAGGCCACATGACTGCTTTGCCTTTATTTTCTCATCTGTAAAATGGGAGTTTTAGTAGCTAGTTAATGAGTTTTTGTGAAGAGTAGCAATAAAGCCTGTCAGGTACTGAGTCTAGTCCCTGACACTGAGTAAGTGTGGGATAAACTGTGCTTTATTAAAAAATAAAACACAGGTGGAAGTGTCTGTGGAGTTTGGGGGCGTGCTGCCCTGCACACCTCAACCTGAGACTCTAAAGTGTGTTAACATACAAATTGATCACAGCTCCTTATTTAAGATTGAAGAATTTAAGATTGATATCTACAAAGGGAGAAATGATGAGTGAGGTTAATTTTCTAAACCCTGTTTCAGGTACTCAGCTCTCAAATGGTGGTAAGATAATCATGAATGAAGTATGATGCAGAACCTGTCTTCCCTAGATGTCTCTCTCTTACATGAAATCCCTACTCTGTATTTAGGTTAAAATGTTATCTTTTTTAAAATACAGATATCTTCTAGGGGAGGTGTTAGATGTTAGCATAGGCTCTGGAGTCAAATGATTTAGGGATAAATCCCAGCTCTGCAACTTATTAGCTGTGTGACTTCGTGAAGTTACTTCACGTCTCTGTACCTCAGTTCCTTCATCTGTACAATGGGAATAATAATAGGCTTTGAAGAGAAGTAGAGGAGATAATGCCTAGGATCTAAGTGCTCCATAAAAGTTAGCTATTGCCAGTAGCTATTACTAAACCCGGGGAGGAAAGGGTGCATGGCAACATGACCCCACTGGGAACAAATTGAAGTTATTTCTTCTTCATGTGGATGAGTCTACATAGATATTATACTTTGGAAAACAGGTACTGTTTACCATTCTTGTTTCACAGATGAGGACAACTAGGTCTCAGAGAGATTAAATGATCCTGAGTCACTGAGCTTCAGCAGGATGCCCTCAAAAAACAGGGCATAATACACAACCCCCTTGACTGTGGCCATAATAATCCTCCCACAAAATTTGTCTGCCTTCCCGACAGAGGGCCAATGATAGTAGCCCTTGAAATCCACCCATGCCCCTCCCCAAGGCGTCTGTGTTGGAGAACTCCCCAGTGCTCTCCATTTTGAAGGAAGACAGAGCCCTCGGCTTGTTGATCAACTTACAAAAGCAAGGTCACATCCCAAAGCCAGAGGCCACAGAGATTTTACACCCCAGCTCCTGCGCCGATGACTCGGCATTTCGAGATGAAAAATCATCTCCAACACAACGTAGGCGACTTATTTACAGATGATTGATCCCGTTGTGTACTATGAACAAATCCGCTTCTGGCCTCATGCCTGGTGACGTGGGGAAAATACCACGGCTGCTGCGTCTTGGGTACATTTCCATCTGCCAGGCGTTCTCTGGGATCCAGGGGAAAATGAGTCAACAGTGTGTCGATACTATGGATTTAGTGTCTTCATGTGGGTTCTGGTGTGAGAGTTTTTATAATGCTTCACACACTGCCACCCCACCAACCATAATTATGATATCAAACCCCGAGGCCAGACACAGACGTTCTCACTCTCCTCCAGCTCTAGATGTTCTGCCTGATAGAATCAGAGAATCATTGTTCCATTCGATATGCAGTTAATCTGTGCCCAACAGATTAGAAAAAAGGAAGTCTCCGGAAAACGCGGTATAATCCAGATGAAACTGAGCTCAGACAAAAAGAATTATAATAATATCTCCTATTTATTAAGCATTTTTTGTGCCATCTGCTGTAGTGGGAATGTGGCAGTTTGTTCTCCCCAAAGCTCTTGGTTATACATCCTATTGTTATCCCCATTTTACTCTTAATGAAAATAAAACAGAATGTTTAAAAAGCTGGCCCAGAATGACACAGGTGGGCCAGGGTGGAATTGGGTTTCAAACTCAGGTATAATGGATTCTTGCTACTCACGGTAGTTATACCCTGTAAAGTCTCCACAAACACCGAATTAGTGAATACTGACCCATTGCTCCTGAGAGAAATACAGGTTAGGTCCCTCTTGTTGTCCCCCTCAGCTTCAGACGTGTGTGGTGGGTGACTCACATTTTCCCCTGCTTTTCACATGTCCACAAACGACGTGGAAGTGCCAAGAGTATTGACTTTGGAGTTACAAATACATTTTAGCAAGCAGGCAAATTCACAGAAACGGAATCTGTGAGTAGTGAGGATTGGCTGTAGTCTTACTCCAGAGCGCATTTCTACTCCTCTTCACACTTTGCGCCGCTGTGGTCGGCCACCTCTAGGATGGCCTCCAGTGACCTCCCCCCGACCCCCCCACACACCCCTGGCCTTCCTGCCCTTGGTGATCCTCGCCCTTGGGGGTATCCTGGGCCTAGTGATTGATTTCTAATGACTACAGCGTGACCTCAGGTGATGTCTCTTTCAAGATTCAATTACAAAAAGACTAGAGCTTCCATCTTGGTTGCTTCCTCTCTCTCTCTCTTTCTCTCTCTCTCTCTGTCTCTCTTTCTCTCTCTCTCTCTCTCTCTCTCTCTCTCTCTCTCTCTCTCTCTCTCTCTCTCTCTCTCTCTCTCTCTCTCTCTCGTTTGCTCTGCGGGAAGCCAGATGCCATAGTATGAGCTGCCCATGGAGAGGCCGGCATGGCGAGGAATTGTTAGAGCCAGCAGGGACGTGAGGCCCTCCATACCAGGAAGAGAACGCTGACAACAACCACATTAGTCAGCAGCCCCTTCTCCAGTCAAGCTTCAGATGAGACTGCAGCCGGCAGCTTAGTCACAGCCTTTAAGAAACCGTAGAATCAGAGGCAGCAAGCTAAGAGGCAGTAAGCTAAGAGGCAGTAAGCTAAGCAAGCTAAGCAGATTCTTGACCCTAAGAAATTGAAATGATAATGTGTGTTGTTTTAAGCCACTGCGTTTTGGGGAAATTTGTTACATAGCAAAAGATCACTATCAACTACTGCCTTCTCCTAAACTACAGGCATTACGTTGCATGACACTGCCTGCTGGGAGCTAAAGTCTTTGTATGTTCTGTCACCTCTAATTGTCACAAAGGAGAAGAACTGAACACATCCTTGCAGTCTCCTAGGGTGGGGAGGAAAAAGTGTTTGTGGGGAGGTGTGTAGCTGGGGGGTATGTCTGGTGTTGGCAGAATATGTGTACATCTGGGCATGCAGGGGGTGTTTTGTGAGTAGTGTGTGTATGAGATACAGGACATGGGTGGGGTGTGTGGAGCAATCTGGGTGTGTGGGGTGTATAGGAGTGTCTGTGGGGACATGGGGATGGTGTAGGGGCTGTGTCATGTGTAGTGAGCATGGGAGGAGGTGTGTGCACACGCGCGTGTGTGTGTGTGTGTGTGTGGTTTCTGGTGCATATGGAGAATTGGTGGTCAGTGCGGTACAGCTCAGCTTGCACCTTTGTCCTCTTCCTTCAGTGTCTCCTCTTCCTGAATAAAAGCCCCTCTTGCTGCCCAGTAGGGTAGAAATTGGAGAAATTGGAAATCTTTTTCTAAAAAAGACCGGATAGTAAATATTAGGTTGGTGCAAACATAATTGTGGTTTAAAAGGTTAAAAACAACTGCAAAAACCTCAATTACGTTTGCACCAACCTAATATTTAGGTTTTGTGGGCAATGCAGTCTCTGTCGCAATGATTTAACTCGGCCACTGTGGCTTGAAAGCAGCCATAGACACTGTGTAAACGCATGAGTGGTTGTGCTCCAATACGAGTATAACTTTATTTACAAATGGATGGCAAGCTGGATTTGACCCAAGGGATGCAGTTTGCAAAGCCCCTGGAACGCGGTACTCCCTTTGTCCCTGACAAATACCTTCCCATGGACTTACCCACCCCTTTTCTTATCCCATTTCATCAAATTCTTGGATTGCAAACCCCAGGCTCCTCATGGCACTGTCAGCATTCCCTTCTCCTGGCTCTCAGTCTCAGTGTCACCACCATTCCCACCGTCTTACCCTGCTCCATGCCAAGCACTGCCTAAAGCACCTTGCAGGCATTTGCACATTGACTCCCTTCAACAACACTCACAGGTGGCTATTACTCCCCAGTGAACAGATGAGTTAACTGAGGCTTAAAGAGCGAAGTCACGTGTCCAAAGTTTCTGTAACTACTTAGTGATAGATTTGGACCTGGCTCTCGTGATTTATAAAGCCCAAGTGCTTAATAAATTCTCTACTAGCTCCTAAAAACAAGATGGTTTTAAACTAGTACGATGAGAAAAGCCACCCCAGGGAGAAAGAACATAGAGTATCTTAATCCTAATTATGGGTGTAGGGGTCTCGAGCTATCATCACAAGGCCAGTGGTCCCATGGTGGATGAGCACCAGCTGTCCCAGGGAGACTGTGAACATGCACATTCCCGGGTCCAGCCCTCAGAGATTTGGATTTCAGAGACACAGGATGGGGCCCAGGAGTCTGCGTTTAAACCAGCACCCAAGGGAATTCTGGTCTAGGAGTTCTAGCACAAGTGAAAGGCACCACTGCTTCTGAGAACCTTCTAGAAAAGCCTGCAATCAGGCTTGGTGTAACTAAGACACTTTGGATACCCACCTCCAGGTCTCTGTTCCTGTTGGGTGACTCGGTGGCACCATAGCTTTTGCTCCTGCAGCGCTGATAATGATCTAACATTACATGCCTTAGAAAGCATAACAGCTCCACTCGAGGTCTAGCACCAGAAGGACAAGACACGAGAGATCTGGTTCTTGCTTTTTCCATTCCTGTGTCCTCCAGCTCCATCCCTGGCATGTCCTTGCATACCAAATGAGTGACTTTTATCATAAATTCCCTTTAATACCTTAATGTGTAAATCTCGAGCTCCACTGGGGCTTTGGCGAGGGGACAGGGGGGATCCCCTGAATGTGAACCTCCTACAATATCACTAATACAAATAAGTAAGGGATGATTCTACTTAGCACGCAAAGGGTTGGCATTTATGGGAACGTGGAGGTTAATGCAGATTTTGCACAAATGATTTTTTTTGTTGTTCTGCTTGTTGAGTTAGGCCCTCACATCTCTCCTCTTGCAGCAGCATCTTAGCTACAGTGTGGGAGGCAGTGAGAGCTCTATTTTGGAAGGTGCTCCTGTCCTTTCAAGTTGACAACTTGCTTGCTTTTTGGTCAGCCCGCAGTTGCCTGCTCCAGAGCCCTTCTTTCCAGAGGTGTCCGCTCTGTGCGTGAATGAGAAACGAATGTGCCGGTGCAATCTTGCAAGGACAGTGCATCCTGCTGAGACTGCACTGGGCTCCTCGGTCCACACTGTGAACACGCCGGGAATGCTGTTAGGGCGACTGGGTTTCTCCAACCTGACTTCTCATCTAGTGGATATTGTTTGTGCAGGGGCTGTGGGAAGTGAGTAATGCCTTGTAGTTTCATGAAGATACTTATTCTAATCAAACAGTTCAAGGTCCAGTGTGTGTGTGGGTTTATGGAGAACAAATCAGGTTTATCTTCTCATCTGTTAATAACAGAAAGTACAGCTCAGGCAAAAACAGAAAATAGAGGTCAAGATGCCCCATCTGTGGCTTAGGATATTTCGTGTAATGACTTCAAACCACAATAAAACCCCAGGACTTAGAAGCACACATGCCAGAGTGAATCTTGACTCACCACTTACTGGCTCTGGGGCTTTGGGCACCTTGTATAAGGTTCTAAGGTTGTCTCCTCATTGGTACAATGAATGCAATGAAGGTGCTTCCCTCATTGGGTTGTTGCAAAGATGAAATGAAATAGTATATGCAAAAGTGCCTACATGCCTGGCAGGTAGTAGGTGCTCAATAAATGTTAGCTTTTTATTCATCAGGTTTTCATTCAAAATACACTTATGGGTTGCCTTTTATGCACCACGCATTGTTTTTAGTTACTGAGGATAAAGCAGTTAACAGACAGGAATTTCTGCCTCTATGCCTAAAGGGGTCAGACAAGTAAAATGCAACTTAGATGGTGATAAGTGCTCGCGCCAAAACTAAAGGGAAAGGTGCGGCATCATGGCAGGGTGGGCACGGGTCCTTTACCTGGCTGCCCCCTGAGCTGTGTGGGATATAAGAAGTGGCCTGGGAGTCCCAGGCAGCTTGTGATGCCTGGAGAAACCTGAGCTACAGTGCGTTAAAAGACTATGCTGACCTGACAGTGTCGAGGCAGAAAGTATTGAGGGTGAGATGACGGTGGGGATCTTTCAGGAGCACACAGAATTCTGGGGATCCCTTTTGGTTCCTGCGATGAATTCATGGAGGCTGGGGGAGGGGGTAGTTTTACAGGCCATTATTATTATCTTTGCTATAAAAGGTTTCCTAGCCTGGAACCAAAGGATGGGCTGAAGGGGGCTTCTGGAACTCCAGAATTTTTATACAAAATAATGTCCATTTGTGCAGGGAGACAGTTCATACATTTCATCCCATTCTCAAAGAGAACCATGACCAGAACAGGATTGGGGCTGCTTGTGTCCCCAGTTCATTAGAAGGGTAACCACACCAGCCAGTGCCGCCGGTTTCTCGTGATGTCCTTGTGTAACTATAAGTAGCGCACCTGTTCACCCTCCCAGCTGTATGGTCTCTATGCTGTAAGGCTCTACCTTACTTCTCTGTCTGAAAGACGTCTGCATCGCTTAGACGCAGCCTAAGCCCTGGCTTGAGAAGCAGGATGTTGGGACCACTGGTTATACTGCTCACTAGCTGCCTGGGCTGCTGTCCCCAGGTATCTAACCTGCTCTCAGAAAAAGGGACAAGAGTGACTCTACTTTAGGAATCAGAGTTAAGTTTTCCAATTCCTTCCAATGTGCTGAAGCGTGTGTTTCTTCTCTTTCCCTTAAGCTTCCTTTCCTATGCTTCCTTATTCCTTAAACTAATATTATGACATTGAGCTAACCTGGGCAGTAGGCAGGAAAACAAAGCACCTGGATAATCAACAAGACTGATGATCAGAGCTGACAGCCCCTAACACTGGGGACTTAGGTGATGAAAATCCCCAATCTGTTTCCACTGAACCGAACTTGAGAAATGTGTCTGCATGTCCGAGGGGCTTATCTACAATGGTGGCTGGAATAGCCTTCCCTTCTGGCACTTAACAGGCCTGAATTTGGCTTCCTTATCAGCAAAACAAACAGGTAAATGGAAAATAAA
Organism: Rhinolophus ferrumequinum; assembly: GCF_004115265.2. Lineage (NCBI taxonomy): Eukaryota > Metazoa > Chordata > Mammalia > Chiroptera > Rhinolophidae > Rhinolophus > Rhinolophus ferrumequinum. Next base: position 29,184,770 of record NC_046307.1, read on the forward strand.
TGTCAAACAGCATAAAGCACCAACAGAATTAAATATAGATGGGTGACAAAATTTTGGAATTAATTTCTAATTTTTTCAGAAAATCCCCTTTCTACCTTTTTCTTCCTGTCTCCCTCCCTCCCTCCTTTCCTTCTTTCCTTCCTTCTTCTCCCTATGAGTTTATTATTTTCTCTGCACAAGAAAGACTTTGCCTAAGGACTTTAGACTCTTTTGGGTCTTCTGAACTTGGAGAGACAGGAAATAAAGTTAGGTGAAGGATAACAGAGAAAGAAGAAAGGAGAAAGAAACTGGGAATCAGAGTGTCCATTGAGACACATACTTTAGCCTCACTTCTGTGTCATTTTTTTTTTTTTTTTGTGGGGGTGGCTTAGGTTTGAAGGTCTAAAGCCTTCAGTGAATCATATTACATTTGTTCCATGGCTTTGGTGTAATAAGTGGTAACCCACCAGAGGTAGGCTTTCCAAATGACTGCTATTTATCATAAAATTATTGAACATAACAAAATATTATCCAGTATAAGACTATCTGATTTGATTAAACCAAACCTTTCTGTTAAGATACACCACCACACGGGCACACACACATTCCTTTGAAACGGGGGAGGCCATAGTACCCTAACCTTTCCACAGAGGATTACAGTGGTGTATATCGGTATGAATTGAAGCTCTGGATGCTCTCTCTTGCCAGAAGCCACCGAGCCTAGCACTGGAGATTGGATCTAGGACAAGGTACAGAATTCCCAGACAGGAACAGGACCTTCAAACACCAGGAGAGCCCCAGTACAGCATGGGCCTGCAGTGGGAGCCAGTGTCACGGCACTGCAGGAGCTCAGGCTTCTCATACTTGGTAAACCCTGCTAGTCTGACAGGTATGCATGCTGGCTCTGCCACCTCCACCGGTCAGGCTAAAAAGCTACAGACTTTATATCTATGCAACCCAAGCAACCCTAATATGTTCACCCTGGTATTACATGTATGCAAATAAGGCAGCTCTAATGCGTTGATCCTGATATTACGTAGGGGCCCTCCCTGGGACATGGCAGCTCTAGTGAGTGCTCTGTCCCTGTAGGCTTGTCATTCTGGTACCTTGCTTTGGAGCCAAGGTTCTCCTCATTGGTAAATTTGGTGGCCCCTAAGTCCCCTGCTATATAGGTTCTGATCCAGACTGGCAACGTCCAAGTTTCCATCTAAGGACTGACCTTCCCGAGGACCGCCTCTACCCTTTCCAGACAGTAGGTTTGCATTGGTGACTGCTACCTGCAGGGCTTGGCACACCACGGCAGACTGTGTTGGCCTCACATTGAAGAGAGACCATGATGCCCTTCAGATGAGGGCATGGCTGTCAGAGCCTCCTGAGGGTAAAGGGGAGGGAAAACCTCCCCTACTTCTTCAAAGGCTGTTGGCAGTTTCTTATCTAATCTCCTTTTATAAATGAGAAAACATAAGCCCAAGGAAGCTCTGTGATTATTCCACAATCCCTCAGCTAGTCAGTAGTAGACTCGGGATGAAGATCCAGGTCTTCTGATCCTTGGCCCAGACTGTTCCCCTCTCTCCTTTTTCTCTTGTCATCATTTCGAGTGTGGTATCCTGGGGGAAAGCCATCACTGTGTCTGTTTCTCCCCTCCCAAGTAGAGGCCCCTTCGTTTGTTTTCACCCTCCATGCTAGGCCATGGTCTTGAATTTCACAAGTACTGCAAGTGTGAATTGCCTGGGGTTACATCTCCTGGTTGAAGTCTATGGCCGTCAATATTTTCCTAGAATGGTGTCTCTCAGCAAGTCTTAAGCCAATAAGTGGCAAGCAAGTAATCAACAAGTACTTATTATTCCCCTGATCTTTGTTCCGCTTTCTGAAGAAATACTACATTTAATTCCTCCTAGAGCAAGTGACAGACATCATTGTCAAAGTTGCTTAAGTAAAGGGGACTTTTCTGGCCCCAGAATACAAGCATGAATATCAAATCATGGGAAGGGCAAGGCCACAACTAGGACTTAGGAACCCTGGAAGCTAAAGCTCAACTATATTAGGTCTCTCTGTTAGTTCTCATATCCACTAGTCCCTGTGCACTGATCTCATTTTCTACAAGGTAGGAAAATGTCCGCAAGAGTTTCCTGATTTTACCCTTTCTGTTTCTGCCACTGGAGAGAGAATACCTTCCTCGTTATGGGTCCTCCAAAGCCTATGGAAATTCTCTGATTGGTCTGACCTAGGTCAGGTGCCTGTGCCTGAACCAATCAGCATTGGCATGGGTGGGGAGTAAGGGAGGTACTCACCCAACATGGACCAATCAGTTGTGACCTGAGGTGGCAGACTGTCTTAGTCCGCTCAGGCTGCCATAACAAAATACCATAGACTGGTGGTCCTAAAACACAGACATTTATTTCTTACAGTTCTCAGGGCTGAAAGTCCAGGGTGTCAGTATGGTGGGTTCTAGTGAGAGCCTTCTTCCTGGCTTGCACACAGCCACCTTCTTGCTGTCCTCACATGAACTCTTCTTTGTGAATGAGTACAAAAGGTGTGTGTGAGAGAGAGAGAGCGCGCGCGCCAGTTCTCTGAAGTCTTATCAGAAGGGCCCTAATCCCATTTTAAGGGCCCCATCCTCATGACCTCATCTAATCCTCATTTCCTCCCAACGGTCTCCATCTCCACTGAGGGTTAGGGCTTCAACATATGAATTTTGAGGGGTTACAAACATTCAGCCCATAACACAGAGTAAACATTGCAACCAGTACATCTGCCCAGAGTATCTTACACTTAAATGGGGAGTTAAGATTTACATATGGAAACAGTGGTGATAAAAGACTACAGATCACTGATGTGTCATTGGTTATTTGCAGGAAGCCTGTGATAAGGGCTGGGACTATCAAGGATGACACCACGTGCTGATGGCCTTCCCAACTGGGTTACTGGGGCAGAAGGAGCTTGAGTTCAACACGAGTATGTCCCAGGTAGCCATTGCTCTCTCAGCCAGAATCCTGGAATACAGACACTCAGGAGCAGAGTTAAACCTAAACCACAGATTAGAGCTTAGCCTAGCCATGCTGAGTGAAGCCAATTCACAGAGAACCTACCGTCCCATGAGCACGAACTAGATCTTTCTTGTGTTTCCTATGTGGCATTGTCACAGCAGAAATCTGAGTAATACACAGAGTAACCATTTTAACTACTTTGGTAGGGTATGAGATGTAAAGAAAATTCCACCTCTCTGTGGCTGTTTCTCAGGATACAGAATGCCCTCAAATTCTCTGCTGGTGGCAGACTATTAGAGAGAAGGTCAGTGCAGGGCACTCAGGGCTTTGTTCCCTGCACCATAAAGCCCAGGGTCCAGGCATAGCAAGAAATAAATATGAGGCTCCCTAAAAGAATCTGACCTTTTCATACTTGGAAATCTATCTGATCGCTACAGATATTTCTCCCACAGCTTGAATTTTCATAATGCAAGCTAGATGTGGTAGCACTGCTCAATTAGAGCCACAATTCTACCTGTGTGGGACATCAGGGTTCTGATATAACCACAGAGGAAATGGCACCAAAGGAATGAGAAAAGCTGGTCTCCCAGAGCAGGAGTTTCTTTCATTGGCTATTCGTGATGGTGAAATCCACTATTCTTTATTTCATTTTGTGCTGGCAATGGGCAGAGGTGATAAGTCTGTAAAAGAAATTCTCTAGCTCCTAATCTTTTTTTGTCCAATGCTAGCTGCATCTTTCTCATTTGTTTTCAATGAGGAGCAGCGAAGGACAGTGGTTGTGAATTAGACTTCTTTGAATTCGAGTTTGAATCCTGGCAGGCCCCATCAAGAATAGTGTAAAAATGACGTAAGCTCTCAGCCTCAGTTTCTTCATTTGTAAAATGGGGATACTAAGGTGGATTATTTCATAGGATTATGACGAGTCAGGAAAATAATCTTGTGAGGCCTTAGCAGAGTGCCTAGCAGACAATAAGCAGTCAATAAATGATATAAATTATTATAAGGCAAATGTTGTTAGTGCAACTTTTCTTAAGAAAGCAACTGTTCATTATAGAAAGACAGGCTGTGTCATAGCATTTGCTTTGACCTTTTTACTATTCGGGCGGAAAAAAAAAACTTAGGACCCAAATCATGATTAATTTATATGCTATGTCTGTGAACAAGGAAGCTTTCTTCACTTTCGTTCTCCAAGAGGAATAAGGGTCAATGGCACAGAAAATTTGGACGCACTGTAACATGAAGCCTTCCGGAAACTTCATCTGGTTGAGAACAAACAGACTTGCCTATCTGGTAATGAACTGTGGGCAAGTGTCCAGGCAAACACGTAACGCACTTGCATCTTGGATTCCTCCACACACACCATGCTGGAGTGACAGCAGCTGTACCGTGAGCAGCCACGGTGAAATGTGTCTCCAGTGAATTTGCCAGGAAGATAAGGAGAACATTCCAACAGCAAATGTGTTACCCAAATGGCAGGTCACCTCATTCTCAGAACTACTCTTTACCTGACTGCACAGAACATCAGCATGGACAGCCTTGGGTTTATGGAAAATATGATTGCCAAGGAAAGTTAATTCTCTTCATAAACTGCAAGTTGATAATGGTTGTGATTTACAAGAAAAATTAGTTATAAGACATATTTGAATGTTTACCTTGAAATATCCTGCAGAGAGAGAGAGAGAGAGAGACAGAGAGATAGAGAAGGAGAGAGAGAGAGAGAGAGAGAAAACATATACAAGGCAGGTACCTCTTGTTTAAAATAAGGAAGCAATTTTAACTTCTAAATTATATGAATCAAACATTACAAATGATGTTTCAAATTCCTCACCTGGAGAAACATAACATTTTTCCTACTACCCAAGCATTTTCATTTCCTAGTCCTTTTACTTTTTCCCCCAGCCACTTCAGAATGCATTGTACTCAGGGGCAAAGCTAAGGAAGTTTACAAATTTACTGTCTATAATACTGAGCTTGGAACTTGCTTCCATTAAAAAAATATACACATACACACTCTTGAGAAAGGTAACAATTAATGTGCAATCCTAGAGCAAAGATCAATATGACCCATGTGAAAGATTAACTAACAAAGGGTCACTAGTAAAAATCCACTTTATTTTTTTAAAAAAAGTATAACACATTTCACCTCTCTAAAAAAAAACAAGAGGGAATATATTTGTGTTTCTTTGATGACTAATGTTGATCACTCTTTCATATGCTTGTTGGACATTCAAGTATTTTCTTTTGTGAAATGCCTGCTAAAGTTTTTTCTTATTCTAAAAATTTGTATTTGTATTTTTAAATTATTGATTTGTTGGAATGTTTAAAAGATTTACATTTAATATGATTACCAATAACTTACTATCTTGCTGTTTGTCCATCCTCTTTTCCTGACTTCTGTTGAATTAGTCAAGTATTTTCAATTTATCCATTTCATCTTTTCTAGTGGCTTTTACCTATACTTCTTCGTATTATTTATAATATTCATTAGAGATTATAATATTCATCCTTTAATTTATCACATTCCACCTTAAATTATTATTACACCCATAAGCAATGTTAGAACCTTACAAAAGTATAATTCCATTTATCCTTCTTCTGCCTTTTGTACTGTTTGCCATGTATTTTACTTCAAATATATTGTAACCTGAGAATATATTGTTATATCTACATTAGAAAGCTAATAGTCCTATAAAGAAACATTTAAAAATCTTCTTTTATATTTGTGCACATAATTATCCTTTCAAGTTCTTTTTATTTCTCCCTACAGCTGTGGATTTACATCTGGATCATTCCCCCTTCAGCCTGAAGGATTTTTCTTCATATTTTTGTTGTGCAGCTCTGTTGGTCATAAATTCTCTGTTTTTCATTGTCTGAAAATGCCTTCATTTTGCCTTAATTTTTGAAGGCTATTTTTCACTGACTAGAACATTTTAGATTGACAGCTTTTTTTTCTTTCAACGCATTCAAAATGTGTTGAAAGAAAACACATTCATTGTGTTGTTCCCATTGTTTCCAATGAAAAGTCAGTTATGATTCTTATTTTGTTCTCATAGATGTAATGATATTTTTCCTCTAACTGATTTTAAGATTTTCTATTTATCTTAGATTTTCAGCAGTTTGACTATATTGTACCTGGGTGTCATTTTTTTGTTTTCGGGTTTTTTTGGTGTGTTTTTTTTTTTGTATTTATTCTGCTTTGTGTTTGTGCTTTTAAAATGTGTGGATTGAAGTATTTCATTGTTTTGGAAAATTTGTGGCCATCATCTCTTCAAACATTTTTTTCTTCTCTCGTCTCTTCTCTATTTATGAGACTCCAATTACATTTATGTTAGTTGAGTTTATATTTTTCCATAGGTCTTTGATATTGTTATTATTTTCAATTTATCTTTTCTCTGTGCTTCAGTTGAATAATTCCTATCGATTTACTCCCAGTTCACTAATCCTTTGTTCTGTTTTGTCCAATCTGCTCTTTAGTCTATCCAATAAATTTTTTTAAAGATATGGTATATTTTAGTTATAGAATTTCTATTTGGTTCTTTTGCATAGTTTTCATTTATTTGCTGACATTCTTCATCTTTAATCCCATTTAATCCTTCCTTTTCTCTAATTCTTTAATATATTTATAATAATTATAAATAAGTCATTTTCTGAAAATTTTATCATACGCATCGTCTGTGGGTCCGAGTATACTGATATGTCTCTTAACTGCACGTCACATTTTCCTGCTTCTTCACATGTCATTGTTGTTTATTGTATATAAGACATAGTGCGTAAAAGACGAGTAGAAACTGAATTAGGTGATCATTTCTTCCATAAAGGGCCCACCCTTTTGTCTGATATGCAGCTATTTTTAGGGGCTGAGCTCATCAATCTAATTAGCAGTTGAGCTGAAGTGGGGCTGGATGGCCAGTTAGTTTCAGTTCATTTCTGAGTTAAATGTCCTGAGGAAGATCAGGCCCCTCCTTCCAGCAGCATTCTGGGATCTAAGCACCGCAAGACTAGGATCTCTCTCTCTGCTTTCCACACCTTCTTCCAGACTTTCTGATGATTCCTCATATTGAATAAAATTCCCATGGGGGGAAATTGGTGGTTGGGGAGAGCTAACTCTGAGTCTGGGGCTCCCTCAGATTCCAGTCTGCCATGCCAGTCTATGCATAGCGTTTAAAAGCTTGGCCGTTTTCTCTACCGCAGGCTTGCTTCTTACCCAGACTCTGCAACTCCCCTGGAGATTAAAATTGTCTCTTGTCTGTGCACATCTAAAAAAGGCCTTCTCCCGCTCTGCATTTCAGTTTACTTAGATTTTTTTTTCTTTTGCATCTATAGACTTTAAAGCCTTTAAAGAAAATTAAGATTTTTTTTCTTTAAGCTTATCTGTTTTTCGTTGCTGTTTCTATGGAGGGATGGTCATTTATGGACCTCTGTATCCTAACTGATAGTAGAACTCCTGAATTTTATTCTGATGCGTTAAATAGTAATTTTTTTCAACAACCCATTTTATTTTTAGAATAAGATGATTAACAATTTATCAAATTGTAATCCACTTGCAAATGATTTTTCCCATCGGTTATGCCCAAAGCCAACTAACCTTCAAGATTGTACTTCCCTGCTTCTAGAAAGGTTGAGGTAGAGATGTTGTGAAAGACGTAATTCACAGAAGGGAAATGAAGGGTAACTAATCTTTATGAAGTGCTATAATGTAGTAGTATGATTGTAAGAGCTCTGCTTGCCCCTTTACATACATCATTTTATTTTTTAAACTGTAAAAATATTTATTGGGCATTTACACTGGGATGGAAGAAACTGGGAGAGATGGAGGTTGCATGGGCACAAGGGGGTCAAGATTCCAGGCAGGGAACATGAGATGAAGAAAATGTCTTTCTGAGGGAGGAGGGGAGCTGAACAGTTAAGGTGTTACACTTGGGAGTGAATTTACTTGTTCCTGGTTTAGTGTGGACCAGGAACCAGGAAATGAGGCATATGGACCCCACATGTAAGCGACACATGCTAATGCTTGGTTCTCGGTTCAAAAATAGGACCCTTAGGCAGCTCCAGGGTGGGAATCTGAAATAAGACAATCCCGCAAACGGGGAATGCTTAGCTACCCTGAGTTTCTCACGGCATTACACATATTGCAGTTACTTTCTCTGTTCTGTTTCCTGGGAAAGATTTTGTTTGTCATTGAAATAATGACACCACAAGGCAGTGCCCTAAGGTGAAGGGCTGACTCCAGTGCTTTTAATGCAGCTCAGGTACAACTGATGAAATTGTAGGTAAGCCACATTATTCTCTGTGGGAAATGGTACACGTTGAATGATGTTCTCCCAAAGCTACAGTGATGCCTACTGAAAAGAAAATGAGGAGTTTCTTTCTGTTCTTGTCACTTTGCCCTTATTTCCACTCTGTGCAATTTCACTTGCCATACATTTCCTCTCCTTTCCTTTCCTCTTGCGTTTCCTCTCACTTCCCAACCCCTCCCATTCTATCCCCTTCTCTTTGCTTTCTTTTGTTTTCTTATCTCCTTTCTTTTTCTTCTCTTCCTAGATTCCTAAGTTCTGTTAGTTACACTAACATTCTTTCATTTCTGATGTGGGGTGGCCAGTGTTATCATTAGCATCTCATGCTTTCACACAGTGCACTTACATTTTTCAAAGCCCTTTCAGATGTAATAATAATAATGATAATGATCGCTAATACTTCACGTACTGCTTACTTTCATTGGTTGCTATTGTAAATGCTTTACATATATTAACTCATTAAAACCTAACAAAAGCCCTTTGAACCGGTTATTATTTTTATCCTCATATAGCCACCTATGATCATAAGGAAAGGCTGGAAAAGAGAGTATCTGACAAAAAGAGGTTTTCTCATGATTAAATTGGCAGAAGCAATCATAATTCATCTCTGAGGGCTGCATGCTTGGCAACCCAAACAAAATCAGAGTTCCGTAAGTGCTGTATGGTGTGCATGGTAATTTACTTTAGAATGCTTCAGTATAAGTGCTGTGACGGGTACGTGTGCAAGGTAACCCTGCACTCCAGGGCTGAGGACTTAATTAGTATGTGAAGAGTCCTTATCTGAATCAATGCCTTTGGGTTAGTTAATTAGCATAAAGAATGTTAGGAATAAGTTTTTATTGGTGAAATGAGTTGTGTTTAAGATCACTTAGGAGTGGGGAAGCAGAATCCCTGTCAGGCAGGACCAGAGATCGTGGGGCTCACTGGGACCCACCTTCCTCAGGCTGAGGATACAGGAGATACAGGACAACAGTCGCTTTCTCTCCTGCTAAGCAGGGAGGATGGGGTTAAGCTGGATTTGCTTTCAATTCTTGAATCAACATTGAGCCTGCCTTGTCTGCCAGGCCATATGGTTTGCAGAGAGGCAGCCTCAGATTGGGTTTTTGGCAGGTGGAGGGAGCTGTGCTGAAAATGACAGAGCTTAGCAACTGGAGAGGCAAGGGGGCTGGCAGGTGAGAACCTAGAGAGGAGGCTGGTTGGGAGCAGGAGGAAAACCTAAGAGAGAGGCAGAAGGCAAAGCAAAAGGAAATGTTTTCTGGTAAAGAAAGGGGGAAAAGCATTATTTGTGTTGGAGAGCAGAGGATCGTGGAGCCCCGAACATACTGAATGCGTGTTGCTACACAGTATTTTCCAAGCTTTTCTTTTGCCACATTTGTGTGCTATACTGTATTTGGTTAATATTTGTCTTTATACTGACTCTTGAAAAACTTAAATTCATTTTAAAAGGAATATGTCATCACTGCTACATGTGGAAAATTTATTATAATTTGATGGTAATCATAAGCATAAGTAAAAGAAAGACAAGATGGTGATATTAAATTCTAAGTAGATACTATTGCTTACTGAAGACTCTGAACTTGGACCTACTCTTTCTTTAACAAAAAGAGAATTCGATTGTTTAAGACATAATACCATCAAACTAAGACTTCTTTGATATGATCAGAAAGTTTGAAAAAAGAATGATTTTTCTTATTGTGTGAATCAGTGTTGTTTAGTGCAGCTGTGTATCAATGATACATGTTTCACTGGAACATTTTGGAAAACCCTGGGGGAGGGGATCGAACAAATATGGTCCTAGGAATTAGGAGATGGATTTCCAGTTCTAGCTCTGCCCCTGTCCTCTTGGACACGTTTCTTTACTACGGGTCTCAATTTTCTCATGTATTGAAAGGAATGGAGTTGACCTTCCCAAGGAATAGCAAATTGGTTTCATCGTTCCGAGTTCCATATTGGGGGCAGTGCGGAAGCTGTATTCAAGCTCAGTGAGAAGGAATGCTGTAGTAGGTCAGTGCGGTCTGCGACAGGTGCCAGCTTGAAATGGTAAGATGCTTGTTGATTAGGTGAGATGCTATTCCCAGGTTAGGACACCTCTCGGATACCCCCTGATCTGAACGGCCGGCCGGTGGTTATATGACTTACAGACCCACCCAAAACCAAATTGGTCTTGCTTATTTGTTCGTGACTGATAGTAAAGTATGAAACAAGACAGTTTTTGGAAATTATGGGCAAACTCTTTAGTTCAATCCAACAAATACTCATTGAGAAACTATATTGTGTGAGGCCCTGAGCTAGGGATACAAAGATGATAATGAAATTTAGTCCCTTTCCTGGGGGAGCCCTGGTACCTGTGCATCTTATTTAGAAATAGGGTTTCTGTAGGTTGCCCTGGGTTGAATTATCAATCCTCCCCCCAAAACAAGATGTGTTGGAGTATAAACCCCAGTACCTCAGAATGTGACCCAATTTGAAGATAGGGTTTTGGCACAGGCAATTAGTTTAAAAGGAGGTGAATGGAGTGGGCCCTAGTCCAGTATGACTAGTGTCCATATAAAAAAGGGAAATCTGGACACAGATAGACAATGTGAAGATGACGTGAAGAGATACAAGGAGAAGGTGACTGTCTACAAGCCAAGGAGAAAGGCCTGCAACCGATCCTTCCCTCAGCGCCCCTTGGATGGAACCAACCGTGCCAGCACCTTGACTTGGGACTCCTCTAGTCTCCAGAACTGTAAGACAATCCATTTTTACTGTTTAAGCCACCCAGTTTGTGATACTGTGTTGCAGCAGCCTTAGCAAACTAATACACAGATGTATTTAAATCAAGATGAGGTCAGACTGGATTAGAGTGGGCCCCAATCCATGAGTGGTGTCCTTATTGGAAGAGGAAATTGGAGAGACACCAAGAGACACACACTCACAGGGAAGAATGCGGAATGACAACGGAGGCAGAGATTGGAGGGACCCATCTGCAAGCCCAGGAGTGCCAAGAAAGGCCAGCAGCCACCGCAAGCAAGGAGAGAGGCGTGGAACTGATGGTCCCTCAGAGCCCTCTAGAAGAAGCCAAGCTGGCCAACACTTTGACTTCTGACTTCTAGCCTCCAGAACTGTGAGAGAATAAAATGTGTTTTAAGCCAGCCACTCGATGGTGATTTGTTATGCAGGCCTAGGGAACTAACACAAAGACGCATCATCTGGCCTCTCCTTCCCACTCCAGGATTGCCTCTGTGTCCTCCTCCTCTGAGAAATCTGTTCACGAAACGGATTACACAGGCTACCAAGATGAACACTAGGTTTATCCGATGAAAACGTGAGAAGGCTGTACCTTTGAAATATTGACCTGTTTGCGCCAGTATTTTCTGTAAGCACTCCCTCTTCTCCCCATGCTGCCCCTCACATTTGGGGGGCTACATGCCAGCTCTCCTGGCTTCAGAAGGCCTTGCACAAGTAAGTCTCAGGTGTAAGTTTACAGGGGAAAGCAGAGAGGCCTCCTGATGGGAGGAAGAGGACAGAGCGGTGATCTGTGTGGGCAAATAACCAGAGACCAACAATGACAGGGCCCTGTGGGAGGAGGTCACAGGCTGTGGCACCAGGATTAGCCCACTCTGGCTTGTGCAAGACCCCAGCAGCTCAGAAACAATGGAGGGGAGACCAAGGGAGGAGGGAGATCAGGCTGCACTGATACTGCTTCCGTCTCTAGCAGAACGAGATGTGCGTTAGGGGACAGGGTGAGAAGAGGGACCAGAATACAAAGTTCAGTTTAGAAAATCCAAAATAGCTTTTTTTTCTTTTTTTTTTTTACACTCAAAGGTTGAGCAGAGAGATCTATACCTGCCACAAGAATATGGCTCTTTTCTTTCCCCGGAGGGGAAATAAGCTCAGACGTGATTTGCCTATTTAAGCTTTCTTTTGGGAAATTTATTGAAGTATAACATATATCCAAATCAAAAGTATGCAATTCGTTAATATTCACAAAGTAAACTCACCCGTGTAACCAGCAGCCACACGGGACATTACTGGCACTGCAGCAGCCTTCACCTACCCCGTTCTAATCATACTAATCACCCCTAAAGGGTAACCACTGTGCTGACTTCCAACAGATTTGTGTCGACTGTTTCTCACCTTAATATAAACGGGTCAATCCAACTGTACATTTTTATTTCGGACTTCTTTTGCTCAACATGTTTGTGAGACTCATCCATGGTGTCACATGTACTATCATTCATTTCATTCTATGGCTATAAGGTGTTCCATTGTATGAAATACCAGGATTTAAGTCTCCACGCTTGTCTAGGCAGGCATTGGGCTGCTTCCAGTTTTTAGCTACTGCATATGGTGCTTCTGTGGACACTCTTGCAGATGTCTTTTGGTGCACGTAAGTGGGCATTTGCGTTGGGGAGAATCTGAGGACTGGATTGCTGGGTGGGAGAGTAGGTGTATGGCTCAGCTTTAGCGGATACTGCCAAACAGTTTTCCAGACTGGTGGTACTAATTACCCTCCCAGCAGCACGGTATTGGGAGTGCCAGTCTCTCCACATCCTTCCCGACACTTGGTATTGCTTCTTTTTCGTTTTAGGCATTCCAATTTGTATTAGGATTTCAGTCAGCATGTTTCTAGTGTGGACTCAGGGGATGACGTGCTAATTTTAAGACTCTGACTGGCTTTTCCCTGTCACTTCCTGTTGTAGGTGGCCCAGTCTCCTCCTCTATTCTTTCTGCTAGGGAATGGGGGAAAATAGAGACAACTATGTATCCACCATCGTAGAATACTGGAGTTGAAGAGATGTCTTTCAAGATCACCTATCTCACCTCATCACACAGAGGAGAAAACTAACCGGGCAGGGGAGATGGGTTTTCTAGGATTTTCCATCCTGCTAGTGCCTGAGGCAATACTAGGACTCAAGCCCCCTGATCATGAATCCACTGCTTTCTCTGTCTCCCTGTGCTGTTTCTTCATTATAACTTCCAAATTTCACTACCAAACTTGACAATTAATGATAGTCTTTGGAGAGGGTGGTTCAAGTATCGGCCTAGGTTTGGACTGCTTAATCAGCTGATCCCTTTGGGTTGTGAGAACAGCCAGGGTGAGGGTTTCTAGATAGAAGGGATGAGCTGCATTCCCCAGCCTTGTTGTCTGCTTGGAGATTGAGGCGAGATTGCATTTCAAAGCTTCCAGAAGTCTCCCTAATCCTCATTTCTCATCAGCCTGGGCATCTGCCCTCTAACTCTGTGTCCTAGTTCCCAGAGAGCCATGGCATCAATCAGGGCATAGCGAGGTTATTGTACTTTCTCTCCCTCCACCGTTATGCATCTTTTTATGTCAATAAATGGATCTAATCAATTTTTCTTATGTGAGGGTAATACCAACACTTACTGAGTGCTTGTTATATACCAGGCATTTAACGTTCACAACAGCCCTATAAGGCCAGTGCTATTTTATGTCTATTTTACAAATGAAACATGGGAGTCTTAAAGAAATCAACTCGTCCAAAGACCCGCTATGAAGTGGTTGAGCCAGGACTTGGACCCAAGAATTCGGGTCCGCACTCTCAACCCCTGCTCTGCAGCCTCCATTACTGAAAATCATTGTCATGGGATCGAGTACTGGCTCAGGCATGCCTTTCTTTAAGGAAACCATATAAAGGAAAATCTGAAGCTGTAAAGCACATGTGTTTCCTTGCAGAAGGAACGCAGTGTTGTTTAAATGTAGTGCTCCTCCGGGAACACTTAAAGTGTTTGTTTTCACAGTATTTACTACTTGACTTGGGGGCTTGGCAGAGTCAGAGAAATTTAACCAGTGTTAGGGAGCTTCTAGCCTCCAGTAATCATAGGAAAATTAAGATAAAACATCTCCTCGTCAGAAAGGAGGCAGGAGGCATGTGTAATCACCGAGTTTAGAGCTGCTTCACAGGCAGGAATACCTACGGGTGTAAAGGTAGTGGGGAAAGAGAATTGAATTACACAGGATGGTTTCAAGTGGGCTTCCTTTACAAAAATGGAAGTCCACCTGCCATTCTTTCCCCAAGAGTGAAGAAGAGCCTATAGCAGAGTTAAGGTAGGAGGTTTAGCAAGGAAAAGCATCTTCTCCTGATGGTGGAATAGAAAAATAATTAGATCAACATACATTAGGAAGAAGGATGCTTAGGAAACAAAGTCAAGAACCTGTAAAAGTTTATGTGGAATTTTGGCTGAGGGTAGAGGTCAGTGTTGGAAATTTCGGTTTTAAACATTTGAAGCTGCTTCTCACAGTATCCCTTTTATATATGCATACTATTGGACCAAAGTGGGTCCAATAATGGCTGCCCCTAGATATAAACTGGGAAAAAAGCTGATTAGTAGAAGCGAAAAAGTCCCAAAATTGGCTTAAAACAATCATAGTCCATTTCTTAAGCCTTAAAAAGTGCTTCTTTGAACAAAATCAGGATTCTGTTCGCAGGAAGAAAGCTGAAAATGGCTGTGGCGGAGGCTTCTCGCAGCATCTGCCACAAATGTCACGCTATATTCTCTTCCCAAGACCTTTCCATTTATATTCCTATCTCATCCTCACAACCTTCCAGAGAGTCAGGTAGGTGCTGTGTGTTAAAGATAAATAAAGTTAGACTTCGGTAAGTGAGTCGCTCAGAATGCTCTGTACAGCTTTTCTAAAAGGTGTTTCTCACGATGAAAATGGAATTCTGTGGTCAAAATCTTTTGGGGAAATTGTATGTTTAAAACATTATAACACATGCTGAGCACCTCTTAGAGAAAAGAACAGTGAGAGGTGACTTAGACATACTATCTTATTTAATCCTCTCAGCAAACGTGTGATGTGTGTCTTATTAATGATCATTCTCATTTTTACAGAGAAGTAAGCCAAGTTTTGACAGGTGAAAGAATGCTTTCAGTGTCACACAGCTGGTAACTGGTAGAACCAGGATTCAGATCAGGGGATGTCTTTCTGAAGCCTCTGTCCTTACGAAAGAATGCTACAAAATGTAAAAGATTACCTTGTCCCAGGACTTCTCGGAGCCATTACCATACTAGAATGTATTTTGTAAAATAAAATGTATTAGAAGCTCCAAGAGGAGGATCTAAATCATTGACCACAAAACTCTCTACAGGCACATTTCATTTTATTGCCCTTCACTTTATTGCACTTCGCAGATGTTGCATTGCTTTAGAAATTGAAGTCAAGACCCTCCACCAGCAAAAGTTTTATGACTCACTTTATTGAGATACTCACTTTATTGTGGTTGTCTGGAACCCAACCCACGATATCTCCAAGGTATGCCTGTATTTACCAAAGATCTAGCCGGACTTGGAAGGGTGAGCATCCTGAGTCACACACTTCTGAAAATATTGGTGTAGTGAAGAACATGTTAAACCATGAATTAGAAAACTTGGGTCCTCTCTGCCATTCTCCAACCCTGCATCCCTAATTCTTTTAGTTACTTCCTACTTACCCCTCAAAACTTCAACATTTTGTTCTAGTATATCTTCTCCAGATAGCTTTTCTGGATCTCTCGGCCTGATTTTGGTGTCCCCTTCTGTGACTTAATATTGCTCTGTGCATTGATTCCCAATAGGGGGCAAAAGTGCCCACTGCCCAGAAGACATTTACTGATGGATGGAGCCATTTTTGGTTGTCACAACTGGTTTGGGGGCAGGGTGCTATTGACATTTGATAAGTAGAGGCCACGGCTACTCTGAGCATCCTACAATGTATAGAACCAAGAATTAGGCAGCCCAAACTGTCAAGATTATTTCAATCATAGCACTTACCACATTGCCTGAATCTTTTATTTGCTTGTCTGTGTTGGTTCCTCACTCAACTGTCAGCTTCTTGACTAGAAATCAGGGCTACTCGGAATGTATAGGATACAGGTAGGTCTCAACATTTCTTGTTGTAGGAAGAAGTTAGTGATAGGTTTTAGTAGGTGCATTTAGGGGTGTCTACATAGCCCACGGCCCCTATTCTTGAGTACTGCTGCATATTACTCATAGTGGTGGGTCCTGGCAGCTGTGTTTGTACTACACAACTCCGCTCCATCGTCCTAGTTATTGGAACAGGGGTAGGCATTAGTCCCTACCTCAGTCCATCATATTTCCTCTCCATGGAATTTAGAATTGATATTGAGAAGCACTAGCCAGTCTCTGCTAGTCACTTGAGGGCTATAGAGCAGCCACCTTTGGCCATGGCGTGTGGAAAAAGTCTGATCAAAGAAGGAGAATGAATTCATTGCAGACGGGTATAGATGTGAGAGAATGTGGCATGCAAGAGACAGTAACCTTGGTTTCCAATGGCTTTCTACTTGCTGGTTCCACTAAGCCCGAATGTGTCCCTCTTGTACTTTCCCAGGGTTTCATTCCTGCACCTTTATAATAAACTCTTTCTATTTTATTTGAGTCTCAGTAGGTTTCTGTTTACACAGAATCAAAGACTTTTTCATTAAGCTGCAAGTTAGGAAACAGCCCAATTTTCATAACCTTTAATGCTTTAAACCTTTAAGGTTCTTCCTTCCTCCAAAACATGAGAGTTTGGAGGGGGAAAAAAAAATAGTGCCAGACAGTCTATGAAATGGACATTAGAAGGCACCTCTATCATCCCATTTTCAATATTCTATGAAGGGCAGCTGGAAAGGCCATCCCTACTTTTAGATGATTACCCAGAAAGAGAGACTAATGTCTAGGGATTGGGTGGCTTGCTTTAGACTCTAAACTCTATAATGTTGCAGAGGCGTGCATTTCCCTCTGTAAATGAAAGGCATTAACCATCTATTTTAGTTTAAATACATCAAAAGTGGCTTGTGGAGACAATTATTTGCTGAAGGGGCACATGACCTTGTTGGACTTGACATTTATTTTCTCTTCCTTTGAAAACAGTTAAAATTGCACAGTTGATATTTTGCACTTCTAATCTTTTGCTTCTTGGTAATTACCACAAAGAAATAACAATAATAAATGATTAAATCTGGCTGTTAACTTGGAATATGTGTTGGGATTTTTTTTTTTTTAAGGAAAGACAAATAGAAAACTTCTCAGGTTTGTAAAATAAAGGAAAGCCTCATTCAAATAGAGTGCGGAAGCCCTGAATGGGGAGATGTCACACACACACCGTTTCTAGCAGCTTACTTGACAAATTTGGGCAGGAAAAAGCTTACTTTGCTACCCCAGCTGGAGGAAGGGGGATTTTCTCCTTGCCTAGCAATATCCCAGCCAATAAGAAACCACCGTTCTCAGTTAATGAGAAACCACTGCCACTCTGAACTCTTGCTCTCCTCCAAAGAAACTCTCTTTGAAACAGCCCTTCCAACTTTCTCCTTTCCTCTAGAAAACATGCCCCTCTTTGTTCTTCTAACTTGCCTATGGTTCACCATAGTTTGCATGTCCCAAATTGCACTTCTTTCCGCTATTCCTGAATAAACCCTTTTTTGCTGGTAAAATAACTGGCTATTTTGTTTTTAAGGTTGACGGACTGTGCAAACGTTCCAGGATATGGCCCCACAAATGTGAAGCACTGGCAGTTGCCTCTAGCTATGATGGCTGGAGAAGCACAGGAAACAGCAGTTATAGTTGCTGGTGTGAGCCCAGATATCAACTTTGAGATCTGTGGCTAACTCCAACTTTGACTGGAGAACAGATTCTGTTAGTTAATGTGTTTGCAAATGCAGGGCTGGTCATTTCCCTAAAGTGTGTCTTCTCTCTTCTTGTTCCTTGACCTGCTCCCACAAATCTAGGATAGTTTTCTACCGAAATAGCTGTTACATTCCTCCACCTGTTTTGCCCTTGATTTACCCAGCACAAATGCCAAGTGGCATTTACATGATGGATTAAGGACCTCTGAGATCATCATTGTTCTCCATGGCAGACTTCGTGTTTGCAAAAGCTTGAGTACCTTCTTGTCAACAGCCAACCATTTGTTCTTTTCTTTGCCTATCAAAACTCCACCCCTTATTATTTTTTTCTCAATCTACTCATCATTGTTTCCAGATCTCAAAACAGCGTTTTCCTAATCTATTTTCTTTAGTGATTCTCAACTCCAAACACCTTTCCCCTTGGTGGTGGTTGAATTAGAATTTTTTTTAAAAAAACTCTCGTTTCTTACAGCCCTTATTTTAAGCTATAAGTCTTCCTGGTTATAGTGTATAAAAGGAGCTCCTGGTTAGGCAAGACTTTGCCTTCTGCTCCCTAAACCTCCAGTGTCAGGATTACATGTGGAATAAAGAGTTTGAAACATTTGATTAATATGGTAGTCAAACAGTAATCTCAGATGCAAAAAATTTTCTACTCACATGAAAGGATTTTGTGTATTAATTAAAAAAGAAGAATAGGGGGCGGAGGAGAAAGGTGACTCCTTGTATATAAGGCCAATAGAGTCAGGATTCTTTGACTCTCTGGAGAAAAATCCCATGCTAGCTCACTCACATTTTTTCTTTCAGAATCCTGTATTAGAATGTGGAAAAAGCAGCAGGGGGGAAAATCTGTAATTTTAATGGCACTGCAGAGACCACTTTGAAATATTAAACATCTCCACAAGAACAAATACAATAGCTTCCACCTGATGTCATAGCTGCGTCTTCTCTTTAAGGAGCCAAGCACGGAGGCGAGTTTTCTGACGTATAATCTGACTGGATCCTTCAGGACACTGAAGGATGTCACTCACAGGACACTGTCGACTGCCTGCTTTGTGACTCTTCCATGAGCCAGGGCTTTGAAATCAGTGTTCCTTCTCTAAAGCCAGGGCCATTCCAGCCAGCGGTGACTCAGGCAGATGGCTGACTGTGACAAGCCTCTTCTGATTGGTAATAAAAACACCAGAAGCTACGCTGCATTGTGTCCAAATACGTGAGGCTACTGCTGATTCCTTTGTGTCTCTAGATTCTCTTTTAAGAGTGGGTTGATCTTTTCCATGCAGAACCCTCATGGAATGAGCTATCACACCAGGTGTGTGTTCGAAGCATCTACTGCAGTTTGGAAAGTCAGAATATTTTTTTTCATCAGCCTTCAAAACCGTGCTCTTACCTTGCTAAGGTTTCTGACAGACCGCCCGTTATTCGGGGGTGGGGGAGAGAAGAATTTCCATCTTATACAAAAACCATCAGAGGTGCTCGCAAATGGAAAGACTAACTCAAATTCTGTTGCTTCTCTCTTCCCTGAGGAGATGCTGGTAATGAACAAAACAATGAGGAAATGTAAAATTCGGGGTGGAAGTGGAAGTGGGGGTGGAATCTGAACGCTGAGGAATCCATTCCCTGGATAATGAGTCCAGAAAGAATTGAGAGTGGATTTTGAACTTGCTTTGCTTAGTGTACTGCATTGGTTCACAAATTCCTCAGCATCAAATCACCGGGGAGCTTTATTAAATTGCAGATTCCCAGGCCCCACCCTGAGAGGTTCTGATTAAGCGCGTTTAGGCTGGAGCCGGGGAATCTGCATTTTAAATAAGAAGCCTAGGGGATTCTAACCTACTATTGCTGCGTTAAAATGTGATATTATTAATAGTAACTTTAAAAGTCATAGGGCCAATTGCAACTCAAATTAACTAACTGCTAAGCCTGTGGCCTCAATCTCCCAATCATGAAGATTCTGGGCGGGCTGGTGAGAAGCAGTTGAGTGGAGAGAAAAGATAACGGATGAGGGATCAGAAGGTCCGGCTTCCAGTTTTTGACCTGCCATTTATTGGCCATGTGGTTTTCGGCATCGCTCACAGATGAGGCTCAGTGCCTCAGCTGTAGAATGGGGCCCATAACTCATGCCTGGCTTACCTCATTGGGTCATGCGGAGCAAATGAGAAATAACTTTGTAAAATGTTACATGTTAGAAGTTACAGTGTTTTTTATAAAAAAGCAGTATTTTCCCCCCTTCAATCTAATGATGGCATACTCATACTCAGCATTCCCCAGACCTAAGCACCTTATTCAAAGAACCAAAGGAAGCCTGGTAGATTATAAGGGCTGATTCTGAATGCAGTTGTCACGACCCAGAAGGGAGTGGTTTTCAGAATCACCAGCTGCAGAAGTGAAAGGGGAAGATTCTGGGGCTCCATCCTAAATCAGAGTCTCTGGGAGTGTGGGTGGGAATCTGCCACTTAATAAAGCCAGAGATCATTCCTATTCCTATTAAAAGTGGGGGTGTTGCTGGGCAGGTAATAATAGAGGCTGGGGACTGAAGAGTTGGCTGATCTTGCAGGCCTCTTTCCTACTTCCTGTGACCAAGAAGAAAAGTGTCTTGATGCCCCGATCATCTCCTGCACCCTCCACCCTTCTTTTCTACCCCATATACTCTTTTTACCTGCCCGCAGCTGGTCCAGCTACACAGTGCTCCAGCCTTTGCCCTCTGCTCTGAAATCCTTACCCTCTATCAAAACTCCTTCCCTTCCTGCCAGTCTCAAGTTAACTGGCCCCAAATCCAGTTCCCATAAAGGTGTGTGGCATAGGTTCTGGCACTCTCAAGACTCAACTTCTGTTTTAAAACAAACTTTTTTTTTTTTTTTGCATTTTATAATTGTATCTAAGTATTCTGTCAAGGCATTCCTAGAGAATTCCAATAGAGGAGTATGAGTCATCAGCCTCAGGTCAGCCAGGATGCTATCGGGGACAAGGGCCCCGTCCCTCAGCCTGCAGAGCCGGTCACAAGCCAAGCCAGCAGGTATCTACACAGTCAGCTTGATTCCAAATAGCCAGTTCCTGGACTCCTTCACCCCTCCATCTGTCCCCTCCCTTCCTCGACTTTCTAAAACAAGGCATCAGCGTGTTTCCCCTCTACATATGGAAGGTCTCCGTCCCCTGGCCTTTCATCATTTTATTACCCAGCTCCAGAGATCATCCAACTTGGCTCTGATCTGAGATGGTGCCATAGATTTCCGAATGCTTCTGATTCCTTGTCCAGGGAGCTGGCAGCCTCCCTCCTGGGCATGGCCTGGCCCATGGAGCCTTGTTTTTCTGTTTGCTAATTTCTGGTGTGACATAATGCTCATTGTATCATAATTCTCAAGGCCAATGATTCCCCAAAATACCATTAATTTAATAAACACTCATTACATGAGTACTGTGTTTTGATGAGGGCAGTGTGTCTTCCACCAACATCTTTAAGGATTGCTTTGCTTGGTTGGAGGGATTATTTCTTTTTTTTTTTTTTTTAACTTTTTTAAGTGGAGAGGAAAAAATATTAGGTTAGTGCAAAAGTAATTGCAGTTTAAAAGGTTAAAAATAATTGCAAAACCCACAATTACTTTTTCACCAACCTAATAAAATGGACAGTAGATTAAGAAGATAAGTACAAGGGGATAGGGTTTAGGAAAAGACTGATATTAGTGTGCTCCGGCGGGGGATCAGACATGATGATCCCCCTCCAGTTGGTAGGCCATAAGAGTCAGAAAGCTAAGGGTGAGAGAATGCTGGGAACTAGCAAAGCTGAGAGGAGCCAGCATGTTATTTATTGCTCCTTTATGATGTCCTATGTCTTACAGTAATGCTTTCAGGAATATTAGGCTGAAAACATCCTGCTGCATCTTATCAACCTTTAGAACAGGAGTCAACAAACTGCGGTCCAACCTCCTGTTTTGTAAATAAAGTTTTATTGGAACAGAGTCATGCCCATTCCTACTGTCTATAGCTGTTTTCACCCTACACCAGCAGAATAGTTACAGGAGACCCTATGGTCCACAACACCCAAAATATTTGCTCTGTTGCCCTTTACAGAAAAAGTTTACTGACTCCGGGTCTTGAGTGCTGTATCCTCTAGCACTCCTTCACAAACTTTTTCTCGTAGCAACAGAATGCAATTTTATAAAGAATTTTTTTAAAATGTGGAAGCCCATGAAAAAGATATGAAATGATGCAGGAAGGGATAGGAGCCCCAGAGCCCACCAACTCAGCCTTTCCTCTGGTTCTGCTCTCCCACTGGCCTCGCTAAAACCCAGCGTTCCATGGAATAGAGTTTGAAAGTTATAGTCCACGCTTCCTGAGGGCAGGGTACTGCCTTAGTTCCTTATGTGTCTACAGTCATGTGCGGATATGTTCCGAGAAACATATCGTTAGGTGGTTTCATCATTGTGTGACCATCGTAGAGTGGACGGGCCCAGACGGTATAGCCTGTTACTGTAATTGCATCTGCCTTAATTTTATATGACTGGCAGTGCTGTAGGTTTCTTCACACCAGCATCTCCCCAGGCACGTGACTAATGTGGTGCCCTGACATTACGGCGGCTACGACATCACTTGGCGATGGGAACTTTTCAGCGTCACTATAATCTTATGAGACCACTGTGGGACATGCGGTCCGTTGCTGACCAAAATGTTGTTATGCGGTACGTGACTATATTTAGTGACTGGCACATAAATCTACTCAGGACAGTTATGATGAATGAGTAATAAAATGAAGTACCTCCAGGCAAGACCCCTAATCCCCAGGGCCGCTGCCAAATCTCTCTCTGCCCTCTGTCATCTCAACTCTGCCCCAGGAATGATGTACACCCACTGTCTCCGCTTCCCATACCCTCACATTGCTAGTTTGCAGCTTTAGCCCCATTGCTTTGCTACAGCTGCTGTCACTCAGGTCCCCAGTGATATTCTTTACCAGCACAATCCATGGACATTATTCAGCTCCTATCGCCGGGTGACCCTTTGGGTATTTGACAGTTTCTGAATTTCGCCACCCCCTTGACTTCCCCTTACACTATAATTTCCTGGTTATTTTTGTCTCTCTTTGGCCTCTGCTTCCCCATCTCTGAAATGGGCTCTGTTTCCTCTGACCCTAAATGATGATATACTTTAATCATTGCCTCGATCTGAATCTCAATGTTGAGAGCTCACGAATCTCTCGTTTAAGTCCAGCATGCTTTCTACATTTCAGGCTCATTTATCTACCCTCCTGTGAGACAGCTTCACCTGGCACCCCAAACTCATCCTGTCCCGATCGGAATTTACCATCGTCCGAACAGATTGCTTCCTCTTCAGTATTCTCTCTCTCACTTGATGACATCACCTGGCTAGTTCTTGTCAACTTCAACCCCCAGGACCTCGGCATCTCAAATCTAATACCAGACACCAAATTCTACCCGTTGTGTGTCCGAAGGATTTCTTGACTCCATCCCCTTTCTCCATCTCTTATCGTATTTTTTGGGATGGCTGCAGTAGTCTCTTGATGGATCTCCTGAAGTTTATACTATAACCCATTCTTCACTGTGCAGCCAACACTCCCATACTTACATGCTTTCCGTGGCTTCCCAGTGCACATGGGATAAAGGCTAAAACCCATTCCCACGGTTTACAAAGCCCTACAAGGGCTGGTTCCTGTTCATCTCTCCGATCTCATCATGCATGCTTTCTTCATTCACTGTCTCTGAGCCATGCTGGTCTCTCTCTTTTTTTTGCCAAACATGTCATGCTTCTTGTGACCAAAGAGCCTTTATCCATGCTGCTCCCTCTACATGATGTGGTCTGCCCTAAATAATTCCTATTCATCCTGGGAATCTTAGCTCAAACACCACTTTCTCTGGCATGCTGCTGTCCCTGACTAAATCAAATGAGTCTCCCTTGGAGGTGGGTGTGTGACTATGTGACCAAGTTCTAATGAGGGTGATGTTTGAGCTAGTATGTGATTGGGGATCTATTTGTTATAGCCGCCAATATCACCAAGGGAGGTTAGGGATCTTTTATGGACAAGGGACTAGATCAATCTTTTTATCCAGAAACTGTCATCTCAGAAGAGAAGGAGACGTGCAGGGGAAGAGTTGGACATCACAGGCTGGGAAACAGGTGGTCCCAGGAGCTAAGCCCGGAGCCAGGCGAGGAGCGTCAGTAGATGCAGGAACGCAGGATGGAGACTCCTATCCCAGATCCTGGCTTCCTACATGTGTGAGTGTGCGCCTGTCTAATTATGCCTCTCCGCACTGAGGATTCCATTTAAATCTTAAGTAACGTCAGAGAAAATAGTCAACAAGAAGGCTTTTTATAGCTGAAGAACTCACAAAACAGGAACAAAAAATCCATAAAAGTTTGGTTTGACAATATGAAAGTAATATGAATAAATAATTACAGCCATTATGTGAACTTCTCATTTTGTCTAATTACCATATAGCGTAATCAAAAGATTCATCATTGCATGTGTCAGATGCGCTTCGTTGTTAATTTATTTGATCACAATTCTAAACTTTGTTCTTGAATGTACAGCCTGCATTGTTTGTTCATGTTACTGCTCCCAGCTTTAAAATATTAGAGGGAAACTTACTGTCGCAAACAGCTTTATGGCTGAGGAAAACTTGAGAACATTTTGTTGGTATCTAAATTTTATGGTTCTTGTTAGCTCGTATTAATTTTTGACTGTGTGGACTGAGTGGGAAAGGTGCTGAGGACTGAGAAGCATTGCTGAGCCAGGGAGCTAAGGCTTTCGATGGATCCTCTGGTCCTGCTGAAGCCTGTTTCATGCCACTCTCGTGGTCAGACTGGCTGGGGGTTGGCAATCGGTCTGACTTTGCTTCAGCATCTCTGTATATTAATTGCATATATTACTTGTATATATTCATTGCATAATAATATACCAATGACATGAAAGTGTTCAGGCGGCGTTACTGTGTATGAGTAGAAATGGAAAATCTCACACTCCAACACCAAATGATGCTAATAAAATAATAACAGCATCTGACACTTACTGGGCAGATACTCTGCGCCAGGTACTGTGATAACTATTTTACATCTCAGTGAATCTTTACAGCAGTCCCATGAGGGAGGTAGAGTGGTTCACCACTTCCTCACATGAACCTGGAGAGGACATGGGACTTTCTCAGAGTCACAAAGCCCGGGTAACCAGGGCCAACTTGTGGATGAGGTCAGTATCTCTATTCACCGCTTCCCATTTTGCTCCATCACGTTCTCATTAGTATACCTGAGAGATTACTAGTCCTGGCTGAGGCAAAACCGTGAGATGAGGGAATATGTGTTCACTGCTCCTCCATGGTTTCTGGAAGATTTGGGCCATATTGACATTGATTTGGGGAGAGGTAGAAGGCTCCCATTGCATCTGTTTCAACAATTTTATATTCAACAAGTACATATTATAGTCAACATGTATGTGACATATAACAAATATATAGAGATATATTAAAAAATGTATACTATCTGCTGGGTGCTGAGGGAAACCCCATTCTCAACAAGCTTATGACCTACTTGGGGAAGGCTGAAGAGTGAACAGACTATTGTAATACATTGGGATAGGTACTGTGATGGGAGACGTATAGGATTCTGTGGAAATCGCTAACCCAAATTTGGGGGCAATCAGGGAAGGCTTCCTGGAGGAAGGGGTATCTATGCTGAGGTCTGTAGGACAGGAGTGAATAAACCAGGAGAAGGGGGAAAGTGAGAAAAAAGGGTACCAGGCAACAGAACCAGCACTGTACTGTGGGCCAGGAGAAACTGTTGCATACAACCTGTTGATAGTATAATGGCTTCACCAGATAAGTGCTGAGTAGTCCTTTCCAACAAGTTCTCCCCTGCCTGCTACTGTGCCTGATTTTCTCAACATTGATTCTTTAACATGTATTTCTGTCAATGAATCGATCAGATTTATTAAGTATTTACTACATGAAAATCTTTGGACAGACTGTTGAGGAGAATTTGAACTCTAAGACTCTGCTTCTACCTTCAAAGAGTTTACTGAGTGTGGGGTTGGAACATTCTCAGGGGGAAAAAAGATAAAATTTAAATAACAATACAGGCATGTAAGTAGGAGAGGAAACCTGCAAGAATGAAACACTCAGGCTCTGGATTCAGATCCTAATTCTGCCACTTATTAGCTCTGCAAACTTGCACAGGTTACTTAACCTGTCTGAGGTTCAGTTCCCCCGCTATCAAGCTGGAATAATAAAAGGTCCCTTTCATGACCACGGCAGGGATTAAATAGTAAAGCCTATAACAGCATTGAGCATACTGCTCAGTGCAGAGCAGGTGCTCAATAAATGTTTTAGCCGTTATGATATTATTATAATTAATTCACTCCATAAATACTTGAGTGCCTCCTCTGTGATGCCTTTTGTATTTTTTATATCAGGCCTTCTGGCTTCATGCCACACCAGCCATCATCCTGGCACTTGACTCTCTTCCTCCCATTGGATTCAACTCTCACATCAGTGTCATCTTATCAAAGAAGCAGAAACCACAAGCTCTCGGGCAGCTTGTCTGTCTGTCTCACAAGCAGGCCTCAAATTCCCCTGGGCACCTCCTGAAATCTCCCTGGACTGTGTCTCATCACGCTGTCGGGGTGGGGTGGGGTGGGCACTCAGCCTCCTGTCCTAGCTCCCTTGCCAGTTAATTGTATACCATCCTGTGACATCTTTTACCATGTTAAGCTATACTTGTGTTTATTATTCTATTAACATCTAACATTTGCTGAGCCCATACTATGTGCTGGCAGAATTTGTCAATGGCCTTGCTTAGGGGATGGAAGAGTATTAAATTGGGTTGAAACATCTAGTCCTAAACCATTATGGAGCGTATGCTCAAATAGAATCAGTAATCAAAAGTATATTTGTTCAAAAAAAAAAAAACACTAAGATCTAGTCAATTTACCTACTAAAGAACAAGTAAAGATTTGTAACGTGATGTTTTGAAATACAGTAACACTGAAAGCAACTCTCATTCATTCATTCATTCATTCATTCATTCATTTGACGGATGACGTGAGGATGCCACCTACATTTCTCAGCCCAGTACCTGGGAAAACAAGCACTGTTAAGGTGCTGGTGGGAAATGGTAGGCTTAGAGTTGTGAACAAGTTAGTTTCAAGGCCATCGTAGGTGATGCAAGTGGAAATGTCCAATCAAGCAGTTACCGTGTTTCCCCGAGAATAAGACCCAACTGGACATAAGACCGGATCTTATATTAATTTTTTCTCCAAAAGACGCATTAGAGCTGATTGTCCGGCTGGGTCTTATTTTCGGGGAAAGACGGTAGTAATTTAGGAATGGAGTTGGAAAGAGAGGACAGGGAACCTGTAGATTTAGGCATCCTTTCCAGAGGGGATGGTCACTTTAACTTCAAATAAATCTTTGAACATCAGAAGTGCCAGTGAAGGGGACACATTTTACTGGGTGACACACCACGAGAGCTGTGTAGACTTCTTTGCCCCAAATGGAGAAAACTGACTGAGACCCCAGGGGCCTGAGGCTGCAGCCCCTGGCAGCTTACTTTTGAAGTCTCCTGTTCTATCTTAACTCGTCGTGTGAATTTTCCATTCTACGCCACAATAGAATAATAAGATTTTTAAGTAAAACTGACTCTGCAGGATGACAGGCGGCATTTTGCCTGTGGCTTCACTTAGGACAAATTATCCCGGCACACCCACATGGAAGGGAGCTCACACTTCAGCTAGAGAAGCCAGGCATTCAGCAAGGAGTGTTCCTCCCCCCACTTTGGTAGGAATCTGATTATCACAGTAGCTAGCCAATTAACAAGAGAAGCCCTAGGGAGTGAGGGTATCCCAGATGGAGACGTTTTGATGAGCGTGAGACTGTCAGGAAAGGTCTGGTTGCCCAGAAGGTATACGAACAAGTATAGCGGAAGGATTGCCTGGGTGACATCAGGTCTTAAGCCTCAGAGGATGGAGGGGAGGAACCAGGAAGGGAAAAAGAGGTGTTGGGTCTTGGTAGTTCTGTTGACCACGAGAGGAAGGAGAGGGAAAATGCCTGGGGCTGGATGACTGGGGCTCTATGAACCAAGGACACCACTAACAGGCTGAGATTTCTCTACAGGGTGGAATCAGATTGCCAGAACATCAATCTCACTGCGTTTTTCACTGGCAGATTGAGTGCGATTTTTCCCAGAGATGGGGGCGTTTCAAAAGCAGAAGAGGAAAGGTTGGTAGGGAAGGCAGCTGTCAGCCTCAGTGTGGCTTCAGGACAGCTCTTGCAGATGTGGGCACAGTAACAGCTGCCACTTCCCTGAGCCAGGATGGGCACTTCACCAAACTCCGGATGTGGGGGGTGGGGGGGAGCAACCCAGATTATACAAGAGGATCCAGAGGCTTCTGCACAGAGAATTTCACCTCAGGACCGGTTCGCTTTGCATGTGAACGGAATCTCTCTCTCCTTGCACCAATTTGATCAAAATCTGTAATGCACAAGAGCATAATTAAATTGAAGATTCGAATTAGGCACAGTTTTGCTGTAACTTAAACGGGAGAAACACTCTTGCTGTCCATTAAACGTAATCCCGCCTGGTGAAGAGCTCTTTTTAGTTGATGATCTTTAATGACTGCCCAGTTCTCCAGTCAGCCTGGAGGAGGGGAGGGAAGTGAGAGAGGACGGGGAGAAGAGCGGAGTGGGACCTGCACCCCGTGGGCAGGCGTCTCTTTCAAAGGAAGGCTGGTGACAAACTTTCCGGGCACCCACTTCTTCACTTTGCATCTGTCAAAGTGGAGAAATGGTGAAGTTTCATGGTCAGGCGTTGGGAAGGAAAGGGCAGGACTCCCTGCCGGCTGAGACTCCCTCCGTTGGCCTCTGCCAGTTGCTTCCTCTGCCCCAACCCACGTAAAACAAAGCTGTAGTCTTCTGCGAGCCTCCTAGCAGGAAAACCAGAAGGAAGCTCTCTGGGCGCAGAGATCTGAGAAGAGCCCTCAGCCCACAAGACTGGATGTTAGCAAATACTGCATTGCTGAAGGAATGAAGAAATGGACTAAACCATAAGCAAATAATTGATTCACCCTGGGGCTGTGCTGAAAAAAAGAAGTTTAAAAATACGGGCCTTTGTTTTACGAAAAGCGCTTGGGCTCCAAAGAGAAATTCTCCCTTCCTTCCTTCCTTCTCTCCCCCTCTCTTCCTTTAACCAGTGTTTACTGAGGCCTCACTGTGCGGCAAGCATTCTGTCAGGCACTATATATTTTATGGCAAATACACAAGAGTTCCAGTTCCCTGTACTCGTGATGCTAACAGACTGGTGGGAGAGGTAGGCAGTGCGTGTATACTTAGGAATTATGAGAAGCTCTGAGAAGGAATAACAGCGAAGTCATACTTTGTCTTAGGTCAGGGTCAGCAAACCACAGCCAAGGGGCTGGTTCTGCCTGTTGTCTGTTTTTATAAATAAAATTTCATTGGAACACAGACACGCGTACAATTTGCATATTGTCTACAGCTGCTTTTGCTATAAAAGCAGAGGTTACTAGTCTTGACAGAGATCCCACGGCCCCCACAGCCTAAAATATTTATTATCTTGCTCCTTATAAAAAGTGTGCAAAACTTTTGGGGTACCCATTGATGTGCTTGTCATCTGTCAAAGTGAGGAAATGGCGAAGAGTTCCATTGAGGCCTATTTCACAGTCGGGAGTTGGGAAGGAGAGGGTAGAGCCGACCTCTGGAGAAGGTAAAATTTAGTTCAGACCTGGAGGAGGAGAATTTAGCCAGGTGAGAACTCCCATACAAGGGGAGGAGCTGGAGTGAAGGCCCTGTTATGGGGAAGAGTAGGGTGTAGTCAAGGACCTGGAGGGTAGAGATGAAAGGATACAGGTCCTGGATGATGAGATGGAAGAGGAAGGCGGGCCGTTTCACTTGGAACCTTATCATTCAGATCCCCCCGAGGGATTTGGATAGGACTCTGAGTATACTGGAGTGTTTTAGGCAGGGGCCTAAACACTGTAGGCCCCTGTGATATGTAATATGATGCGGTTTTTAAAGAACCCTCTAGCCCGTGTGGTCAGAGGGTCTTAGAGGATAAGGCGAGAGATGGTGGTGCCTTAGGTCAAGGTCCTATCATTGGAGGTGGAGAGTCATGGGTGAGATTTGGAACACATTTGGGAGATAAAATCAACAGGGCTTAGAAATAAAATTCACTATTGGACGGGGTAAAAGTGGGAGGGGTCAAGAATGATCCCACCCGGGATTTTGGCTGGAGCAACTAGGTGAGTGATGGTACAATTTGCTGAAGTTGAGAAGAGTAGGGTTGGAGGAGGAGAAGTTTGGGTGGAATGATTTAAGAGTTTGGTACTTTTCGTCCTTCTTAAAATTGAGATTCATGTGAGACTCCAAGTAGACATGACAGAAAGACAGATGGATATATGACCCTGAAGTACAGAGGAGAGGCCCGGGCTGAAGATAAAAACTGAGGAGTCATCGGCATGTAGATGACATTTGACCAACAGGACTGGATGAGCTCACCTAGGACGAGAAGTAAAGAAAAAAGGAAATAGGACCCATGGCTGATGGTTTTCTGCCATCTGCTTAGCTTCACTTTGGCCTGTTACTCATTGATATTTATCAAAGCATTAGGCCGAGGGTCAATACTAAAGAGACTTAATTAAGGTATATGTTTAAAAAATGCAGTGAATTATTCTTAAGCATATTCACTTACGCTCAGATGACTGCCCAAAAGTGGGAGTAAATAGAGGGCCTTATATCTCTTTATATAATGAAAATGTAAGTAGCCTATGTGTTGTTTGAATGATGCGTGAATGGTTTGCTCTTCTGGGCATTTATGCATCCTTATTCAAATTGGCTTATAGTTGAGTTGTCTAAAGTATTGGTTCCTAGTCATAGCTTCCCAGCGGAGTCATCTGACCGGCTGGTAAAAATGATGGATTTCCTGGGCTCCCACTCAGAGCGATTTGGTAGTTCTGCGGTAAGGTCCTCAGAATCTGTGTTTTTCATGAAGACCACAGGAGATTCTGATATGGGAAGCCCATGGTTGGCGTTTGGTCACCACAGTTTTCCCGGATATTTCAAAGGCAAACTTGAGATTGCCCCACCTGAATAGCCATTTCTTCTAAACTGAAAAGGATCTGAATTCATATGGTTAGGGCAAGATATAAGTAATGTGCTTATACATGCAACGGAATTATTGAGTTATCACATGCTTGCTTCCTTCCTCTTTCTCAACACCTCATCAAGGACTGAAGACCGTAGTTCATAGAAACATTTCAACCAACACACATGTATACAACACTCACACATGTGTCTCTCTTTCCTTCTCTCTCCCCCTGTGCATGTGCACACACGCACACACATGCACGCACACTCACACACACATGCACGCGCTCACACACACGCGCACACACACGCACACACTCACACGCATACACTCACACGCGCACACACACACACACACACACACCTCTCCCTATCTTTGCCGACACTGCCTTAATTCATGTCCTCATCATCTTTGACACAACTTGTGAAACAACTTGTAACGCAATGAAAGAACTTGTAATAGTTTTCTGCTTGTTTTGCCAGTACAGGCACTACTAGCTCTAGACGATCCTCCAAATCGTTGCTGGAGTGATTTTTCATAAACCAAATCTGATGTCCTCAAGCTCCTATGCTGTGGGAAAACCCTCTATTGGCTTAGAATTCAGTGACTGCTACAGAGTGATACAATATCCTTTGGCAGCAAGGCTTCCCCCATCCCGGATACCATTCCTTTCTGCCCATCCACACTGATGCTTCTATACCGGCCCAGTCACACCTGCCTTTGCCCCTTCACATCTGCCATTCCACGTCTTCTCAGCCACCTCTGTCCCTCGTCACCTGCCGATACACACATGTTCTTACACAACTCCATAATTTGGTCTGAAATGTATTCATTTCTGTAACTATCTGGTCAACTCTAAGTCAACCTTGAAGATCCAAATCAGATGTTGCTGGAAAGCCTTCCTCAGCTTCAAAGGCAGAGTCTGGTATTTCTTCTTTTGTTCTCAGCATCGCAATTTGCACATATCTTTACTGAAATATTTACCGTATTGCGTTGTGATTATTTGTTTCTTTCTCATCAATCCCCAATTTCTAAATCAAATTGTGAAATTATTCATCTTTCTATCTATAGTGCCTAGCTCAAAGCCAGGCTTTAAGTAGGTGGAAAGCAGACATCTGACATTATTAGAATTTTGTGAAAAACCAGAATGAATGGGTTCCTGTAGGGTACCAGAGTGACTCTCTTTGCGTAAAATGCTTCAGTATTTTTGTGTGTCATCTTCTTGCGGTGTCGTATCTTGCTGCCTTCTGGGTTCTCGGTTGTATTCTAGGAATTTAGGCTGCTGTCCATTAATCTTTAGACAATCAAGGAGTGTACATTACATACAGACCAAGTAGAACCACATTGTTTGTTGTCTTCATTCCCCAAAATTAAAATGGAACAATGAAGATGAAAGACCATGAACATTCACACTAGTTGTCTTTAACCTAGAGACCACAGATGGACTTTAGTTAGTCCCGAGTCCTCACTATGTTGTATATGACATGTGTGCACATGAAGGTGGATTCTTCTGGGGATACGGTCCATAATTTTTGTAAGATTCTCAAAGGGGCCTGAGACCCATAAGAGTTATGACCCACAGGTTTACAAGGTATTTTTGTGCCTTTGTTTTGTATTTCCCATCTTTAAAATTGGCACTTGATTCTTAAAAGGTCTTGGAAATGTGAATGATTTTAATGCTATATGTTGATTCCCTTGTCCTCCAATCTTCTCAAGAATCTCCAGACTTGCTTTCTTTACTCATTTTAGCCTCCATGACAAGGAGAGAGCAAGGCAGTATCATTTCTAGTAAGTCCTGTAAATAAACCAGGCGTCTGCTATATTAGATCACTGTAAAACAATTCCCTGAGGCCCAAGGGATTAAATACTAATAGAAGAAAATGCTTTGTACTAAGCCACACAGATGATAGAAAATTTTCTCACTATGATAATGTACACAGATTACTCCATGACAAGCTGGTTGCTTTTGCTGATCATGTTGATCACTAAAACAGTGTGCAGATTTTCTCCTGAGTTTGGAAATGTTCCAAATGCATTGTGAGGCTCGGGGGCTTTTGTTACTGACTCACCAGCATGCAAATAACACTTTAAGAAGTGCACGTTGGTCTTCAAGCCAGAGCGAGCGTGCTTTGCTTACAAAACAATTGTCTTCAGTCTTCTGCATCAATATGTACAAATTGCCAAGGTTCACTGAACATTCTTTGAGCAATCAGGGTCTGCTGGGAAAAGAACATGAGATACCACATGGTGGTGGATGGCCTCAGTGGCTTTAGCTCTCCTACCTCCCACTGTCCCCAGCAGGTTCTTCCTCATGTATTTCCATCTCATTAAATGATGCCCATTCACTCACGTGACCAAAAAGGAAGCCACAGGCACCATCTTGACCCTTCTGTCTCCTCGTTGCCCACTCCTAAGTCCTGTTGCACATACCCTCATCTTCTCATATCTGTCCACTTCCATTGGGTCAGGACACCAAAATTTCTGGTCTGTATGACATGAGTGGCTTCTAGACTGTCTCCCTTACTCTTACGGTAACACCTTAACTCTGATAAATAAGTGTCTGTATCCTTCCCGGGTGTCTAGGTGCCACGTGTCCATCTACCTACTGGGCACAGGGTAGGGTGGGTAGTATTTCATATCCTTGTCCATTCCACCCCAACCTGCATTTCATAATCTATGCTGGGACAGAGTCCCCTTCTCTGCAGCAAGTTATGGGCCTATGGAATACCAGTTAGGCAGCCGGTTGGCTCAGTGGTTGGAGCTCAGTGCTTATAACACCAAGGTTGCTGGTCCGATTCCCACATGGGCCAGTGAGCTGCGCCCTCCACAACGAGATTGAAAACAGCAACTTGGCTTGGAGCTGATGGGTCCTGGAGGAACACACTCTTCCCCAATATTCCCCAATAAAAATTTAAAAAAAAAGAAAAGGAATACAAGTTAAGGCCATGCCCTGAAGGAGTCAGCCACTGGTTTCTGTGACAGCAAGAGGTTTAGAAGACTCGGTTTGAGAAAGGCCCTCTTTGGCAGCAATGTTTTTGATCGACTATTTCCAGTATTCTTTTCTTTTCCAGGGAAGTCTCCCTTCATCCTCTGAGGTCCTGATGGGGCTGGCAATCACGGTATCCCAGCCCCACATTAGGAAACACCTATGACTCAAACTTGCCAGTTCATGTGCCCGCCGCCCCTTCCTGGACCACTGCTGACTGGCTCAC
This sequence comes from Rhinolophus ferrumequinum, assembly GCF_004115265.2. Taxonomy (NCBI): domain Eukaryota; kingdom Metazoa; phylum Chordata; class Mammalia; order Chiroptera; family Rhinolophidae; genus Rhinolophus; species Rhinolophus ferrumequinum. Next base: position 29,218,948 of record NC_046307.1, read on the forward strand.
ATCTGGGCATAGAGCCAGGCCAGGCCAGGGAGAGTCTCTTGGGATCGATAATTGAACACAGAAGAGAAATCCTCTTTCTTTGAAGATGTTAAGCTTCAAGGGTGTAGATCTATGGCTGCTGGTAGCCATTTTGCCACAGGTGAAATCTTATTGGCAAAATGTAGTCAGCAAAGATGAGTGATCATAGTTGTGACAGATAATGTTTATTGAGTGTTAGCCCTATGCCAAGACCTGTTCTAAGGGTTTTACCTGTATTAACTTATTTAGTTTTCATGGATCTTGCACTCATGTTTATGATTATCATGATTATAATTATTATTTTGATTATTACCCTATTTCACAGATAAGGAAACTGTAAGACTAAGAGGTTAAGTAACTCAAAGTTTAAAAAGCTGTTAAGTGGGGGAGGCACAATGTGAACCCAGGTGGCCTGGCTCCTAAGCTGTGCTCTCCACCATTTTACTCTGCTGGCTCTAGCAGGATTGACTGAAGAGGAGGAGGAGGAGGAGGAGGAAGAGAAGGAGGGAGACATGGGCCTGAGGATGTTGCTGAAGTCCTTGGATCCAGCCTTGTCCGAATCCCGGGCGGTTTCTGGAGTCCCGGGAGTGACCCAATACTTTTCCTTTTTTAAACTTCAGCCAGTCTGAGTTGGGTTCCTATCCTTTGCAACGTGCCTAAAATACTTTGCTTCCCATCATCTCTCATTCTGTCTCTTGGCTTACTGCTTTGCCTTAAACAACAATAATTTTTAAAAAGAATATTCAAATATTGTAGAAATTTGAAGAATACAAAAATATATCATGAAGATATCTTTAAACAAGATAGCTTAAATGAAACTGTGATAAAATTACACATGATAAACCAAGTCAAGATAATTATTTTTGTTTTCTTCCAGTGTTTTTTCCTAATAATTTATATATACATATAAATGCATATAAGGTTGTATATATGTAGACATATATATGTAGACACACACATATATACACATACACAATTAAGTTTGAGAACTTGTTGCAATGATGTTGCTAACCTTTTTTTGATACCAGAGGAATTATTCATTACGAATTTGTACCAACTAGACAACCAGCTAACCAAGTTGACTATTTGGAAGTGCTGAAAAGGGTGCATGAAAAAGTTAGACGACCTGAACTTTTCACCAACAATTCACGGCTCTTGCATCACGACAATGCACCAGCTCACACGGCACTGTCTGTGAGGGAGTTTTTAGCCAGTAAACAAATAACTGTATTGGAACACCCTCCCTACTCACCTGATCTGGCCCCCAATGACTTCTTTCTTTACCCGAAGATAAAGGAAATACTGAAAGGAAGACATTTTTATGCCATTTAGGACATCAAGGGTAATACGATGACAGCTCTGATGGCCATTCCAGAAAAAGACTTCCAAAATTGCTTTGATGGGTGTCGGTGCATAGCTTCCCAAGGGGAGTACTTTGAAGGTGACCGTAGTGATATTCAGCAATGAGTTATGTAGCACTTTTTCTAGGATGAGTTCTCATTGTCCGAACTCGTGTGTGTGTGTATGTGTGTGTGTGTGTGTGTGTGTATGTGTATAACCTTTTCTTTTTCACTTAACACTATATCATGTTCATTCCACCATGTTAAATGCTTTTAAAAGCGTAAGTTTAAAGGCAGCACACTTTGCATGTGTGTGAGTGCCTTTTCATTAACTTGGGTGTGCTTGATCTCCTTCCCGATGTAACCTTCTGCTCTGGACCCAGGAAGGATACCAAAGGCTATGACACCAGGGTTGGCTTTTGCCTGTGTTCCTTGGCCTATGTCTTAGTGTTCAGGGCCTGGTGACCAGCCCTACAACACACATCAGCCCCTGTCATAGCTAGCCCTCCAACCAGGAAGGTGACCGTGTCAGAAATGTCAGAGGCAGACACCATCTTGCTGCAGCTCGTCCTTCTGCCCATGAACAGAAGCCAGGAGGGCTCTGAAGCCAGCTGGCTATGAAGGAGAACGCTGAGGGAAAGGTCCAAGCCTCTGTCATAGATCAGCCAGCAGAAAGCCAGGATGGCTCGACAGAGCCAGGCATGATTTATTCTAAGGCATGCCGAGGTACCAGCTAGCTCAGTAAGAAACCGCTTGTTCCTGCCTTTTTAACTCCACACATCAATAACAATTTGCTTGGCAAAGCCTCGGGGGCTGGACCTAAATATGCAAACCACTAGGGGGAAACGCAAGGATAACACCGAGAAATTAGATTTAAAATACCAAATAAACTTTTTTCACTGTATTCCTCCCAGATAGTACTGTACAAAGGTTCATAACATTTATGAAGCATTAAATGCCACATAAATAACTAGTTATGATGTGTAGATTAGAAAAAGAGAAGGCAAATGGAAAAAGTAAAAGTAGCACAGCTGTGTATGATGCATATTTGATAAATCTCTGGATGTCACCCCAAGCCATGAGCAGTGGTGGATTAAAAGATAGGCTTTAAGCCCTAAAAATGTGACCACACAGCAGAAGTGAGAGGATTTGGGAACCTGAGGCAAAGGCTGGAGACAGAAGGGGTGCTAGATAGTCTATAGCCAAGGAAAATATGGAGCCAGTGGAGTTGAGAATGCGGCACTCATTCCAAGATAAGTACCGTCACGAAAGGGAAGCATCCACCCAATGAAATCCATGTACATTTCATTATCTGTCAGCTATACTACTGCTTTTATAACTATTAATTACTCAATTATGGACTTACTATTAATTACTATCATTTATTGAGGGCTCTTTTTGTGCCAGGTATTATACAAAATGTTTTATAGGCATCATCTAATTTAATCCTTTGAATTGGATATTTTTATCTCTACCTTATTGAAGAGAAAACTATAGTTCAGAGAGCTTAAGTGACCTGTGGAAGGTCAAGCAGAGAGCATGTGTCAGAACCATTGATCCAGCCATCCTCTGCTCCATATAGTAGCTGTTGAGATCCTGTCATGTACCAAGCTTTGGATTAGTCACTGGTGCTACAAAAGAAATTTCAACATGGCCCCTACAACACGAATTCCTGGGGTAGGTGAAGCTGGAATTTACTAGACGAGGCCTTGGAGTTGGAAGGCTGGTGGTCCCAGAGTTTGTCACTGGGACACCCGAAAAGCAATGTCCAGAGTCATGATGACCTTAGGAGGAGTTATCTAACTCTGTTTCGGTAGGTTGGGAATAACTCAACCTAGAACTTGAAGAATAAGTCGTGTTCGTGAGATAGAGAAGTGAGAAACATACTCTAGATGGGCAGAGCAGCACAGGCAAAGACAATAATAGTAAGAAAAAATATTAGAACATTGTAGGAATTCAGAAAATACAGGAAAAAAAAGTACGAAAAACGTAAAATTTCCAGGGAGACATGAGGAGTATGGATATAGTGAGTGATTTAGTGACCACACAGCAGAAGTGAGAGAATTTGGGAACCAAGACACCTCCTGTACTAAGCTGTGCATTGTTTACATACAGCTCATTGCAGCCGAGAGCCTGAAGGTACAAACAGGTCAGTGCCACTGGGGAGCTGACTAGGCCCCCAAGCCCTCCCAGCCACACGCCACCTACATCTCCACGGTACCACTCAGCCTTGTTACACTGGAGGTCTTTCTTTGCTTGGCTTTTTCACAGCACTTGTCACTTATCATACACTGTATGACATTGTTTGCTCTTTACTAGTTTGTTGCCTCTCTCCGCACTAGAACATAAGCTCCATGAGAGCAGAGATGGTCTCCGTCTTGTTCTCTGCTCTTTCAGTGTGGAGAATAATGTTTGGCATGTGGTAGACCCTCGATATTTGTCAAATAAGGACATGAACCTGACAGAGGAAAGAACAGAAGTTCCTGCCACTAGTGAGAAGAGGGAGCAGTGAAGTTCTGTAATGGGCCAGAGTCGGGACACTCTCCTGGGATGCACGGTTGCTCCCTAATGACCTTTAAGTGGTTTCGAGTCCACATCACTTCCATTTCCCTTGAACGGCTTGTGGAGTTGAAGAAGCAGTGGTCCTAGACCTGCTATCCGAAGGCTTGTTTTCACCCGCCTTCAAATGCTCGCAAATTGCTAGCACTTGGCCAACGCTTCCCCCTCCCATGTTCACAGCAGACATTACAAATTAATCATAGCAATTGTCCTTGTAGCCTTAGAATCCTTGTTAATACCACATCCAGACAGACATGGCTAATCTACAGGAGGTAGCAGTAGAGATGACACTTTTCATCCTGAGCATGAGCAAAACTAAACAGACATAAAAAGGGAGTAATATAAGTAGAAGTATGGAGGAAGGGAAAATCTGTCCTAAGAAATACTGCAAGCTTTATCTCTCCAGACTTCCCCAACAATGACAAATAGAATATAGCACAGTGATCATGAGCATGAACATTGAGGTGAAGCTGGCTGGGATGCAGTCCTGGCTTCATAGTTTTCTAGCTGTGTTGTTGTGAGGAAGTTACTTAACCTCTCTGAGCCTCAGTGTCCTCATCTGTAAAATAGAAATAATAATCATATCTAAATCATCAGATTGTTATAGAGGAAACAATAAAATAATCCATGTATAGCACCTAGCCCTAACACAGCAAAAAACAATAAATATTAGTTATTGATTTCTTTTCAAAATTGACAGATTTATAAGTATAAATTTAACTAGAGGCTGCACCTTGAACTCTAAAAATATTTGAACTGAAATGGATCCACTCCTTCTCAGAAACATGTACGTCAAGACCACTCTCCATTCAACCCCAGCAAGTTTTCTATTTCTTTTTTCCAATTTTTATTCATATTTAAACCATTATTTCAAAAACATTAAAGAAAATGTTCTAAACAATGAACACTTACCCATAATCACAGCCTTTTTACACAACTCATTTCATTTTTCACATTCCTTTCCAGTCTTCCGAAATGTAGGTAATTTTTTAAAAAATAGTAATCACTTCAGCAAGGGGAAGAAAGCAAGGTCCAAAAGAACACATGTCTCTTCTGCTCATGTTACATTGGTGGTACTCAGTCACATGGTCACACCTAACTTTAAAGGAAGTAGGGAAATGTATTCTTGTGTGTGGCTGGGAGAAGAACCAGAGATGTGTGGTGCACAGCAGTAATGACCACCATTACTTCTTAGATATTCTTCATCTCTGAGCTCCTTTCATCTCTGCTCTTCCCCAGGGAAACAAGGGGAAATAAGAGAAGAGGTGGAGGGGATCCTTTTTCTCTCCATTTCTTATTTGCAGTACTCAGTCCTCCTGGCTTCTGTTTCCTTCTAGATCGTTCCCTAGCCTCTCAATTCCCCATTCTTTTATCATGCATAGTAATTCCACTGTGGCATATGTTATTGCTCCCAAATTGTCACACCCAATCCATCACTGACCTCAGCTAATAAATGGGCCTTTTGTTAGCAAACCTCACCTTCCCCAGAAGGCTCTGTGTGTGTGTGTGTTGGAGATAATAAAAGAACACCCCCTTTATTCAGGTACATAGATATTTATTGATAGAGTGGGTGCTTCTCTGAATTGGAAAAATCTTCAGAGGAGTAAGCAGTTCAGATTTGGAGTCAAGAATGTGGGATCCGGTACCAGGCAGTCGTGGGTGCAAATTTGACTCTTTCCCTTGTCAACTCTGTGAATTTAAGGAAGTTTCTTAACTTCCCTAAGCCTCAATGTGCTACTCTATAATATGAGGAAAAATATTAATTCCTATCTCTACGGAGAGTTTTAATGAAGATTTAATGAGGATCGTGTCTGGCAAATACTGAGCACCAATAAATTCTGGCTCCTATTATTCTAATGCTCTTTCTTCTCTTCCAAGTAGTAATCCCTTTCTTAATCTCATAACCAACACAGAAAACAGTGGGACCATCATCTCCTTGAATGTCATCTCTTTATTTGTATTAAGTCACCAATATTAATTAGGGGTTCTTTGGCTTAAAGAGCCAGAAAACCAAACTCAAAGTGCCTTAAGCAAAAAGGAAGAAAAATTATCTGGCTCGTATGAATGAAAGATCAGGGAGAGTTAGGCTTCAGGCACAGTTGGATCCAGTTTCTCAAATACTGTGATCAGAGCTCACTCCCTATTTGTTGTTTTTATTTTCTTCTACTTGGTTTCATTATCAGGTGATTTCCCCCTGATGGTGGTAAAAAGACTGCCAAACAGCTTCAAGGTTATATCTTATTCTCTCAATAATCATGCTGAGCAGAGACCATTTTTAATAAAAATGTCAGAATTGCCTTTTGTTGGAACTAGATAGAGCTGATGGTTGAACAATATTAAAAACATATTAAATACCACTGAAATGTAGACTTTAAAATGGTTAATTTTATCTTATGTGAATTTCACCTCTATAAAAATCTAAAGTTAAAAAATAAACATAGCCTCTGCCATATGGTGCAGAGTTGTTCAGAGTAGGACTAACCAACCTCTCCCACCACCCTCTTCCAGCCCCTGTTCCCACCTGGACCCCTTATACAGGACCTTCTGCTTCATCTGAAACAATGAGAAGGGACCATCCCAGCCTCCTTTTGTCCTATTTTCTCTTCCCTGTGAGGAGAGGCATCCAACTCCAGATTAGTGAGGTTGGGGAAAGGAAGTGAACCCTCTCATGTCTTTGTCTTAAGGACATCCCTGGACCTCTGGATGTCCTTAAATCCAGAGTTAGCAGCTCTGCATTTGTATTGTTACCAGTTATACACACAAGGGACCTGAGGCCTTTCCAGTGCTACCCAGAGCCACCTCCTTCCTCACTGGCTGCTCCCTGAGTCCCTGCCTGTCACCAGATCCAAGCATACCTACCTCTCCATCTGTGTTCGCACTCTTGCTGGCAGGAAGTCATTGGCCTTGTTTCTCGGGGTGGGGCTTCTCCTTAGGGAACGTCTTACCCACTTCCTCATGCACCCGGACATTCTCCGTATTCAACCACCACCATCGAAAAAGGACAGGAAACTATTTTTGTAGCAAAATATGTATTTATTGATTGCCTTTACATCAGTTTGCATTTTAAATTCAAGGCAAGGGCCTTCCTCACTGTCAATCACAAGCTGCTTTGGCCCCATTTGTCCTCCTAGGTCGATGGACACGTGACTAAGCATTTAATAGGACAAGTAAGCTCGTTCTTGTGAAATCTCTCATGTTCAGAAATCTGGAACTTCAGAGAAAAACAAAAAGACCTTTCCATCCCCTTCCTTCGTTTGAATTGTTTCTTCGTGAGAAGCTAATTTCTAACTGTAATCACAGGAGAAAGGAGGTTTCAGCAATTATGCTGCAAATCTGATCTGCAGAGACGGCCCACTGGGATGCTGTTTTCCTCAGGAGCTGTAATTTTGGCCAAAAGCATCTGGGAAACTTTCCTCTTCTTCCAATTTATTCTGCCTACGGAGACCTTGTTGGTCATGCCAAAAATGCTTCACATTTGTATAGCCGATTTAGATTTTTTCCAAACTCTTGTCACATTAATCATCTCAGTTGATCACTACAAGTCTCTTGAGAGGTGGGTAGAGAAGGGACTGGGATTCACACATTACAGATGAGCGAAATGCATCCCAGAGAGGTTAAGCAACTTACCCAAGGACACACAGCCTTTCAGAGAGAACCAAGTCTAGAGACTCTATATTCAAAACTTCTAGCTTTCGATGTAGACTGACTCACAAACACAGATCGTTGCCCTGCTGGTCTACATCAGAAACCCAACTGTAAAATTCCAAGAAGTGAAATTCTACCCCTGGACGTATTTGTTTTTTTCCTCCTCATTAATATTTGACTCAGGCACCACAGTTGTTCTTTTGGAGTAATGTTTATCATGCTGGTGACTTGTTGTTCTCTTTGCCATGAGCCTGATGCTTGCAGGAACCAGAGGATGGACTTGGGGAAATCTTCCTTTGATCTGTTATTAAATGAAATCCTATTTACAAGATACACTTCACTTCTTTCGATGTGCAGCTCACTAATTAGCTCACATCTGAGAGCAGGTTCCCTGGGAGAAAAAAAAAATTAATTAGCTCATTCCATCTTGAAAAGACACAATTCTTGAACTAATTTTGGTATTTGAATGATTAATCTCCTTTAAATACACATGTGTTCAGGAGTTTTACAGTTAGGAAGAATGTATAATGCGAAAGAAGATAGAAAACCAAGGGGAAAGGAGTAAGATAGCAATTTGAGATAAATATCCTGCCCTTGAGGTCCAGGAAGAAAGTTTGGGGATCCTTTATTATTCATATAAAATGTTGTTCATCTGCAAAATGATGGAGTAAGCAAAGTTTGTTCGAAACCCTCCTCAGGTCTCTAATTTCTTCTTTACCAGCCCCTGATGGCCAATTTCTTTAAGGTTAATCAAACTACATATGTGAATCTGCTGAAAGAGAGAGAGAGAGAGAGAGAGAGAGAGAGAGAGAGATTTAATTTATACTAAATTGTTAATGACTGTTACACTTTCCATCTAGCTTTACTCCTCCCACAATTATTTACTCTTCTGTAGGAAGCTGAAAGTTTATCCCAATGAATGATCCTCTGTATGCGGATTTTAGGAGATGGCATATATCCCTTTCTGGTTAATTGACAGGCTGTCTGATTCATGTCACAGACTGTATACAATAGGTTTATGAAAAATAGTGCTGCGATACATTGTGATGCCTGCCAAGGGCACAGAAATTAGGCGTGGCCACATATAAATCATACACCTACCATCCTGACTGTAGCTTGTGGAAGAGCGATGTCTGGGGTAATAGGGAGAGCTTTTCAGGGTTCATGAAAATCACACTGTGCAGGGTATTCCACTCAAAGGTCGGCGGCCACTACTGCTCATATTTCCAGTGACCAAATATGTTTCTTCAACATTTATATTGTAAATCCCTTGAGAATAGAAACTATTTCTTTTTGTATCTCAAGGGTGTGGCTTTGGGGCCTAAATAAATATTTGCTGAAAAAGCACAAAGGAGGTAACATAACAAGTGGGGAAACAAATGGGTTACTAAATAAAAGTTTAAAGCTGGGTGAGACTAAAGGAAAGATATAATATAACAGAACTGTATTAGTTAGTGCTCTGTAGTGAAACAGAACAATAGGGGAGGAATGCATGGATAGATGGATGGTTAGATAGATAGATAGATATAAAGTCTCATTATCTGTAATATAGATAAAGTCTCTTTATCTATATCTATCCATCTATCTGTATCAATCTATATTGTGACTCTTTATGAGGAATTGACTCATGCAATCTTTGGAGTTTGTGAAGTCCCAAGATCTGCTGTCTGTAAGCTGGAGACCCAGGAGAGCCAGTGGTGTGGTGCAGTCCAAGTCCAAAGTTCTGAGAACAGGGGAAGCCAATGATGATTAAGTCCCCAGGCAGGAGAAGACCAATGTCCCAGCAGACAAGGAACAAATTCTTCCTTTCTCCACCTTTTTGTTCTATTCAGGCCCTCAATGGATTGGATAATGTCCACCCACCTCAGGAAGGGCCATCTGCTTGACCGAGTCTACGAATTCAAATGCTAATTTCACCTGGAAACATCCTCTCAGACCTACCCAGAGATAATGTTTAGCCAAATATCTAGGCACTCTGTGATCTAGTCAATTTGACACAAAATTAACCATCGTAACACTCCTTGGATGAACTGGTAGCTGATATTAAGCACAGATTTTAGCTCCACTCATCCTGGCAACCAACACAAAATGAGCAATATATTAGGTTATAGAATTCTCTGTATAATTTTAAAACCCGTGCTAGTCCATCTGGAGGGACAACATTTTCCTGTCATTAAGTCCTGGGAGAAATGTATCGTATGGTTTATCCTTATCAAAGACCACTGAGTCATATAGTGGCCAATGTCTTTGAAAAGGGTTTTGCACATGATTCAGTGATGTTTTTTAAATGGAGTTTCTTGTATCAACTCAGTAAGATGTGATGGAGAAAGCATTAAATTGTGACCCAAAGAAGATATTTCTGAAATAACGTGAAACAAAGTAGTATGGGACTCTCACCTCCCTCCCAACTCAAACGTGAGCTCCAGCCTCTTCTGAGAGCCTTTTCCTTGTGCCTTGTTCTCTGCGCAGGGCCTTCTTGTGTCCTGGGATGGAGGTGAGTCTCACGCTGTGAGGTGGAGTCTGAGCCCACCCTCAAACGTGGAACAACATCCTCCATCTCAGCCCCATCGAGTAAACTGAGGCACAGTGCACATCAAGGAGCAGGGACGGGTGCATCCAGGTGCCCTTGGGTAGGTCATCTTCTCTCTCCGAACTTCTCTTTCTCCCTTGGAAACATAGAGAGTTGGATTTTTAGGTATCTGCAAACTTTTTCTATAAAGGTCCAGATAATAAATATTTTAGATTTTTGCAGAGACACTTCCCCATATGGTCTCTTTTGAATCAACTCAAAACTGACATTACAGTGTGAAAACACCCAGAGACAATATGTAAAGAAATGTGTGTAACCATATTCTAACGTAACTTCATTGACAAAAAGAGAACTAGGCTGGATTTGGCACATGGACCATAGTGTGCTGCCATTGGTGCAGGTAATCTAAAGACAAGAGTTATGCGATAGAAATAGAATGCAAGCCGCAAACGCGAGTGATACACATGATTTTACATTTTCTAATAACTCTATTTTATTTAAAAGTTTCTTTAAGGAAAGTAAAATTCGTTTTAATAATATATCTTATTTAACTCAATAGATATCCAAAACACGATCATTTCAACGTATGATCAACATAGAACCTTACTCAGGAGGCACTTTGCCCTCTTTTTTGACACTAGGCCTTTGAAATGCCAGCCGATGGCACGTCTCAGTTGAACTGGCCACGTTTCAAGGCCTCGGTAACCACATGTGGCTAGAGGCTGCCATACGGGACCACGCAGTTCTGAGGGAGACTTTCTGCTTTAGAATTGCCCACATTCTCCCAGAAACACAGAGCACGGCAGTATTGTTCTGTTTCCTCATCCCTGATAACTTAATATACAAGTCTGCAAAAAAAAAAAAAAAAAAAAAAAAAGTGATAATGAACCTAAGCAGGTCAGTGTGTCCCGTCTGAAGCCTCTTCCCACCCACTCCAAGCACTGTCCTAAAGGGAGAGAAGTGTCAACAATTGTTTAGTCCTGGTGGTAGTGGGCTCGAGGCTTTGCTTGAAAAAGCCACACCAATGAGCTATTTCTCTGAAGTCTCACAGGATACTTTAATAGGCCCTCAATGTTGCTTTCTACACCACAATAAAACCTTTATTCAATTTTAATTTGTATTTCTTACCAGGTAATGTATTCAAACCCCAGCCTGGCACACTGCCTCCCGAATCCCCCTCCCTTTCCACCACCAATCTGTGACTAAAATTCGCTCTTCAGAAGATATACCACATGTACCAGGGTGCCCTTGGGAATAGGTTTATACAACAATGTGTTAAACTACAAGTTTTAACTAAGGCCCCAAGACACATTAGATATCAAATGTAGCAGGCTATAACACAGAAATGTCCTTTGAGAATTGGTTAGGTGACGCTTAAATCATTTCCCCAGAGCGAGGGTATAAAGGGCCCAGAGAAGAGCTGTGCTATGAGTCTCACCCTCCTCTTTACTCCACTTCCCTCTAACCTGGTGACAGGTGCTATACAGGCAGCTGGGGGCTTGACAGCACACAGGGACTGAAAGCTGAAGGGCAACAGAAGGACTGGTTAGAGCCATGAGCAAGCTGCAGAGAAGTGGCTGTCCTGGGATTGTCTTGAATGCCTAGAATTTTCGAGAGTCAGGGTAACCCTGTGGACCAGACATGGGCCACAAATGAGAAGGAATAGATGGGCAGTGGGGGGAGATGGGGAAAGAAAGATATTGGTCCCCTTACCCACCCCCTACCTGGTTGAGAATGGGGGACAGATATGAGAGAAGGTGGAAGGTTTGACCTTTTGCCCTTCTTAGGACCAAATGAGACTGCACTTCAGGAGTTAGAAGGATGAGGGCACTTTGTGGTGTCCAAGACTGACCAGAAAAACACTCCTGCTCTGCAAAAAGAAAGAAGAACTAGAAGAACAAAACATGATGGTGTAATGCCTTGTTTCATGACTCTTGGCCTTAGGATATTCCATACTCTAGGATAATATATTTACGTTAAATGAGGGACGGCGTCCTGCCTATTGAATTAACTCCAAAGGTGGGAATTTCAGGCCCCATTCAGCTGCTCAGGGGGATACGTGGTGGGGGAAGTGGTCTTTCCTGTTCCTCAAATTATGCCAAATGACTACCTACGACAGTAATGGTATCTGTGATATGCAGATCCACACAATCTTAGAAAAACAGGAAGGTCCAGGTGAGAAGACGGGTTAATAGTCATAATAACAGATAACCATTTTCTCAGAGATCACTGGGTACTACGCACTGTACTTTCTTACAACAAAACCTAAGGTGGGGATTATTAGCTCATTTTATAGAAGAAGAGATGAGATCTCTCTGAGGGCTCCAAGCAAATATCACAGTTGAGGTTTGTAGGATAAAAATGAAATGCCGCCATCTCATTATTTCGTCCACCCCTGCTAGCTGTCAGGAAAGGGCACCTGTTTGGTGTAAACCATAGTCAAGTAGCTGGCCATTGGGAAGTGGATCAGCTCTTCGGCCCTAGTCTCTTGCTTCCTTCTTCAGGGCAATGCTGGGGCACAGTCGTTCAAAGCTTCAGGAGAGCCCGACAGCAACTGCTACACACCCTCAAAATAGCCATGCCCCATGGACATCAATTATGAGGGCATTATCTCTTGCTTGTTCTTCCCTGACTGGGCTGAGTTATTTTTTTTCGGTTTCCATGATGGAATTGTAAAAGCTAGTATTCAGACAGCCAATGTCATCAACAATTCAGCAGGCCTCGTGCTAAAGCAGCACTCAATTCAAGTGACATTTTTTATCAAGGAGCATCAGATTTCAGATTTACATGAGACTCTTCCCAGAATGAGCTTCTTGACCTGGAAGGAAGCCAGAGAAGCATTTTTTGCCTCAGTCTTCATGTGAACTCTGCCCTTGGATGCACATTTGGAAGATGATAGAAATTCCTCTCTGCAAGGAGCTGATCTGATCCCTGATTAAAATACGAGGTGTGATAAAAAATATGGTGAATGTTTCAATAAAAAAAATTTATTACAGTAAAAGACACATTGCCATTAATCCCCCTCAAAATACTCCCTCTCTCTTCAAACACACTTATCCCATCTTTCTTGCCACTTTCCGAAGCAGTTCTGGAAGTCCTGTTTCGTGAGTGTCTATAGTTGCACTGTTGTGACTGCCTCGAAGTCCTGAATTAATTAAAAAACGTTACATTAAAAAACGTTACCTTTCATGGTCATTTTGACTTGGGGGAAGAGCCAGAAGTCTTACAGTGCCAGATCCGGTGAATTAGGTGGCTGAGGACACACCATAGTGTTTTTATTTGACAGAAATTGCTGTATACCAGAAGCGATGTGTGACACGGAGCATTGTCATGATGGAGGATGATTTATGGCACACTTTAAAACACACCTTCTCTCAACTGTAGCTCACACCTGACTGACTGCACCGAACAAGTTGAAACTTGTCACACACTGTTACTAAGGATCAATACGCCGCTTCCTGTATTGAAGGTCTCTGTCTTTCCGTTGGATGGCACTCGGCAGTAGCATTCACCATATTTTGTGATCACAGTAGAAAGACTCTGTGTCACACATAACTTCTGGTATGGCAATTTCTGTCAAATAAAAACATTACGGTGTGTCCTCATCCACCTTGTTCACCGGATCTGGCACCGTGCGATTTCTGGCTCTTCCCCAAAGTCAAAATGATTCAGGACATCGAGGCAACACGACAGCACAACTAAAAACACTCATGAAAGAGGACTTCCAGAACTGCTTCAGAAAGTGGCAAGAATGATAGGATAAGTGTGTTTGAAGACAGGTGGAGTATTCTGAGGGAGATTAATGGCAATGTGTCTTTTACTGTAATAATTATTTTTATTTAAACATTCACTGTATTGTTTGATCACACCTCATATGTCCAACTCTGAAATTAGGAGAGATCAGTGAAAAGAAATGAATGATGGTTTGGTTCTGAATGCTGGAGCTTCCTGGCTGGAAAGGAGCAAGACCCAGAGTTGAAAGAAGTGACAATAAATCATTATTGAAGCAGGAATAGGCAAGAAGGTCTTACAGATTCATCTACAAAGTCTTTCACTGACCCACTGATTTTTAAAAAAATGTTTATTTAGCACCTCGTAGGTGTTAAAATACCAAGATGAATGATAACAACAGAAAACATTTTCTGAGCATGTATATCTTAATTCAGGCTGCTATAATAAAGTACCATAGACTAGGTAGTTTAACAATATTTGTTTTTCATGATTCGGGAGCCTGGCAGTCTGAGGTCAGGGTACCAGCATGGTTGGTTTCTTGGTAAGGGCTTTCTTCCTGGTTATGGCCTCACGTGGCCTTCTTTGGTGGGTGTACCCAGAGAGAGCTCTCGTATCTCTTCCTCTTTTTATTAACTTCAGCATGGAAGATCCACTTTCATGAACTCATCTAAACCTAATTACCCTCTAAAGGCCCCACCTTCGAATGCCATCACATTGGGGATTACGGCTTCAACAAATGGATTTTGCTGGGGACACAAACATTCAGACCATGGCAGTATATTATGAGCTTGGCTCCAGAAACTTCTTAAAATATATTGTTATATAAACCACCTAACAACCTTTTGATGTAGATATTAATAATATCCTCATTTTATAGATGAAAAACTTTGAAACCCAGAGAGGTTAATGAATGTAATTCAGGTCATAAAAGTAGGAAGTGTTCATCCAAGATAGGAACCACGCCCACAGTCTTTACCACTGTGCAATTCTGCCCTCAAGGGCAGAAGCTTAGACAGATGAATGAAATGAAAATATAAATCAAGGTAGAAACCACACATAAAACTTCTGTTTCCAGCGATCTATTGGGCAGCATATTCTGAAGACCCCTGTTTCAGTAATCTAAAGCTTCCAAGATTTAGCAGCTTCTAACAGCAATGATTTGTTATTTGTCATGATTCTGTGAGTTGGCTGGGCTGGGCTCAGCTGGCAAGTTCTGTTCCACATGGTGTTGTGTGCAGGAACTCTGTAGCTGCATTTAACGGGAAGCTCAGCTGGGTCTGACACTTCTGTGATGGCTTCTCCCTCTCACCAAGTCGCTTCTCAGCAGTTTAGCCTGAACTTCTTAGATGATGGATCTGAGCTTCCAAGAGAGCAAAATCAGAAGCTTCAGTCCTCTTAAAGCTTATACCTAGAACTGGCAGTGTCAATTGTGCAGCATTTTGTTGGCTAAAGCAAGTCACAAGCCAGTCCAGAGCCAAGGGAACCAGAAATACAGTCCACCTCATGATGGGACAAACAACATACACATATAGGGATGGGAGGAATTGTTAGTGTCCATTTCTGAGCTTTCGGTGTTCAAAGTGGGCAGCTGAACCTGAGACATTTTCATTAAGCTGGGCCCTTCAGGGGAACTAAAGTGGTCTCAAGTCAGTGTTTCCTGCCTCTCTGAAGAAACAGATACAAATCCTTTCTGGAGAAAAGCACCCTCAATATACTCCATCAAGATTCTCATTAAGTTTAACTAAATATGAGCTCACAATTTATAAAAAATGCAGGAAATAAGCCACCATACGTAAAAAGTGGTAAAAACATCAAACAATACAATTATATCCCCCCAAGAACTTCAGATTTTGAAATTATCATATACAGGGTAAAAAATAACTATGGATAAAATAGATTTTTAAATGAAATATTTTAATTTCATGAATTAAACATCAACATGACCCAGCCAATATGAAAAAGAGTGAACGTTTTAGAAATTATAAATATATACGTTGCTATTAAACCAACATTAGGACTAAATAGCATAGTAAGTATAGCTTGAAAGAGAATAAATAAAATGGAGTTCCATCCTCCTCTGAAGAAATTATGCAGAATTCAACTCAGAGAGACAAGGAGATGGAAAGTATGAGCGATTAGAAGAATGGAGAATAGAATGAGAAGTTGTCATTGTTTGTATTGTCTTATAGAGACCTAGAAGAAGAGAATAGAGGAGGTGATTATTCATAGAGATAATGGCTGATAATTCCCAGAACTGATAGCCAACCTGAATCTACAGATACAGGAAGCACCATGTATAATAAGTAGAATAAATAAAAGTGAGCCCATGTCTAGATGCACAGCAATGAACCTAAAGAAAAATCAAAAACAAATAAGAAGCCTTAAAAGCAGCCGAAGAGAAAATACATGCCCTCCATAAAGATTGATGCTGATTTCTCAGCAGCAATGGAGTATATCAAACGACAGTGGAAAATGATCTTCAAAGTGCTGAGAGAAAATATCTATCAAGTTAAAATTGTATGCTAGAAAAATCTGTCTTTCAAGAATGAAGGCAAAATAAAAAATATAATAGTTATAGAAATTCTAGAGAAAAATTGCCATTATTCACAGGTGAAAAGAGTTTCTAAAAAGTTCAACTTAATCTAGACAAAAATTATAGCATTAATAAAAAAGTGATCGAGAAAGTGACTGGATATGAGATTAAAATGTAAAAATCAATTGCACTCTTAAACACTGGCCAAAACAGATAAAGTTCTTACATCAGGTTGTAGGTACATGGTCATTTGTTTTATACTTATGCTTTACAAGTCACACATATATATCGTGAGAACTCTTGTATATGCATCAAACATTTTGAAATCAAAAAATCTTTTTAAAGAAGGAAAATCCTGCATCGTGAGAAATACTGGATAAGTGCTACAGTGGAAAAACTAGAACCGGCTTCCTGGAGAAAGTGGATACAAACCTGGCCTTAAATTACAAATAAGATTTGCAGAACAATTAAATTAATCTGAGAGGGAAGTAACCAAATGGGAGTCAGAGTCCCTCCGACCACCCAACCTGGTGATAAGACAGTACCTAGAACTCCCTTAGGGCAAAAGTGCAACCTTTTCCAAAACGAGGAGAAGAACCCACCTTTGCTTCTGTCTATCAGGGCTGTGAGGCTTTTGTGAAATGTTGACAAAAGGAGGGACAATTAAGAGCCTGCCTGGGATGACAATATTAATACACTAGACCTGGGCCCAGGCTCAGGTACCAGGAAACGTTCTAAACGTCTGGAATTTGACCAGGACAAAGCTTCTAACTGCTGTATAAAGTATGACCACAAGGCCAATTCTTTGGGAATACTGTGGTGTTGCATAGATAAAAATTTAGTGAGTGTACATCTCGTTTTTTGCCTGCCTGGTGATACCTATCCACTTTGCTTCAAGACACCACACCTGCATTTTGCTTAGAGGAATATCTTCTCCTAATTTTCAGCCCCTGTAATTTGGAAAGATTTTCCTCCCACTAGCTCCAAGAATGTGCAGTTGACCCAGGTCAGCACAATCAAGTCATTTATTTTGCAGTTGCCCATAATGATGCTTCAGAGATAGGCACTGGATGCAAGCCAGACCAAAAAGACACAATCTCAGGTTTTTACTAGAATTGTGAAGAGAGAAAATCATTTCCCTAATCAGGGTTGCTGAAGGCATGGGATCTCATCCTGGTGCTGATGACGGCCATCTTGCCACCATAATTGCCTAAAAATAGCAGAGTCAACAAATGGAGAGAGACAACTCCCTGATGATGGAAACTGAAGAAAAGTCCGTCAGTGTTGGATTGGGAGAGGCAGTGTGGTGTGATGGAAGAATTCAAGGAGCCGTGACTCAGGTTTTCCCCTACTGCAAACTCACTGTAGGACCCTAGAAAAAAATTAATTAATGCCCTGGGCCTAAGTGTTCTCATCTGTAAAATGGAGATTAATAATAGTAAGTTTCTGATAGGTTGCCAAGATTAAATGTGATAACACAGTGCTTGACACACAGAAAGTACTCAATAAATAGCATCTATTATTATTCCTTCTACTAGCATTCTTAAATACATCCTTTTCTAGCCTCTGCTACTCTGACATTTGCCCTACTTTCACTTTTCCATATAAAATTATTTATCTCAGATCTACTGGCAGAGAAAGAGTGAGAGATTGCGATTATTGATCCAGTCTCCAGGACAAATAAAAGCAATTTAAGCTTGAAACAAGACAAGAAAAAGTAGTTTCTTGCCAGGGAAGACGCTAGCAGTGACTGCTTAACGGCTGCCAGCCCCAAGGGCTTTCTTTGACACTGTTAGACAAGCTTCACTTGAGGCTAATCTGATTGTTCTGATCCCAGAGAACTCGTCTGGAAATTGGGGACGGTTAACAAAAGGTACCTCATGGCCCTTCCCTTGTAGCTATGTGGACACCTAATGCCTGTCACGTCAGATGTGTCCAGATACACTCTGGGTTGCTTGAATTTTAGTACGTCATAAAGAAGCCAGAGCTTTGGGATAGCAGTGTCACAGAGATGCCCCTGTTTTCCAAAAGGGGATGATAATTCTAGAATCCCAAAAAACAGAATGCTTGAATGAAGGGGTCCAAGGAATTCTCTTTTTATAAATCAGCTCCCAAAATAGGGATCTTGACCAAGGTCCTCTATCTAGTTTAAATTATAAACCAATTCTTAGTACTTTTCTCTGCTGGAATCAGGAGGACATTTGAGCCTGGGATGGCAGATCGATTTCAGCTAACAAGCCAACTTGAATTAATTGTTGGTGTTTGGAGCAACACTGTATTAAGAAAGAGTCCCAGTCTGGCTTTAGAAGAAAATAGTGCTGTGATCGATTAGCAATGTCTGCCATGGACCACAGTTCGGAGTAGGAGGTTTGTCTGCTACAAATTTGTTGACCTTGAATTCTGGGCCAACAAGATGGTTGCAGGAGGAATGGAGGTAGGATGGTCCGAAGTTAGGTTGCCTGTTGTACTATCCTTCTTCCTAGATGGACCTGTATTACTATTTACCCCATTGTGTCTTCTATTTTGCAAGTGGTTAAAATGGCTATGGATCATCACTCCAGGCTACTCCCCATCCTACCTGAGTTAGGAAGAAAAATTGCAGCATCAGGTCTTGGGCCAGCCAGATGACAGCTTTTTGTTTCTTCCTCCTCTTACAGAGGAGTGATCCCTTGGCCAAACAGATATCACCCCTACTGCGCAAGACCAGACTGCTGTAGAAGACTGTTGTTGCCTTTTCTTTGATTTCTTTGAGGTAAAGAGATCGTAGATTCCAGAACATAGGACAGGCTTCTGGGATCATCTGGCGAGATTCGATTTTACAGAGGAGAAAACTGAGGCCCAGGGGAGGGAAATGGCTGGTCTAAAGTTACAGAGGAATATGCAGGCTGCCAGTCTTCCTACAATACCACATTCATTTGCTTTACTCCTTCTCCTGTTTTATCTCCCCAGTTAAAATAATCAAACTTCCCATACAGGAATATCTCAACAAGTAACAAATACATAATGGCCGTGTGGCATCCTGCAACCTTAGAAAGGAGGCAACATAAATACAAAGTGAGAATGACTAGCTTATGTCTCAAAGGCAAGTAACAGAAGACTTGAAATATTAGTGATAGTATTATTCTACTAAGGACAGTCTCCATTTCCTAAGGCACATCAAGAAGTCACATTACAAATCTTTTCTCCTCAGGCCAAGAGTGTAACATATTCCTTTATTTGTAATATCTGCTAAAGGCACTATATGCATATAGGCAGTTGTGCATTTTGATAATCTGGAAAGTTGATAGTTTTACATTTGAACAAAAATGTATTGAGCTCTTCTCTGGAAAAGGTATGTTGCTAGGTGTTAGTAAGGCAAAGACGATAAAGCACTATGCCACCTTCACAAAGCTCATAGTCTGGTTGGGAAGACAAATGGACAAAAAAATTATTGTGCAATATAAATGAAATTATAAATGTGTATGTAAGATTCCATAACGGACCAGAGAAGGGAGTGATTAACTTTGGAAGGTGGCAGGAAATTTTTGGCAAAAACAACATCTGAGTTAGGCTTTGAAGGATAAAGAGGAGTTCTTTACTAGCTCTTATGTTCTGATCCATCTGGCAAATTTAATAGCACACCCAATGCATGCCCATCACTGTGTCAGGTACTGGAGGCTGAGCTAGATACATAAGGTAGAGTCCCTGACCTCTCAGAACTCATAGACGAGCCAAGGGGTAAACATATAAAGAATTCTAGTGCAGTGTGTTAAAGCAGTAGTCATCGAGAGAACCCAGGACAGTCGTCACGAAAGCCTACGTTAAGGACGGAACTCGGCCAGGCATTCGTCCTCTGTGTTGGTAATGCTCCTTTTCAGCCAGTACTTATGAGTCATCCTGATAACATTGGAATATCAATAAGAAAATGACTATATACAAGAGAACTGATAGGAAGGGAACTAGGAAAAAATAATGGAAACCAAGCTATAAACATCCATTTAACAAAAATTACTGAGCACCTACCAGGTGCTGGGTACCATACAGATATGAGGACATACAAGAGAAAGAAATACCAAGTGACCATAAAACCTAGGGGCTAATTAACGGCACAGGTGAAGGCCTGCCTAGGTTCAAATCCCAGTTTCCCAATCAAGTAGCTATATAATTGAGCTATATTATATATAGCTTGTATATTGATTGTATATTATATTACAATCAAGTAGCTATATAATTGAGGGTGGCCTAGTTGTTCACCCTCTCCATACTTTAGTTTTCTCATTTGCGAAATGTAGACAACACACAACTCTGGTTGTTGTGACATTAAAAACAATAAAGCAGGGAAAGGGTTTAACCTACTCCCTGGTACATGGTAAGCGCTCAATAAAAGCGTTACCAATGAAAAAGATGATGATAAACAAATGCGGAATTTAAAAAGCCTCATAATAAGTTTGGACTTCACCCTCGGGGCAATGAGAATCTAATCAAAGCAGTGACATAATCAGATTCGATTTCAAAAAAAATTTTCATAAAAGAAACTTTATACACAAAGCAGAGAACATATAAAATATACCCTCATATACATAATACTCAGATCCCACAAAGGTCTTGATTTTGCCACATTTGCTTCATCTATCAGTTTTTTTCTTTGCCTTCCTTCCACAGTAACATATTCACAACTCAACTTTCCTGTGGTTCTTCCATTCGTTCAAGGATATCTGCTTCCTTTTAGTCGAGAGGAATTTAGAGCCCATAGTCTGGATCCAAGGCTGACTCATTGTCCTTGGGTTGCTATTGCTTCTAGCCCTCTTCGGTAGACAGTTAGGACATTAGTATTTTTGTAAAAGAATCATAAGTTCATACTGATACTTATAATTCAATTTGAGGACATATGCTAAGTAAGCTAAGTAGCCAGAAAAAGACAAATACTGAATAATACCACTTATCTGAGGAATCTAAAAAACCCGAACTTGTAGAAACCGAGAGTAGTAGAATGGTGCTTACCAGGGGTTGGGGGTGGGGCTGAGGAGTTGGGGAGATGCTGCTTAAGGGTACACACTTGCAACTCATAGATAAATAGTACTGGAGATCTCATGCACAGCATAGGGATTATAGCCAACAACACTGTATTATAAACTTCAAAATTGCTAAGAGACTAGATCTTTATTGTTCTCAGCACAAAAAAGAAACAATAATTATGTGCCATGATAAAGATATTAGCTAACACTCCTGTAGTAATCATATCACAATATATAAATATATCAAACCAACATGTCATACACCTCAAATTTATACAATGTTATATGTCAATTATATTTCAATTTTTTTAAAAAAATCAAGGTTTTTATTAACTTCTAAAATAATACTTATTTTATTTTGCTAAAAATCTTGTCCTAACAACGTTAACATGTTACTTATTTGCTTTCTCCTGCAGTATGTACTGTTTCCAAAATAATACCAATATGGCTATAATTTATAATATATATTTATATGAATGATACAATAGTTATATTATATTTATATTACATATATAAGCATTATATTATATTTATAATATAAAATAATGTTGCTATATTTATATTATAATAATGTGTTACTATGTTTGCAACATAAGACATTTTCATTTTTAAGGGTCAAAAAGGGTCAAGTATGGCAATTTTATATGGTTCAACCTAATACTAACAATAAGACTACTGAATGAAGTCTAATATTTATTGGCAAATTTTTTGGTTCTTAAAATATATTTCACAATGTAAATTCCAGTTACTTTTCATGAAAGTTATTTGGGATAATTATTTTCTCAGTGTGGTTAATATCACCAATTTGAGAAACATTTTTTTAAATGAAATTTATTGGGGTAACATTGGTTAATAACATTATATAAGTTTCAGATATGCAATTCTATAAAAAATATGGAACGCGTCACACATTTGCATGGCATCCTTGCACAGGGGACGTGCTAGTGTTCTCTGTATCGTTCCAATTTTAGTATGTATATGTGCTGTTGAAGTGAGCACCGTTTTGTTTTGTTTTTTAATTTCAATTTAGTTTCAGGTTTTAGAAATCTCTTATTTTGTTTTACTTTTACGTAACGTTATTTTTTATTCCAAAGTCAAGATTTATAAAAGGACATGTTCAGAGAAATTTTGCCACTAAACTATGTCCTCCATGATGCATTTCTCCCCCTATTATTTTTATTAGTTTGGGGTTTATCTTTCCAGAGTTTCCTTTTGCAACTATAAGCAAACAGTATGTATATACATGGGTATGTGTATGTATGGGTTTCCCCTTTCTTACACAAAAGTTATGTATCTGTGTCTCGCTTTTTTCTCATGAGAGCATCAGATTAGCATTTTGGAAAGATCATTCTGTCTCCTGTAGGGAGAAAAGTTGGGAAGTAGATGTTCCTTCTGGAAGTGGGGAGGCCACTACAGTTGTCTAAAAAAGGATGTGTTGGTAGCTAGGACTTGGGTGGTGGCCGTGGGGATGGAGAGAAGTGGACGGGTTAGAGATAAATTTTGGAGTTTGAAAGGACAGATTGTTGCGAGGTAGGGGGTACCCCCAGCTTTGTGCAAAAACTCCAGGCCCTCCCCCGGTCACATTTATATTCCCAGTGGGATGAAATTTTCTGTGGAATAGAAGACTGGACCATATCCACACTATTTTATTTTTTTAATTTATTATAAAAAATTTCACACATATGTAAACTAGAAGAGTATAATGAACCCCCAAGATACTCATCACAGAGATTCAACAATTATCAACCTATGGCCTACCTAATTTTATCTATACTCCCAACTACTCTCATCCATCACACTTCTCTACTCCCCAAGAATATTCTGAAGCAAATCCTGAGTATCCTATCATTTTATCTGTCTGTTCAGTCTTTTTCTAGCACCTTAGTGAGACATTGTTATCCAAATTCCACTGTCCCTTTCTCTGATTCCTGCCACTCTGCTAACTGACTCATTAAAGTTTATTCCTTTTGTGTAAGGCTTTGATCCTTTTAAAAATTCAACACAGCTTATGTTTCACAGGTACCCAATGTACAGTTTGACTTAAAAATAGAATCGTTCAGTTTGCCGGAAGGTGGTGAAGGAGAAAAAGGTCAGATATAATGGTGACTGATTCATCCTCAGACACTCCTTGGAGTCCAGCTTCCCCATGAAAACACTGCAGTGTGGTTGGTACTAGAAAGCCTTAACTGAGCGCCCCTTGTGCCTACAGGGCCAAGAAGAGGGTATACCTCATTCTCTTAGAGAAGCTCCTGACTGATGCCAACCAGGAGAGACTCCTTGACTTCGTAGAGTGTTATGACTCCTCCTTGACTTCGTAGAGTGTTGTGACTCAGAGATCACTTTCTTCTCACGTCCCCAAACACTTGGGCTACATGGTGTCCCAGGCTATATACTTGCTTAAGTGGAAGGCCCTTCATTCCACTTAGGGTCTTCATTGTCATTGCCTGACAATTGCCTGCAGCTGTCCTGGCTTACCTCCATATCCTTTGCTCCAATATCTGCTTCATTACACAAGTTCTTCCTGCAGGGGTTACCACGCAGCACTCAGTTACTGGCAATTTTAACTTCCCTTAGACTTCCATTTTCCCACCTCGATGTAAAAAAGAATCCGTTTTACTACTGACTTCCTCGATATGCCACCCAGCACCATTTACCTGGCACATACTATTGTTATTGCATTTTACTTAGGTTATCTCGTGGGTACCAGTAGAACTGCCAGTAGAACTCTGACCAAGGAAAGACTCTTCATCATTGGGAGCTCAATAGTTCATCTCTAAAATGGAATTTTAAAATGTTCGGTAAAATGTTGTGTGGATTAAACCAAAAAAGTGGATATAAAAGTGGCAAGTGCTGTGCCTGGCACATAGTAAGTGCTCAGCAAAGACTTGGGTGCTTGTGAGAGCCTGGGTCAGTGGTTGGGGTGAGGATGTCTCTCAACAGGCCCTTCTTCTCAGGGTGCAAAGATTTAGGCATCGTCCCTCAGGTGGGAAGAGAAGCAGGGCAAGATGTCCCTGCCAATCTAACTGGTCTGATGTCAGAGGGCTGTGAACAGGAATTATTCTCCTTGGGAACTATTTGGACCCTAAAGCAGGCTCATCTCCAAGCAGAAATTTGTTTGGGCTTACCTGAATAGTTTAATAAATGCCGCAGATTTCCAGAGATTCACAGGTGTCTTAAAATGAGCTAGTTCCATTATTTATCCATTTCCTCCCTCTTATCAACCACAGTCAATTAATCATTTATCTTTTCCTGGAGCTAGGAAATCAATCCATTTTAGGTAGATTATGACTCTAGCTCTAGAACTCAGTAGCCTTTGTGCTACTAAACTCAGTCGAACAGGCCCCCAGGGAGAAAGATACAGCACCATAGTGGAAAAAGTGGTTTTAATTTTAACTTTTATTCGGTATTAACCACTTTCCCACACTGCTTTGTAAATCACAGTGAGTAAAAAGAACAAAGTAATAAAAGCAAAATATGTTCAAGCGAAACTCCGCAGTGTAACACAGTAGTAGATGGTGGTGCCCTTGGAGGTTTATCTATTTTTTAATGTCTCTTTTGCTTGCGAATTTGAATTTTCAGAAGGCAGAAGAAAGCCTCGTTTTGATTTGTTTAAAAGTAGTTTAGGGTGTTTTTGAATCAGTGCAATAAATGCAGCCCCAAAGCTCTCCCTTTCCTCCAGACTGCCATTCTTGATTATCTCCTCTAGTTTCTAGTAACGAGCAGGGAGGATATTAGCCTCACATTTGCTAAGGTTTGTTTAGTCCGCTGTGATAGTGCATCTCTGTACACAGCCGACTTGCATCATATACGCATTGAACTCTGTGAATTCAACTACCTGCCTTTGGCAAAAGAGGAGAAAGGGAGAGAAAATTCAGATTTTTGTTAATATAAGTAGGTCCCATGAAATATTTGGGACCTACTTATACTAAAAATTATTCTTTACTTACCAAAATACAAATCTAATAGGGTGTCCTGTATTTTCTCTGACAACCTTATGTAGGGTTCTATAAGCTTAAAGCACTTTTGGACCAGTAAAGAATAACTTTTGGCTGCCCTGGCCATTTCTGGCCTGCTCTGTAGCTGTCCAACACACTTCTTCAAGACGAGAGTTACTCCAAAGTCATGGAAGGAGAAGGTGGACTTCCCACTGGGGACACTTGAGGGGTGCAGAGCTCCTCTGTCCCTGGTGAATCCACTGCTTCGCCCACAACTAGCCTCTCCATTCAGAAGACATGTCAGGCGAGAGCAGCGGGAATTCTCACATCCAGCCTCCTTCTCCCCTGACCTTACTAATTTAGGATGGTTTCCACAATTTTGTGGACATAACTGGGTAATCTAATAAAGGTAGATTAAATTACAGCCGAGTATTTTCAGATCTGAACATGGGAAAAATGTATCCTGTTTCAAAAAACCATATACCGCCGCACACTTGTTTTGTTTTTCTTTTATCTGGGAACAGGGCAAACAGGAACTATCTCGGGTTATTGTATGTGAAAGTTCTTGCAGCTGTGTTCGTTTTTGTAACAAAAAAAAGAAAGAAAGCGAAGGAAGAGAGAAGCCCACAAATCCACAAAATTGTATTTTACCACATACCAAAGATATCAGGGACCTGAACTACAGCTTCAGAAATAAATATTTTACGTAAAAAAAAATAATAAAAGCTGGACCACCACACACACACACACACACACACACACACACACACACACACACATCCCCCATTTCTGAAGGTTCTTCAAGTAACAAATGCTGACTACCGAATCACTTAGGTAATTTTGTGAGCAGAAAAAAAGAACATGGATTTGAACCAAATGAAATATTGGCCCAGTTGAGGTTCAGCAGGCAGCATATTTAGATATAGAGATTTTGATCTGGTTCAATAGGTTTAGAATATTAGTGGAGTGAACTCTAGTTTTTTGGTTCACAGTGGAGGTTAAGTCCCAAGAGAGAGAAAATGATGTTCTTTCCTACTTTGCATCTATAAACAAATCTGTGTTTCCCTTATTTATTGTTTGGCAATATTAGCTTTGCCCAGTGATCTAATGCATAATGTCGCATCTCCAATGAAGTAGAGCTTATTTGCTTACACTGTGTGGGTGTTTCTTGGACATTTTCTCATGAGCGCAGTATGATGGGCAGGACTTATGTTAAATCCAAAAGGCTAGGGTTGACCAGAAGACCATTGGAAATGGAGTCTAATTCTCTTTTGGATAACCTCCCCAATTTTGTTTTCTTCTTGCCTCAGCAAATGCATTTGGGACTTCCCAAAACTCAGAAGATTTACGATGAGATGTTAAGAGCTTCAGAAAGCACAAGAGGCTTTCCTTAATTCAGACAGTACAAATTCTCAATCTGTTGGCTAAAGCTGATCTTCCCGTGTTTTAAGAATAAAGTGTCTGAAAACAAATCAAGAATAAATGCCCCCCCAAAAAAAAATTGTTGAGCAGTATAATTAAGTGTCCAAGAGAACAAACTGTTCTAAGCACTGTAGAACTCTTTAGAAATATCTTTCTATTCAGTGTACAAATTACAGATAACTTTAGTTGTTTATTTTTAAAGTTTTCCAAAAATTTTTAAGAAGAGAGGGGTGAATCCTCTCTCTCCACCACCACTCCACAAATATAGCATCCAAAATGTATATATGAAAAGCATGAGGGGTATCCATCCTGGTTTGATTACATACTCAGCCCAATATCCTACAATTGCTTTGAGTACAGATTTTTAAATTCAGCTACATAGAAAGGTCAAGCTATCCAGGGCCACCCTTCCTTGGTTTTGCAGTCGCGTAAACTGTGGTTCAGAAAGGTGAAGTGACGTGCCCGTGGTCACATGATTCGTGCTTTATGGAGCCAGGACTAAAACTTGAATCTCCTGTTCTTGGGTCAGAGCATAAGGAGAACTGATGCTGTCATAATGTTCCCGAAGCCTCACAACAACCCAAATCATCCCGGAACGACTGTCCTGGAACGACTGACCTTTAGCCCTTCTCCAGTCCTTACCAGGCAAGAAAGAGAAGAGAGGCATTCAGGAAAGATGTCAAAGAATCCCAGGATTGAGTCAAAAAGAGTTTCTACCTGACCCTTAGTTACTCAAAGAAGTTCCCAACAACCCAATTGCCATATGCATTATGAGCTGTTTTGCATTGTTTAGGGGGACCCTACATTCTATGTATCCCCTTTTCCCTATCAAAAAAAAAATCTTTGCTCACACACGTGTAAGCCACTGGATATTATAAGCTGTCTTTAGAGTCCTGCATGTCATTTGCTTTTCATTAGGGTCCCAGGGCCTTGTCTTTTAGAACCCTGCTATTTGTTAAGCACCGAAGGATGATGAATCAAAATCTTGCCATTGCTCTTTTTAACTCCGTGAGGACGACAGGGGTGCTCAGCTTCCGTTCTTCTTTTATGACAACAGCTGCAAACCCCTACTCTTGGTTGACAGAGAAGAAAAAATTTGTAAACATCCTGGGATTAATTACTACTGGGATCTGTCTGCCCATCCATGCTAATAAAACATGAGACTTCCTTCTATTTCTCGTCTTTATTTCCTCAGAGACACCAAAAAACAGCCCTCCCTAACAAAGTGGAATGAATCTGATTAAGGCAGGAACCCAGCAGCCCAAATCCTTCATCAGACCATCAGAAAAAGAAAACACACAAAAAAAGTACGTGTGTTTATTGGGGGTAGGAGGGTGGCACATTCAATAGATAGTGCCTATGTGACCTTTGGTTTCCCGGAGTCCACTGTCATCGGCCAGATTAGCATCCGAGGCAGGCAGTGGAAGGGCCTGACATGCAGCCCTGTGTTTTGCCAAAATGAATTTTCTTCCCAACCTTCAAGACCTCAGCCACTGGGCTTTCTGGCAAGTCTGGCTCTTTTGCCAAGGCAGGAATGTCTTAAATCCGAAAGGAATGTGCTGTTTCCCTGGCCTGCATGGGTTCCTGGGGCCCAAAATGCCAGCCCCGTTTGTGCTGGGCATGGACCAGTTGTGATGAAAATTGGCCGGAAGCAGTGCCAAGGCTCTTGACGTGGTACCCCCTCAGGCAAGTGCTCCCATTCTTTGGAAAGGAAAGAGGACAGCAAGGTTAGGGAGATAGGTTCTTGGGGCAGACGTGCTTTCCCACAATGCTACTCTTCATGCAGCCCGTTCCTGCGTCTTGTTTCCCTGCTATTTGCGGTCCCCAGCACGTGTCATGGCACGTGGGCGACATCTGTGGGAGGGATGCGTTCTGGTTAGACTAGGCAGGTGTCATGAGCAGCATGTTTGTTTACCAATGAGAAAACTAAGCCCTAGAGAGCTTCAGCATCTCGCCCAAGGTCACGAGCAGAGGTCAGAGACTTAACCTCCAACACACTGTACTTACTATACTTGTAAGTCAGTAGTTCAGAGGACCTGGGTGTTTGTCTTGACTCCTCCATTTCCTTGCCATGTAACTTTGACCAAGTTATATAACTTCTCTAAGTCTCGTTTTCCTCATTTGCAAAATATAATTAATGTAATAGCTATCAACTATTATTCTAGGAATGCTTCAAAAATCCAGACTTTATTAAGTAAGAATTTGTGATAATTCAGGCAAGAACTTGGCTGGTGTTGACTCTTTTCAAAATCTATGAAGAACTCCAAGCACTTAAGAGCTGTTGGGAACTTATTTGAGGGAAAGTCAAGAGACAAAAGATTAATAATGCAAATGGAAGGTCTTAACATTTGGGAGACAGTGTGTTTAAACTGCTTAAGAGGACAAATTGTTCTTAAAATGTCAAACTAGGTGTTCTTAGGAGCACTTACTTACAGATAATCCTGTTATGATCATTATAAATACTTCTCTATTCATCAAAATAGGTTCCCTACGGGTTTCTACAGTAGTTATTTATTAGCCTGCCTCTAGTCAGTACTGGGGCTTAAAAGTAACGGAACTGCGTGTCCCTTAAAATATTTTTGTTATTGATCTTCTCACTGGTGCCAGGAAGCCCCTGTCTCCCACACCGATGCTGCCATCCCTTCAGTGGCTTGCACAGAGCAAGCTCCTCCTTCCCTCCAAACCTTTGCACTGGCTGTTCCCTCTGCCAGGATTACCCTTCCCCAGATCTTCACAGAGAATTTTCCTTCTCATCCCTCAGGAGCCAGGGCAGTGTCACTCCTCAGTGAGCACCTTCCTGTAAGAGCCCTCTTGCCCTCACTCTTCCTTACTCTGCTTGGTTTAAGTGACTTCATTCCCAGCCTCCACTGAGAACCAGCCAGGACCTGGGTGGGTTTATGTAATGCCCGTCTCCACCCTCTAGGCTGGGTGCTTCATGAGAGGAGAGGCTCTCCTGTTTTGTCCCAATGCCTGGTACATAATAAGTGCTCAGGAATTATTCAAAGAATGAGTGAAATGTGCCGTTTCTAGACCATTTTGGAGACTGGGTTAGCAAAAGTTGATCCGAGAACTGATCCTGATAGACCTGAACAAACAAACAGAAAGTTCTTAAACCTCTTTAGCATGAGAGAGCTTTCTCTCAGAAATAGCATACAATTTTTGCATTTTTACAGCAAATCAGCTGCAATATTGGCAAACATCTGGTAGTCAGGGAGATGAGAACTTTCTAAAAGGTGGTTAAAATTGACTAATGTTTTCATGAAACAATCGACAATAAACCTTGCCTTCTCTCTCTCTCTCTCTCCTTATCCCACCCACACAACTCCACTGCCCTTTATGAAAGCTTTAACCTAGAAACGCTTGTGACCAAATGCCTTGTTTCGTGAAATTAATTCAAGCTGGAAGAAGGTAGTAATGGTGTCATTTATACGGTAGCGAAAACTCTCTGCTCGATAAATATTAAATCAATCATCCAGGAAATCTAATATAAACAGTGTGTTGTCATTGATTAATTTATTTAAGAATCTCCATCTAATTTACTCTCAGAGGAGCCTCATGGAAAGTTCATTATTTGATGATGAACATGTTGATGCAACCTTATCCTAATGAGGAAAGTTACTGACCCACAAGGATGACACGCCTTGTTAAAGGAAATC
This sequence comes from Rhinolophus ferrumequinum, assembly GCF_004115265.2. NCBI lineage: Eukaryota > Metazoa > Chordata > Mammalia > Chiroptera > Rhinolophidae > Rhinolophus > Rhinolophus ferrumequinum. Next base: position 29,249,312 of record NC_046307.1, read on the forward strand.
CAGGAAATCAGTGGGGACAGATGAGAAAGGAGAATTCTGACTCCTCCATCTCTCTCCACTTGTCTACCCTCTCTCTCCCTTGCCTCAGATGTTTTTCTTTTCCCACTTTCAAATGTTCTCTTCCCTTTCATTCTTACTCCCCTCTCCACCGTTCTCTATTCCTTTCCAAACCAGCTCTCAAGTATTGCCTTTGCACCCAGATCTGTATTTTGAAGGTAGCTGGATAAGAAGAAGGTGGTTTCACCAACTGGTGCTAAAAATGATACATATAAACTCAGGCTTCCAAACTCAGGTACCTAAAGAGACTAGGCAGATAATTTAGGTAAGTGAACCAGGCTGAGAGCCATGCAATAGAGAGTGGTGGGGACTGTGGCAAACCAGAGATGGCATCTGCTGGAGGATAGCTGCTATCTAGCTCCAGTCCATTGTTGCCATGCAGAAGTGTCAACCCAGCATGACCAGATTTTTTCAACTGGATATCTAAGTCTTTATGGGAACTTTTCCAAATTGTAAAACTCTCTATGGGCCCCAAATTAGTGTTTGGCTGGATTTAGCCTATAGCCTGGCCACTTACAACCTCTAATGTTAAGTGTCCCTGGCTCAGCGTCCCTAACAAAGGCTGACCCCTCTCCACTTCCCGGGTACACATCTTCCTGTCTGACTCGCACCATCACCCCTGCCATGCCCAGCATCTGCTCCTTTTTTTTTTATATATAAGTTCATTTCCTTTCTCTCTCGTTTGCTCTCTCTGTGCCCTGTGTCTCTTCTCCTTCCCTTTGCCTCTGATGTTTACAAAGTTGTGTTCCCCTGCAAAGCAGAGTCAGCAGAGAGAAAAAGAAAGGTGGAGCTAGGAGGAGTGGGGACTCATTCACCAGGCTCAGGCTGGAGGTTGTGGAGCAAAGGGGGACAGACAGAATGGACTGAGGGGGCTCAGCTTGGCCACAGCTCCTAGGCACTTGCCAAGATCCAGCTTAGAAAAAGGTGGAGAATAAATGCCAAGGCGAGAAGACGGGGCTCCCAGCACCTCCCATGCTCTACTTGCACTTTCCTTCAAGCTTCTCCCTCCTTGGTTCTCTAGTCCCATAATGGCAATGTCTGAAATTTCCAGAGGACTTTCCACATGATCCGAGAACAACAAGTAAACAACTGAGGGAAAAGAACCTCCAGTGCCTTCCAAAGAAGAATTCTGAGCTTAAGTTGTGAGGCAACTTAATGTGGACACCAGTCCACATTCTGTCTTGGTGGGAGACTCTGCCACACAGGTCAGGGTCCAAGACGGCAGCCAAGAGAAGGAGCTGACATCAGCCACAGCTCTGTCCCCACAGCCCAAGGCACCGTTTAATAACCTGTCTTCCAAGAACAGAGAAATGTAGAGGTCACAGTTTCTACAGAAAGATTCTCTAATGCTTTACATGTATTATCCCATTAATTTTAACAATAAATCTCTGTGGTAGTTACTATTAGCTCTATTTTGTAAATGGGGAAACCAAGGCATAGAAAGGTTAAATAATTTACTCAAGGTCACAAATACACCCTTTTCAAGATTACTATGAAAACTCAATGGGATTCTGCATGTGCTATATTAATAAGATGCAAAGTACCGGAAAAGTATTCATTTTCATTTTAAACTAATTTATACACAGCTATTAGCAGCAGATAATATGTTAATATATTACCCTTCCCAGGGGACTCATTCATTCAATAAACATTGATTGCCCGTCTACTATTGCACCCTAGATGTAGAGATGCATATGGAAGATTCTAGAATCTCCATGACTTAGTCCAGAGTGGGGCCATGACAGAAAGATGAGGAGGCCGCTCTCCTCCTACCATGTAGCCCTAGCCTAGGTGTACCACTTGACGAGTTCTTAAACTGGGTTGTCCTTTGCAGAGAACTCACAGTTCAGTGGGGAGAGCCTACCCTGAGGGCCCCCTGCTTTGCAGGGCTGCTGAGGCCCTCTGCTGGATCCATTGTCTGCCTGGTGAGTGGACAATAAATAGTGGACAATAAATCCTCAAATCCTTGCTCTACTCAATGGCACCTTTGCTACCTTGGCCTGCTCTGCATGGAGGCCCCTTCCCAGCCTCTCCTTTCCTCACATTCTTACTCCTGGGTTCCAGAGCCAAGTCCACGGTAGGTCACCTTGATATGATTATAAATGGCAAGTTCCAGAAGAGGCCCTAGATCAGGCGTGTCCAAACATTTTTCAACGTTGTTCACCAAGGGCCATATGCGGTAAAACACACAAACAGCCGGGCCACTCACTGGAGGTGAAGTACGTATTGCCTCACCTGGTTTATTTAAGTAAACTAAATATATTTTGGGAATTTGCTGCGGGCCAATTAAAAATGGATTGAGGGCCGCAGGTGGCCTGCGGGCCGCAGTTTGGACACCCCTGCCCTAGATGAATCTGCTTTCCTTTCCTTCTCATGGGACAAACCCTTTTTTCCTACTTTGGAGCATTTAAAGTGCATCCAGAAAGCCCCGGGATGTGGTGGCCCAGTCGTGCATATGGGGAAGTCCTGGGGTCCAGGCCAGCTGGTGCTTGTCAGCTTGGAAAGTGTCTTTCCATTTTCTCCATTAGGGAACTGGGAAGACTGGTCAAGATGTTCTCGGGGTTTCCTTACTGTTCTCACTATCACAGTCAAAGGATCTTTGTAGACACTCAGACAGATTGAGGGATTTGTAGGGTCACTCTAGGCAAACCCAAGCTTTCTCTCAGCAGGGTGGACACCCACCTCGACTGTGCAATTCAGGGATGCAGATTCCTCCCATCTTCCCCCATGAAGCCACTCCCTCCTCTGATGCTAGAAACTCTCCCATGTTATCATTATTTTGGAAAACTGAGTCCCCGTTAAAATACAATATTTTTGCAGAATCTTAGCTTTAAGTATCCTCAGCTCAGGAGGAAGATGCATCTTGGGACTGCATAAGAAAACTTTCAGTATGGTGTGAAGTTGGCAATTCCCAAGGGAAATAAATGAGCCAGGACTTTGGGGAGCTGGCAGGAAGGAGACATTAGACGCGGTCTCCGGGGAGGGGAAACGACATTTGTCTTTTCCCTGCTGTATCCCTGGTATGCCCACAGCCCTCTTCTATCACTGAGCCCATCTCTATTTGACATACAGTGAATGAACAAACCTCAGCTTTCGATGAAGGAAGATGGAGTACACTCCTGGGAAAAACTTCATGCTTTCTAGCAGAGGGTGAATAAAAACAGCCCAAAATGAGCTGAGAAAGCACAGATAATCCAGAGTTGCTAGAGACAGAGGGCCCACCCTGTGCCTGCAGAAGGGAGCCTGGAAGAGGCCCGGAGAGCAGGCCAGCGGCGCCACGACCAACCGTCAGCTTCTATTCTTCTGACGTCATTCACGTTGGTGGGGCTCCTGGTAGGAAAGGCCATCCATTTAATGGCTGTGAGTACAGGCTTTGAAATCAGAGAGGCTTAACCTTGAATCTTGATTCTGTCGATGGGCAGCTGTCTGACACCAAAAACATGACTTCATTTCTTTGTGCCTCATTTCCCAGTATGTTAAAGCAGGGTGCTGATAGTAACTAGCCCATAGGGTTGTAAAAAGGGTTGACGGTAAGACTGTTTGCAGAACACCTGGCCCAGTGCTGGCACTGAGCAATGCTCAGCAAATGATAATGCTGGCGGTGATATGGAAAAGATGAGGAACAGTGAATTCTCAGGAACTATGTTTATGAAGGTCAGTGTCACTGGCATGTGGATAAAGGAATGATTCACCCAACACAATCTGACACCAAGGGTCAGGACTCCTCGCAAATCACTGACCCCCCCGTGCCTCATTTTCATCTTCTGCAAATTGAGTATAATAATTATATCTACTTCATGGGGTCTGGGGAAGGATTTACTTATAGAGCAAATATTTATTAAGCAACTATTATGTGCCAGGAGCTGCCCTGTGCACTTGGAATACATCTGTGAACCACACAAAGATGCCTGCCCTGGGAGCCACAGGCAGACCTTTTGGAGCAGTTCCCGGCACTTAGTCAGCCCTCAGGGAAAGAAAATTAAGACGGTGTCAGAGATGAAAGAAGGTGAGCCACAGCCTAGTACAGCTTCCTAGACTCAAAACCCAGTTTTACCATATACTCAGCTTTGTAACGCTGAACAAGTTCTTAACCTCTCTGGGTCTCAGTCTTTCCCATCCATACAAAGGGCATAATAATTCCCTTCTTGAGGGTTGTGTAGTAGCAGAAGTAAAGTGCTGGGACACACGTTAGGCCATCTATGCAGTTGGTTCCTGTATTCGTTTCCAAGGGCTGCTATAACAAACTTGTTGGCTTAAAACAGTAGGAATATTTTTCTCTCACAGTTCTAAAGACTACCGTGTTTCCCCGAAAATAAGACCTAGCCGGCCCATCAGCTCTAATACGTCTTTTGGAGCAAAATTAATATAAGACCCGGTATTATATTATATTAATATTATATAAGACCAGGTCTTGTATTATATTAAAATAAGATCGGGTATTATATTATATTGTACCCAGTCTTATTGTAATATAATATGAGACCCAGTCTTATATAATATTAATATATTATAATATGTTATATTATAATATATTTCATATTATGTTATATTATATTATATTATATTATACCTGGTCTTATATTAAAATAAGACTGGATATTGGTATTTTAATATAAGACCTGGTCTTATATAATATTAATATAATATATTATAATATGTTATATTATAATGTATTTCACATTATACTATATTATGTTATATTAGACCTGGTTTTATATTATAGTAAAATAAGACCGGGTCTTATGTTAATTTTAGCTCCAAAAGACGCACTAGGTCTTATTTTCGGGGAAACACAGTAGAAGTCCAGAATCAAGGTATGGTCAGAGTTCGTTCCTTCTGGAGGCTCTGAGGGAGAATCTGTTCCTGGCCTCCGGTTCCAGCTTTTGAACCAGAAGGAGTTGCGGGCCTCTTTGGCATCCCTAGGCATGTAGCTGCATCTTTCCAATCTCTGTCCGCATCTTCACATGTTTTCTACTCCATGTGTCTGTATGTCCATCTTCTTCTTATGCGGTCACCAGTCATGAAATTTACAGTCCACTCTAATTCAGTGTGACCTCATCTTAATATCGGCTAAAGCCCTATCTCCAAATACGGTCACAATCTGAGGTTCCAGGCAGACATGAATTTAGGGGGACACTATTCAACTCACTGTGGGTTCTTTCAAACCCTTCTCCCTCATCGCAGGGCTTCTGAGCCAAGAGAGTGGGATGCTGCAGGCTTTGTGGTCAGAACCTGGGGAGTGTTGCATCCCCCCACCTCACCCCAGTTCCATCCATATCACCTCCAGAAAGACCATACTGTCCCTCTGTAAATAGCTACAGAATTTTCACAGGGAATGAATGGGCCAGAAGCCTACAAACACTAGGGAATCATTTCACTGGTAAAGAGGGAGGCAGGTTTGGAAGTTTCCTCCCGTGTGTACACCACCAAGAAATGAGGCATCACTCACCTTGGAAAATGACTCCATTCTTTCCAGACCAGTTGGTGATTTACCTCCAATGGTCGAGTAACTCATAACCCAAAGTATTTATTAGTCAATCCATTACCCTTCTTGACTATTATATTTACATTTCAGCAGAGACTTTCTGGAGGCAAGGTTTTAAATCAAGGGAGTGACTCTAATGGTGGAAATTTCAGGCAATTTGGTGGGCTGCTATGGGAAGGTATTTGGAAAAAGGTAAAGGCTGGCCTTTCAGTTTCACTCTGCTAACAGTTGTTGCATGGCTCCCACACTCAGGGCCCCGATTCAAACACCCACGTGGAACCCACTTAAGAGTAAAACCCAATTCCTGCCTGTCAGGGGATTCATGATAAAATACACACAAACAGCAGGAAAGCAAGGCAGGCTGAGCAGTGCGTTATGAGACAGATGTGAAGGGCACACGTGGGAGAAGCAGAGATTAACTTCAATGGCAATGAGGTGGGAGGTTATATTGAAAAACCTCGAGAAAGAGGCACATTTTAAAGTGTGAGTCAACAAATGGAGGTGGAGAGTGGTGGCAGAAGCGTAAGCAAAAGCACGGCAGTGGGGGAAGGCAGAGAACCCCGGGTGGCTGCATGTGATCTGGTCTGGTGGTCAGATTGTGTGGGGAGGCTCTGTGGGACATTAAGCCGAGAGGATGAAGTTTTGATGCCGGGGTTTGGGGGGGGGGTGGCCTGGGCTGCCAGGCTGAGGCCGTGGGGTTTGATCCTGACACCGCGGCTGATAAATGAAAGGTGCTTCAGAGCACCTGTCTGCTTGGCATCATGCTGCTGCCTTAGCTCTGGGCATCATATAAGTTACCTAACTTCTTGGAGCCTCTAAAATGTCAATGGTACTAGTCCTGTGTCACAGCCTCCTCGTGAAGACTCAATAAAGCAATGCATGCAACCGCCGAAGACAGTGCCAGGTACACACTAGGCAGTTAATAAATGCTCGTTATGAACTGTAAAGATTTTGGGCAAGGGAGGTGATCACCCTGAGGCTTTGTTTGTATTTTCAGGATGCCAGCTCATGGCTAACCAGACCAGCTGTGTGGCCGAGTGAAGGAAACTGAGCAAGTGGAGGGTGGGAGCGCTGCATTTGGGCCTAAGGAGGTGGTGGGCTGACGGGAAGGCATGGGGACGAGTCTGCAGCTGGGGCTGAAGGGAAGCTGAAGTTTGTCAGCAGCCGACGTACCGGTACTTCGGTTGGGCCGGGGGAAGCAGCTTCTCTTCTAAGAGACGGTAGAAAGGAGCTCAGAGTCCAGACTATCTCTCGGGAGCTACTTACCTGAAGGAGGCAAGGACAAAGGGAACAGCGTGGACAAAGGCCCACAGGTGGGGTGGAATGCATGGAATAGCTAAGCAGGTGCTGGGTAGGTGTACTTGTCTTGCAATGTGCTGGTACCGGCTCTAGCAGTGCCCAGGTACCAGCTCTTACAGTGCTCAGCTGGGGAGCTTGGCACACGATGTCCTGCTTTTGTCTCGTTTATTCCGGAACCCGCGTGTTGTCTCTCTCCCCTGCTTGTGTATATTCTGTCGTTCTTCACGGCCCTGTTTAAGGCTCGTGCCCTCCTGGCAGCCCTTGCCTATTCAGTCCCTCCTTCGCAGAACCTATGTGTGCTTGACAGACTCAGGCTATTCTTTGCCAGACAAGGACAGCTTCTCAGAGGTTTCTCGTGTAGAGTCAACGAAGCACCCCTTGCAATGCGCTCAGCAGAGCACCTGGTGCCTGGTCAGTGCGCAGTAAACAGCGGCAGCTCCCCTGCTGCTGGTCCTCCCCTGCACATGACATCACGATCATTGCCTGGGGACACGTGGTGGATGGCATCCTAGGGAACAACACACTCCTGGAGACGCGGGTCCGTGGGCATTAACTGTTCTGCCAACCTTTTCTCTCTCGCTCAAAAACATCCTGGAGAACCGAGTGAATGAATGTGTCATTATTATTACGATAACCGTGAATCCACCCTAATTCATGTTTACTTTTTAAATCATCTGCCAACAATGGTACGTTAGCTTCATGAGTCACAGATTCCTGGTGACACACTTCATGACACAGGGTGACTCACGAGTGCACTGTCGTCCTGACGGTGAGAACTCCTGCTGTAAGTTTCAGCTTGTATTAGTTCTGCCTTCCTGGACAGTGGTGCTGGCTGGCTTCTTCCCTGCCCACCATGGTACCCAGCACCGTGGATGGCAAGTAGCTGTTGTCCACTCGTCGTCGTGTGCTGATCAGCTGATATCAGGCTTAGCAGGTTCCGGCTTATATTCCATCTGCAATGTTCATACAAAGATATAGGCTGTTCAAATGCTGAAACTTTCAGAAGTACGTCTCTCGTTCTGCCCAGTCCCCATGAAAAATCTCTATGAAGGGAGAAAAACCTGTATATTCGTCAGGACTTTTTTGAGGTATGAGTGATAAAAACCTAACTCAAACTTTTTTTATCCCCAAAAGGGCAAAAATTGGTCTACATAACTGAAAAGTCCAAAGGTGTAGTTAAGTTCAGGTAAGGCTGGATCCAGGTGTTCAAATTTTATCAGCAGGAATGTGTCTCATTTAGTCCCTCAATTCTGTTTTTCCTCTAAGTTGTATTTATTTTTAAGCATGTTCCATAGAGCTGGTGGCAAAGACAGCCACCAACAGCCTCAGGCTTATATTCCATCAGCTTGACAATAGCAGGCAAAATCCTGTCACTTTTCTTATTGTTTTAGCAGAATCTGGACCTGACACTCATGGACTCAGAATAGGTCACATGTCTATACCTAAACCAATTCCTGTCCTCAGTTTGACCTCATAGTAGTCACGTGCTGAGCTTGGACAGACACTATGCAAAACAACCAGTTTGTGGGTTCAGAAAGGATGATTTCCCAAGAGGAAGTCTTGATACAGTTCCTAGAGATAGAAGAAATGGATTCTGGGAAGCAAATATTTTTGACATTTGGCAAGCCTGCGTGAGGGACAATAATTATGTGTAGAAGCAACAACTGCTTCCATGTCAACTGCCATCACCATGGTGAGAAAGACACTGATCCATTTCATCATCTGTGGACAGAGGGAGGCCTTTTACAGCGAACTCCAGACCCTGATTTTGGTGTCAGCATTGCAAAGTTGCAGTTTTGAGGCTCTCCCAGACAGAGCCCATCCGCATCAGAATGAAGACTGTTGATGGCATCTGCGGAGCTACATGGAGAGGGACTTTGCATGCAACTGAGCCCAATTTGCAAAACCAGCATGGGGGATATTTGGGAGCCGCTGCTGGTCAGTTAGCAAGAAGGTGAATGGCCTTTGTCCTGGTCTGATTGCGCTGTCTCAGGAATTACCTTCTCATGTGGCCCCCGAGAAGACAGTAACCTACCATTCCATCCCCATGCTTCATCTCCTCCTGTCCATTGTTTTCCATTCCCCATAAACAAGAGTTGATCCTGGCCAATCCTGTAGCTGCCTTCCACCGTGGAGAAATGTCTGGGTTTGGCAAGGAACATCTTCATCAAGATGAAGGTCTTCTTAGCCAGTGTGCTCTTGAAGAGAAAAAAAATACAACTGAAATATAAGTCTCACTTGTCGTGATAAACACTTTTCCTTTGTTGGGTTTTCCTGCTAGAGAACAATCCTGAGTGATCTTACTTGACATTGTGGCTTTTTCACAACAATCCAATAGTGAGAGTGACGGACAGAACAAGAACCATAACATTTTTGAATCATAAAATAAGAAGTGAGCTTAGTAGTCATTCCCACCCGGTAAGCTTTGTGAGTTCCTTAGCTGAACCTCACTTGTTCACGGGCTGGCACAGTGCCTAGCACTCTGGGTGTGTCACCATTCCTTATTACTGTATTCATGGCAGACCTCACTGACCAATCACCTTTCTCTTCCCACTTGATCAAGAGTGTGGCCTCAGAATCATTCTTAGCACAGAATCCCAAGAATCTAATGCCAGCCAATCAATAGTGACACATAAGCCAAAATTGATTTGCCTTTTCTGACTGGTGACTTGTCAAAAGCTTTCAGAATCTTAAGGAAAGATTTCTTTCAATCATGTAGTTTCCATTTAGGAAATAGCAGAAACTGAAGCAGTTATCTATCAACTAGACTAGTGGCTTTTTTAGGATTTGAAGTTGCTGCAGAACTCCAGTCTGCATCCTTTTCATCATTCCTCAGAAGAAATTTAAAGATCAGATATTACATCCCACAGATTAACTTCTGGGGACTGAGTACTTTTACTGGTTTTAACTCCTTAGTAATCCTCAAGCTAATGATTACCATGTAGAAATCAGTCTTGGTGAAAGTGCACCAAGAGGTTTCAGTGCACAATGAAGATCCCAGGATTTCCTCTCCTTTCTTTGGTGCTGACCACTTATTATTTCAAGTGGTGGAGAAATGCGCTCAGAACGAACAGCTCACTCGGGCAGCACACACCTTTCCTTTCAGATGTTAGCCTAAATAGCATTAGGAAGTAGTCAATTATGGACAATTTGGGTTCCTGCAAATAACGGTAGAAGTTAAATTGACTTTGTATATAAGAGGAACGTGCCCCTGCAAGCCATCTATTCAAATGAACCCACGGTGCAGGGCCATGGATGCAGCCAGAAAAGATCGTTTAGCAGACTAGTCCAATTACTGTGGTGGTGAAAGTAGGAACAGGTCTAGACCACTTGGATAATTGGAGCTGCAGACGATCAAAAACTCTTTTGTTGAATTACAGGCTCTCAGATTGGCATCAGTCCCAGTGAACAAGTACTGTAACCGCATTTACTAGCAATGAGATCATGCTTTTAGTACCTGACAGTTAAATTCAAGAAAGGAGTAAGGAAATAGTCATTTCAATCCAGGTCGACTTGAAGGCTATTATGCAAATTCAAGGAACAAATGAATAGAGTCTGCGAGTGCAGAGGATCCCTGAGTATCACTGGGCTCTGACGGGCAATCAGCTACATCCCCTGTTACCTGCAAGGAAGAGGCCAAGGCACCTGATGTCAGTCTTTGTTCTGGGGTGTTTATCAGAATGACGCAGCAATTGAACATCAGTCAGCAGCCGGGCTCGGTAACAAGATTCTGACTCCATTGAGCTCTTGGGGGTCGGGGCACCTCTTACCATCAGACAGAACGCACCTTCACGTCTGTGTCAGGAGCCAATGTGTTGATGGCAGGAAGGAGCAATTTAAGAGATGGATTCCAGCACTTTCGGAGGGAGGAAATTAACCTCTGAACCTAGCCTCTTGGAGTGGGCTCCTCTGCTCGTGAGGATGAGGGGTGGGTGTGCCAGAGCTGTGCAAGAGTGGTTACTACTTTGGTTTTGGCGTCAGACCTGGGAACCTATTCTGATTCTGCTACTTAACAGCTGTCTGGCATTGAGCAGTCATTTAAATTGATTAACCCGTAGTGTTTTTTTCTTTAAAGTGGGGGTGCAGCATCACCTATTTCCACTTCATTAAAAGGGGGATGATAGTAAGCTTTGTTGTGAAAATTAAATATAAAACAAAGATATTTAAAGTTCTTAACACTGTTTGGAACATTTACTAAGATAGGCCAGGTTCTGATATATAAAACAAAAGAAAGTGCAAATTCATGAAAGAAAAAATTGATGTACTACATTAAATTCAGAACTTCTGCTCTTTGAGTTTCACTGTTAAGAGAATGGAAAGACAACCACAAAATGAGAGAACATATTTATAAATTATATTATCTGACGAAGGAATTATATTCAGAATATATAAAGAACTCTAAAACCCAATAATAAGAAAATAAACAGCCCAATTTTTTAAAAATAGAAGATTTGAACTCACACTTCAGCAAAGAAGATATACGGATGACAAATAAGCACATTACATAGAAGCTCAACATCGTTCGCATTAAGTAAATTCAAATAAAACAATGAGATCCCCCTACACACCCATTAGAATGGCTAAAATTAAAGACTAGCTATATTGTCTTGCCAAGGGAACTGAGGGACTTCTGCCCTCATATGCTGCCAATGAGGACGTAAAATGGTACAACCACTTTGGAAAACAGTTTGGCAATTTCTTAGAAGGTTAAACATACACCTACCATATGGCCAGCCATGGCACTCCTAGGTACTTATGCAAGAAAAATGAAAGCACGTGCCCTAACAAAGACTTGAACATAAATGAACTTTTATATGGAATAGCCCCAAACTGGAAATAGCCATCAACAGGTAAAAAGGCAAACAAAACTGTGGTTTACGTTGAAATGCTATTCGGCAATAAAAGCAATAAACAATCGAAGCACACATGAAGGGACTTCAAAATCATTATGCTGACAGGAAGAAACCAGGCAAAAAAGGGTCCTTGTGGTATGATTTCATTTATGTAAAATCCTAGAAAATGGAAACGAATCTATAGTGACAATAGCAAATCAGTGATTACCTGTGAATCGGCAGGAGATGAGGAGGGATGAAGGGGAGGACCACCAAGGAGCACACGTGGACTTTTGGGGGGGATGGATGTGTTAATAATCTTGATTGTGGTTATAGTTTTGCAGGTATATACATATGTCAAAACTTATCACATTGTAGCGTGGTACAGTGTCAGATGGTTGCTGGACTTACCGTGGTGGTCACTTCTTTAGGTATATAAATGTTGAATAACTATGGTGTACACCTGAAACTGATATAATTTTGTATGTTAGCTATATTTTTCATAAAAATCTTTTTAAAAACTTATCACATTGTACACTTTGAACATGTACAGATTTTTATGTCAATCGTACCTCAATAAAATTGCTTTTTAAAAAGTGTTTAGGCTGGCACGTAGCCATACACGACCACGTGTGACAGGGGCCCCACGGTGAGAGGCCCATTAGTGGGGCTCTGGAGCCCCATTGGCAGAAAGGTGACCCGAAAAAGGATATATCTCCTCCATGACTACTGCTGCTACTCCTGGCTGTGGCAGTAAGAGAATTGTGGCAGGCAGATTTTTCATAAGTGTTTAGCACATAGTAAGTGCTTCTTTTTGATTCCAGTGATCCCCTGACTGGCTTTGCTTTTCTCTCCACCCCCTACCTCCCCCCCGACCCCCAGTGAATCTCTAAAGTAGATATAGCTCTGACCTCACAGACCAAATAGATTTGATTTCACAGGTGAAACTGATCCCCTGGTAGTGGCTGCCTGGGCACTACACTGAGAACTATGGTGGGTAGAATAATGGCTCCCAAAGATGTCCACACTCTAATTCCTGGAACACGTGACTGTGTTACCTTACCTGGCAAAAGGGTCTTTGCAGATTGATTAAGATTACAGATCTTGATGGGGAGATGGTCCTGGATTAAGTGGTGGGTCCAGTCTAATCACGAGTCCTTAAAAGTGGGGAACAGTTCCTGGCTTCCAGGAATTGAGTGTGACAGCAGCATGGGAAGGATTTGATGCCCTGTTGCTGGAACTGAGATGTAAGAGGCTCTATGTTCATGGACTCAAGAGACGCCTCTAGAAGCTGGAAAAGACAAGGAAATGGGTTCTTCCCTCGAGTTTCCCAAAAGGAAAGCAACCCTGCCAAAACTTTGATTTTAGCCCACTGAGACCTAGTATGTTGGATTTCAAACCTACAGAACTGTAAGATCATAAAGTTGCATTGTTTTTGTCCATTGAATTTGTGGAAATTTGCTACTGCGTCAATCAATCCAAGCAGGGAAGAATATTGTGATCAATTCGTAATGTCTATCATGGATACCATATTGGAAAGAAACTTGCATGCTATGTATCTGCCATCTTGGCTCTCATCGTCAAGGTGTGCTGGCATGGGAGCTGGGGATGCACCTTCATTTACAGTGTCTACTGTGTGACAAGCTCTGTGATAGGCTCTTTGCATATGTCCCCTCAGTCATCTTCACATCAGTCCTAGCATGAGGTAAATACAGTCAGCTCTCTGTATCCACAGATTCCACATTCACAGCCAGATGGAAAACAATAGAAAAAAACAAAATCCCAGAAAATTCCCAAAAGCAAAACGCAACTTTGCCATGTGTTAAGCACGACACCAAATCCATGCAAATGAAGTGACATGTAGGCATACACTGCTGTAGCCTATAGACAAATATAGGTTATATGCAAATACTATACCATTTTATGTAAGGGCATCTCAGGATTTTGAGATGTGAGCATCTCAGGATTTTGGTATACATGGGGGTCCTGGAATCAAATCCCCATGGATAACGAGGGATAACTGCATTACTTCCCCCCTTTAATAAATGGGGATCAGAGAAATTAAGACTTTGTCTAAGGTCTTAACTCCAAATGTGTTTGTTTTGGTTTTTTTTCTTTCATTCCTCCCAGCTTCCAAACAAAACATGGAGTCCCAAGAAAACCTAGGTGAACTAGGTTTCAAATGTTGATGGAAAACAAGAACAAACACAGATGACGAGCCTTTGTCTTGGAACAATACTTGTGGGCCTGGAAGTGGTGCACATAACGTTATTAGCACAGCTGGAGCTCCTAGAAGTATCTTGGGAGTGGGTAAGGAACAATACATTTCTAATGTTTACTAATTATCACAAAAACTATTTGCTCCTTGTTTACGCTTAAACTTCAGCACAGAGGAATGCCACTTATTTTCTGTCTCAGCACGATGTGTGTGACACATCCAGCCAGCGGCCTCACTGGACTGCGGGCCCCCTCTGAGAGTAGGGACTTGTTTATGCCTTCATTGAAGGGGCCACACAGCCATGCATCCTTCCTGCCCTTACGCCCTCTTCCAAGAATGCTTCAGGCAGCCATCCTATGGACAGCACGGCTGCATTCTCTCTCTTGTTGTGAAATTGTAACATCAAGTGTTGGGACAAGGAAGGGAGCAAGACCCCAGATACCCTTCGAAACAGCTCTGGAACCAGGCCAGGTCACGGTCATTTGCCATTTCAGTATCTTTCTTTTGAAGGAAGTTAATGAGTTGGGAAGACAGAAGGGAAAGGTTGAGAGCCTAGCTTTCACACTTGTGTGGCTAATTCCACAACTTAACCTCTCTGAGCCTTAATTTTTTTCCCCCACCCATTATATGAGAGTAAAAACAGCTGCCTCACAGGGATGTAGTAATGGTTACAATTGATTGCACACGTACTGTGAGTTAGGCACTGTGTTAAGGGCTTTTCATGCAAACCTCACTCCAATAGCCTTGTGTGAGATATACTACTATTATTCCAATCTGCAGATGAGGATTAGTTACTTGCCCAATGTCACACAACTAGTAAAGGAAACTAACCAAGCCACTTGATGCCAGACTCAGAGAACATAACCACGTCACACTCGTGGCACCTTGCACAGGGTACATGTTCAATAGACGTAAGCTAGAATTATATTGGCTTGGTATTAGTATTCAGTATTAGCTGGGACCTAAGGTCCCTTTGATCCCTCTCTCCTTTTATTACCTGTTTGTGGTAAAATAAAACACAGATATAGAATACCACACAAATCCCAGAAGCCCACCCATGGATTCCATCCAATCAACCTTCCCACCAAAAGTAACCACGGTCTTGACTTTTGTGGGAATAAGTTCATCAGTTCAGGCTGCTCTTTCAAAGTGTTGTAAGCTGGATGCTTTATAAACAAAAGAAATTTATTTTTTATGGTTCTGGAGGCTGGAGATCTGAGATCAGGGTGCCAGCATGGTTGGGTTCTAGAAACGGCCCTCTTTCAGGTTGCAAACTGCTGACTTCTCCTTGTATCCTCACCTGGTGGAAAGAGGTCAAGAGAGCTCTCAATGGTCCCTTTCGTAATAGCACTCATCCCATTCATGACAGTTTTTCTAGCCCCTCCAGCCTCTCCCTGGACCCCTTATACTCTGCCCCCTCTGGCAAAATGCCTCCCAGTTTCCGCTGCCACTCTCAGACCGGGTCATGTGTTTTCTAGTCAGTATCTGCTGCCCACGTTGGGTTCTCCGGTTCTCAGGACTATCACATACCCCATTACTTGCCTCCTTGCTCACACACAGGCATTGATATCACTGGGGCAGTTGCTGCTTTGTCCCCATAGATTATAATTTGAGACTCATAAGAATACTATCTAATTTTATTTTTTATTTTGTTATATATTTGCTCTGTTTGTTTTTTATGTGGAGATTGGGGTAAATTAAAAAATGATTCTATTACCACTCTCATCTTCCAAAATTCCCTAGAACTCCTGTGATCTCCTCTGATCACAGGACCCTATCCATACCTGGCTTCTCCCTCATGCATGGAAGACCACCGAATGTGCCTACAGAAGCCTGCCTTTCTATCTCTGGGGGTAGAAACAATTGATGTGTTCTGGTAAGATTCAAGTTGTGATCAAAAAATACAGCGAATGTTTAAATTAAAAAAAAATTATTACAGTAAAAAACACATTGCCATTAATCCCCCTTAAAATACTCTCCCTCACTTCACACACGTTTATTCCATAGTTCTTGCCACTTTCTGAAGCAGCTCTGGAAGTCCTCTTTCGTGAGTGTCCTAAGTTGCACTGTGGTGCCTCGATGTCCTGAATCATTTTGACTTTTGGGAAGAGCCAGAAGTCGCACGGTGCCACATCCAGTGAATAAGGTGGATGAGGGCACACTGAATGTAATGGTTTTATTTGACAGAAATTGCCGTATACCAGAAGCGACCTCTGACACAAAGTGTTGTTATGATGGAGGATGATTTATGGCACACTTTAAAACACACCTTCTCTCAACCGTAGCTCACACCCGACTGACTGCACCGAACAAGTTGAAACTTGTCACACACTGTTACTAAGGTTCAATGCGCTGCTTCCCATATTGAAGATACCTGCCTTTCTGTTGGATGGCACTCGGCAGTAGCATTCACCATATTTTGTGATCACAGTAGAAAGACTCTGTGTCACACATCACTTCTGGTATGGCAATTTCTGTCAAATAAAAACATTACGGTGTGTCTTTATTCACCGGATCTGGTACTGTGCAACTTCTGGCTCTTCCCAAAAGTCAAAATGACCATGAAACATAAATGTTTTGAATCGATTCAGGACATTAGGGCAGCCACGGCAGCACAACTAAAGACACGAAAGAGGACTTCCAGAACTGCTTCAGAAAGTGTCAAGAATGATGAGATGAGTGTGTTCAAAGCCAGAGGGAGTATTTTGAAGGAGATTAATGGTAATATGTCTTTTACTACAATAAATTTTTTATAAATTTAAACATTTACGTATTTTTTGTCACACCTCATAGGTCTATATTACTTCACAACAGAGCTTACCTCAACACGAGAAATTATTTTAAAACATTTAGCAATGAAGGACGCTGAGACGAGATCAAAGAATCCTGTGGTGGGAGGAAGTTGGACTGCACATTTAAAATCCCTTCCATCTAGTGTCTTGACATCCAACAGTTCAGGAAGAACTCCTCCCACACTCCCTGCTTCTTTTAATTAATCTTATCTTGAGATTGCAGTAAGCATCCCTGGGGGTTCGACCTCCACGCCTTTGAATTGGAGATTTCCAGAACTCACCAGAATTCTCTGCTTGCATTTTCGTCACTGTAGGCACGCAAATGCTTTTACAAAAGAAGTTCCGTTTTTGCTTGACTGTATTAGACACTGTCCAAAGTGGTAAGCGTTGCTCCTGCTGTCTGTTATCCATGGTCTGAGTCAGCAGCATGGATTGCCATGATTTTATATTTATTTCATCTCATATTCTTAAGGCACCCCAGAACAGTATTTGCCTCATGGAGAAAATTTCTCATTTGGGGGGGATGTCTACATGAATGGAGAGACACTTTTGTATCTTTATTTATTCTTTTTTAAAAGAAAATCTTGTGCAACAAAGAGGTTTCGTTGCTGTTCTCATGAACATTACTTCCAGCTATATTTTGCAAAAATAAAGTCAAACCTTTTTAGAACACTGGTGTCACTAGCATTGAGGGAAGAGGGAAGGAGAAGGTCTTAGCCTTTCTCTCCCCCTTCCCCTCCTGCCCATCCCTCTGCAAGAGAGAAAAGTTATCTGATGGGTCCCATTTGAGGACGCTAATTGAGTTTCAGTAACAGTGGGCAAGGTCATCATGTGTGTTCAGGGGAAGCTCTGGTCTTGAGCCTCAGCTCAGTGTCGTAGTCCAATTTGTCAAAGAGTCTATACAGGCGGCTGAGGCATAAGACCAGCTAGTAATCAAACGGTAATGAGTTTCCCATTTAATGCAGACCCTGTCTGTAGGAGGGGTGGGATTTCTGAGCCCCTGCTCTGATGCTAAGAGCCCATCTAACCACACAGTTACTTCCAACCACTCAGTTACTTTGCTGTCTGGTCGGTGGGCAAAGAGTACCGTACTTTGCCATGTATAATGTGCTCCCGTGTATAATGCGCACCCATGTTTTTGGCCCAAACTTTCAAGGAAAAACATCCTTCGTTTTAATTTTTTAATTCAAACTTTTGTTTGTTTACATTTAGGTACTTGTTTTTTGTATTATAAGGGAATTTTAGCATTTATTTTTTTAATATATTATGATACAAGAAATTTTATGTAACAAATAATTACAAAACACAAGAACAGGTACAAGGTACAAGAAATTTTATGTACCAGTAACAAATTTACAATATTTATGCATCATAGAAGGCCAACTGTTTGTCGTTGCAAGTTTGTTGTAAGTTCAACAAAACCGATTATTGTATTCTAGGGTATTATTTTGCATACGGATATCGTTATTGATTTCTAGGGTGACACTTTTAACTCAGAAGCATAAATAAAAGAATTGTAAATATTTATATAGATAGGGAATTAGTACTACCCATGTGTAAGGTGCATCCTTATTTTTCCCTCACAAATTTGGGCAAAAAAGTGTGCATTCTACACGGCAAAATATGGTGAATGCATACATAACTTGGGCTGTATGGTATCTCTCTCCCTACAAATGCCGACTTCCCATTCACAGTGTAATTCACATAACCATCAAATTGTTGCCTGAATGAGTTTTCTTTTTAGGCACAGATAGGATCGTGTCCACTTTCTACTTCTAAAAAGCAAACCATAAGCAAAACTTTAATGGTCTGTTGCTAAGAGGTCAAGTCTCCTATTACTAGCACTCAGTTATGCTCTTACTCTGGCCCCAGCCTACCTTTTCCAGCTTCATTTCCTGCCACTCACCACACTATACACTGTGCTGTAGTCATTCTGAGCTGCTTATATCCCTAAGGCGTGCATGTGCTTCATACCTTCATGCCTCTACTCAGGAACCCTCGGAATCCTCCTTTCTGCTTCCAGATAATCCTTCCAAACATAAGTCACAGGTTACTTTTTCCATGAAATCATCCCCTGGGTTCTTGTTTCCACTGCCATCCCTGGAGGGTGAGGGACGGGCTGGATTTATCCCTCTCCTCTCCTGGGAGTATCCTCTTCCTATCAGGATTCACTCCCATCTGTCCCCCCACCAGACTGATGCCTCCCTTCGTTAGGCTGGTGATGATGGATCATGTCTTGGGTTCTCTTGTGCTTATCACAATGCCTAGGATATTATAAGTGCTCCATAAAAGTTTGCTAAGTGACGGAATGAATGAGTTAAGAGTGTGACCAACCTTTAGAATCAGTCAAAAAATATTTATTTGACTGTCAACTGTATGCAAAGTATCATGCTTTCACTATAAAAAGTTATCCTGAAAGCGTAGACTTTTAACTGATTATTCATAATTAGTGTCTGATTATCTGTACTAAGGGAGGGGAAAAAGCATAATACTTGGCATTTGAGTCTCAGTTCTGTCCCTTCCTTGCTCTGTGGCTTTTAACTCTAAATCAATTTCCTCATCTGTGGGGAGGAAAACCATCATAGCTTCTTTACCTGCCCTTGGGGTTAGTGTGCTGATCAAACGGCATGAGGTATGTGAAAGCCCTCTGAATTAACTTTCCTCACCTAGTAAGGCCTGGAGGGCATTGGACATGGACAGGTAAGTTTTGGTGAAGAAAAAGCAGTAAGCAAGGCTCCAGGGGTCAGGAGGGCAGGCAGATCTGGGCAGCACCAGGACGCTGAACAGCAGGAAGGCAATATGAGGAGAAAGGCCGCTGAGCAGGAGAGATGCCAGAGTGTGTCCACAGGGGAGGTGTGGAGAGATCAGGTCGGGGAAAGAAAGACAAGGGCAGATGCCAGCCTTCCCTTGGGAGGCGACAAGAATGTACCACCTGCCTCCAGATCCAGAGAGAATGGAATTTAACCAGACAGCAAAAGCTTAGAACAGCTCCAGGCTTTCCTTGCTGGCTTCCTGACCCCGGTTACTATTGGACATTTCTGAACAACCGCACAGGTGATGAGGTTGTTCCCTCCCTAGAGATTCAGTCCTTTCACCCCCTATTTAATTGGAATGCAAGGAGCTTCACGATTCACAAGGTTTGAGGTCAGCACCACACTGATTAGTCACTTACTCTTGCTGCTAGAAAGCCCCTCTTAGGGGAGAAAGAAGTGTATCATCCTAGGACAGAATGTGAGCATTCATGAAATGACTGATGGAGGCAGAGGTCAGTGATTATGCCCCACCACCCGCATCCATGTACTGGACGATTACAGATCTGCTCCGCCTTCAACCAAAGCAACAAAGTGCAGCCTGTCAATAAATTCATGTTTCTTAGTGACATTGTTAGTTTTGCTCTGATGCTAAAAGACAAATGTCAGGGACTTAGAATATTCTCATAGATCCCTTCCTCTTCTGCTCTATCAATAGTTTTTCATCCACCTCCTGGGAACCCAAGGGGTCTAAAGGACATCTCTAGAGCCCTAAAAAAATATTCTTCAAATTTTATTTTTAAATATATATAAACAACTTGAAATTCTGTAGTAAACATACCCTCAAATGTGCTACGTACTACATTTTAGCCCTTTGAGTCTGTCATGTATATTAAGTTGTGATGTTGAGTCCTACTTTCATGTGCGAATGTGTATAGATTTGGAATGAAACTTCTCCTATTTTTTTTTAAGGAAGAAGTTCCTGATAGTACAAGATGAACTGCTTTTAAAACTATAAGAGTTTGCAGTGACTTATCTGTTGGAATCAGATTTCCTTACTACTGTGTATATTAGTCAGAAATGTTGTTTGCAAGAGACAGAAATCCAAGTCAAACTGGCCTGAAAGACAAAAGGGTGCATAACAGGAAAGTGCAGGGTCAGGCTGGATTAAGTTCCAGCCAGGTGTAGACTGTGATGGTGGCATCACGTCCTGAAGTCCTCCTTCTCTTGGCAGAGCTTTCCCCTGGACTGGCTTCTTTGGCGGGGATGTCTGTGTGCTGGTGCGATAGCCCCCAGCAAGTTCAGGCTTACACTCTTCCAGCTTCAAGGCAGCAGGGAAAGCGTCCATTTCCCAGGGCTCCCTAGCCCTGACTCCCAGACCTTCCTCTGTACCTGGAAGTGGGACCAGCTCCATTGCCACATGACCAGAAGTGGGAGATGGGAAATAGGGAATAGGGACTGGGTAGCAAAACCACAGAAGTCCAGTCTAGTGGGCAGGCCAAACAAAGTACAGAAACGCACTGGACGCCAGGGCTGCACTGCCATCCTATGATATCAGTCCCTGATTTCCAGCCTGAGTCCCCCCAAATGGCCTCATTGTTTTTATATATTGGTTTGATAATAAGTAAATGTACATTTGAACCAAAAAATAAATGTATGCTAATAAAATAGCCCTTTTATCGATATATATAGATGGTGACTTCTACATAAAATTTGTCCAAAAAGGGTGGGTTTGATGCTTTCAAAAAAGTTGAAAACTCATCATTGGTGCAGACATTCATGTCCCCGGTGAGCCTGGTCTCAGCAAAGTCTTCTTGGCCACCTGAGCTCATGGCGATCCTTGCCCCTCGTTTGGCTCTTGGTCTAGGAAGCCAAGGGACAAAGCGTAGGTTTGGTATCAGACGTTCAAGTACAGGCTTTTCCCCTTACGGTCTGTGCGACTTTCCTTATCTGTAAGATGAGGACAGTGATGCCTGTTGCCTATTCAGAAGGGGCAAGTAAGCCGGAAGATTTGGAGGGAAAGTTCTTTTCGGATCAGCGAAATGCTATGTGGTTACAAATTATGACCTTTCGTGTTATACTATTATGTGTGTTCGTTTATGTGTTTATATAAAACTTAATTATCCAATGGCCGCCTGTCTCGTCTCATTGCAGTAGACTAATTGCGTTGATGGCCTCATGTCTTTACCCTCCCTGTACCCACAACCTTCGTACCAGGGAACTTTGTAGGGCCCTCCCCCGGTGATTCTGGATTTGACCACGCGACTTGCTGTGGCCAACAGTATGTCAGCAGATGTGACCCAGAGGCTTGAAAAGCACTGGCACAGATGGAAGTTGTGCCAGTATTTTGCTTGCTTACTCTTGTTCCTCTTCCTGCACCCTGAGAGTACGACCATGGTCTCCTGTCAGAGGAGAACCAAGCTGACCAGTCAGTCACCCCAGTTGAGGCCACCCTAGACTGGCCAATAGTAAGTCAACCCCCAGACGTGAGACTAAACCAGAAGAACTGCCCCGCTGACTCTAGGCTAAACTGCCAACTTGCAATTTGTGAGCTAAATATATGCTCACTGTTTTAAACCACTGTGTTTTCTAATGGTTCGCTCCACATCGTTATTTTGGCAACAGATAAGAGTTATACTCCCTAACTAGGAGAGCAAAAAATCTTGTCTTATGTCTTATCCATCATGACTCTGAAGCTCTCCAATTTCCCCAACCCTCTTAGGAAAAGCGAGAAAAAAGGAATTCCAAGATTTTTTTAAAGCCTTCTAACGTGCAGGTGCTCTGTGAGGCAGTTTCCATGCAGTGCTTCGTTTATTCTCCACAATCTCCTTGTGAAGTAGATCAACATTTTCTCATTTTACAGGTGAAAAAACGGAGGGTCAGAGACGTGAAGTATGTTACCTAAGATCACACTGGAAGAGTGACAGAGCTGGATTCTCCCCCAGGTTAGTCTGTTTCTCGTGACAATTCTCTGTTTCCACTGCATTTGGCTGCTTTACATCCATTGGTTTGAAAGTCAGAACCACCCCACTTGGCCTTTTTCCAGATAACCATCTCGTTCTCCAGTGGTGTATTTGTTTATCTTGAATCATAGACTTGTCTTTCTCAGATCTTTTTTCTTCCCTCCTCACACTGGAAGATGATCTATTTATTAGGACACTGGTTTGACACCTTAAAAAATCACAAATTGTCAGTTTCCTTATATTTGTTTCTAAGAAATACTGTTCGTTGTAAATAAATGGGGGGAGGGGAGTTGCTTTCCAAAGATCTTAAGAATCTAGCATTTTCTTAGCCCAAATTCACTCTGGGTTTCTGGCCCAAATATTTGAGTTGCTCTCCTCTCTGCACCCCAAAGAGGTTATTTTTAAGTTGCAGTTTTATCCTAAAAGCATTTTTCACGGAATGCCTTGGAAGGTCCTGCACTTTCTCTTCAGCTCGAGAACTGTCCGTCAGCCATACCCCCTTGATCTGGGAATTTATTTTGGTCTTTGCAAAAGTCACATGTTTTCTTTTGATGAAGTCTTCAGAATAGTTAGCTTCCAGGCCCTTGGTCATGCGTCCTTTAGGAAGATTGGTCTGTCTGTGATCTGCCACAGGCAGAGACAGGGGTGCTGTTTGATGTCGGCTCACACGTGGAATGGCCATGAGCGAAGGCCATGCCTCTGCACCTTCATACCCCACCCATGTCCCCACCTGGGTACCCTCAATCCAAAGCCTCCTCTTTCTTCCAAGTCCAACCCATTCCCCTCTTCTCTATGATGAATGGGTTCCCTGATTCAAGGTTCCTGATACTATCGCTCTTTTCTGAGTGATTAGAGTAGGAAACACTTAATTATGAAATTATTTAGCACATCCATAGGGTAGACATGTGCTAGACTCTGCCCTCAGAGAGCTTACAGCCTACTGAAGATAGTGAAGCCACAAAGAAGTAAGATAGAATCAGGTAGTAATAATACTAAATTTTAAAACAGGATAATGGGATAGAATGAATAGTTAGGGGGGGAAGGGCTCCTTCAGATAGGGTGAGGGAAAAAGATCTGTGAGATAATGGCATTTGCATTAGAATGACCCAAAGCACTCCTCTGAGGGAACAGTGGCCCAGGTGAAGGATGTCACAAATACAAAGGGGCCCTGAGGCAGAAACGGGCCTTGAGAGCAGTGTGGTGAGACCAGAAAGAATGAGAGGACAGTAGAGCAGGCAAGGGTTGGGGAGGAAGGACTGGGCTACCAGCTACGCCAGGGTAAGGAGTTTGGATTTTGCTCTAAATGCAATTAAAGTATTGGAGGGTTTTAAACAGAGAAGTAATGTCTGATTAATGTTTATTAAAGATCCCTTTGACTGCTGTGTCAAGACAAGATTAACTGGAGAAATGGGAGAGAGTGATTTCCATTAGAAATAATAGAGATTTGGAGAAATATTGTCATGATTTTGTGCCAGCATTTTCCTGCATGCAATGATCTCCTTCTTCTGTATATTAAGTCTATTTACTTCTAAACTTGGACTGAATCTTGTGTTTTATTCAATTACAAACCCAAACTAGAATAGAACCTGTGGTAGGTACAATTAACTTTGCTTGGTTTTAAAGCTAGGTATGAAAATGGGGCATCAGATCAATGTCTCAAGCTGTACATTAAGTTTGAAATGCACCTGTGAAATCCTTGGGCTTAAGCTTAAATTTTAATCTGCCACCTAACGAAACTTTCCATGCCAACCTTCTTCTAGACTCATACATACCAAAAATTTCCGTGACATTAAAACCATTGTAAAACAGTGACCTACCTACTTCCCAAAGTATGGCTACCTGGTCAAATGAGCCTGTCTTATATAAGCCATTGTGGTTTGGTTTCTGTACCTGTAGCCGCTCACAATCCTAACTTGAACCTTGTTCAGACTTGCCTCTACCTGCTTCCGCTCGGAGAACGTCAGTGACATATGGTGGGTAGTTTCCAGGGCTCTGCCAGACACCATTTTAAGGCTTTCACACATTTACAAGGCAGCAGGTGACACCTGAGAAGGCTCCAAGCATTTTCAATGCCTCCTCTTCAACTATTTTCTCACTTGTTGTCAGACATCACATCTCACCAACGGAGCTTATTATTCAAGGTGGCTAAACTCCTCCAGGTGAAGTGAGAATATCTTGACCTTCCCCTGTGAAGCATTGCCCTTTCTGTAAACTTAAGCAGTGTTACTAACGGAGGACAAGCACTCTACCAAGCACTTTGGTTCCTATAGATTTCTTAGATGTATTTGAACAAGTCTCTCTGCCCTTGGTGGTTGGCTGGGCCAAGGAGATGTAAACCAAATGAAACCACTGGTGAACTTGTAGTTTCCTCTTAAGCCAGAAGGTTCTCTTGGAGTAAGGGACTGGTTGATTACTTAGTATAAGATTTTTAGAAACAGGATTTTAGAGCCAGAAAGGGTCCTACTAGTCGTCTGGTCATTTGAAAGAAAGAAAATGGAGAGCAGAAAGTTTAATTGAACTTCCTATGATCATGGAGCTATGTAATTTCAGCCCCAAAGCAAGACAATCTCATATGTATAAAGTATCTGTCACGTACTGGGCACTGTGGGTAGGTTTTACACACGCAATCTCATTTCATTCTCCCAACAGTCTTGAGAAACAGATGCTAATACCACTATATTACACATGGGGAAGCTGGAGCCTAGAAAGCTGAAGTCACTTGCCCAGAGTTATAAAATCTTTAGATGATGTGGTAGATTACATTATTATTTGTAGTTACTTCTATCTCCGCGTATTGGAGTGTGTTTCCCTACCCAATAGATGTTGGACTTGGCCATTTGACTTGCTTTAGCCAATGGAACATGAAGAAACAGGACATTAAATCATCCAAGAAAAAGTTTAAATGCGACTGCTTGGTTCAATTTGGTTTTTTGCTCCTGTGCCTTCTCTCATGAGGAACATGCCCCAATAGCTACTGTTCTGCTAACCTGAATCCTGGAATCAGAAAGACTTGAACCCTACCGTTGCCTGGAGAAGAGCTGTAACAACTGACCTACAGCCACTACCACATAACACGAGAAAGAAAGAAATGTTTTTGTAAGCCATTGAGACTTGGGCCTATATGTTATGCAGCACGACCTAGTAAAAGCTGCTAAACACAGATAGAGCCAGGACCCATACCTAGGCCCATGTACCTCAAAATCTGATGCTCTTTTTCCCCACATTTCTGTCCACTCCAGTCTGCTTTGGCCTCAGCCAGTACATACTAATTTTTTAGAACCATGCCTTTAAGCCCGCCCCTTTCTAGCACTCAAGATGTTTTCTTTTACCATTTTCCTTAGATTCAAAAATCCTGCTCATGCAGATGCCCTCCCACTAGCTCTCATCAATAATGAACCTTCCTAGATCACAAAGAAAGAAAGGCCGTCATGAATAAACTCCTTCAACTTCTCTCCTACATTGTCAGGTTTATCGATGCCATGGCTCTTCTTTCTTTTTGCCTTTCAGCTCCTTGGAAAAGCCGTCTTATCTCCTGTCCAAAGCTGACCTCTCATCTGTTCTTTTCTTTTTTTTTTTTTTTCCAGGACTTTATTGGGGAACAGTGTGTACTTCCAGGACTTTTTTCCAAGTCAAGTTGTTGTCCTTTCAATCTTAGTTGTGGAGGGCACAGCTCAGCTCCAGGTCCAGTTGCCGTTGCTAGTTGGAGGGGGCACAGCCCACCATCCCTTGCGGGGTCGAACCGGCAACCTTGTGGTTGAGAGGATGCGCTCCAACCAACTGAGCCATCTGGTAGCTCAGCAGCAGCTCAGCTCAAGGTGCTGTGTTCAATCTTAGTTGCAGGGGGCACTGCCCACCATCCCTTGCAGGACTCGAGGAGTTGAACTGGCAACCTTGTGGTTGAGATCCCACTGGTCCATGTGGGAATCGAACCGGCAGCCTTCGGAGTTAGGAGCACAGAGCTCCAAGCGCCTGAGCCACTGGGCCAGGCCGGCCCCTCATCTGTTCTCTTAATCCTCCTTCAGAATTCCACTCCAGCAATCATCTCCTCTTTCTTATTTCTTTCATTCATTTCCTTCTCTCTGTTTTCCCCCGTCAGTCTGCAAACATGCAAGTCTCCCTCTTTTTCTAAAACAAAACAAAAACCATCATTCCTGATTTTCTCTTCTTCTCAGGCTACTTTTCTGTTTCTCACCTTCCTTTGATACCAAAATCCCTCACAGAATTGACTCACTCACTAATCTTGCATATATATATATATATATATATATATATATATATGCATATTTAAATATATATTTATATTTATATATATATATTATTTATCTGAAATGCAAATTTAACTAGATGCCCTGTATCTTTACTTACTAAATCTGAGAAGTTTAGCAATTTGTCCCTCTCCTAATTTGCTCTCCATGGCAGTTCCTTCTTCCTTGAAATCCTCTGTGGTCTCAGGACACAATTATATTTCTCTTTTTACCTCTGTGACTACTCCTTTTCTATCTCCTTGAGGGTTCTTCTGTTTTAATCTGGGCCACAGTGTTAGTGCTTTCAGGGTTATGATTTCAGCACTCTTCTCATTCTATGTGAATTTTGCTACTCCTGTGGTTCTTATTCATGCTAACTCCCAAGTATCTAAGGCCAATTACAGTTTGCCTTTCGAGCACTAAATTGGCACATCTAACAATTAACTAGACATCACCACTTGGGTGTCCCCAAAACTCTTAACCTCAGCCTACCTTGAACCACCCTCATTCCTACCTGAAAACACAGTTCTCCCGTATTCTCTGTTTCGATTAAAAGCATCATCAAGCCCAGAAATGTCCAAGATTCCATCGATTCCCACCTTGTCCTTTAGGCATCTCGTGAACTTGATGTCTCGTCTTTATTCTGGTCCCTCCTCCCTACGCCAGTCACTGTTCTGGTTCAGATCCTCATCGTTGCTTATCTGGACCTGTGCAGCGGCTTCTCCCTGCCCATCTCCCTGCCTCCCAGTCTTGCAACCCCTCCTGGCCATACTGTGCACTGCACCAAGGCAATCCACTAGTTTCCAATCTGTCCTCTCTCCTACTTAATCATATCATTGGCTCTTCTTGTTCATAGGATAAATCCAATCTCTTTAATATGATATTTAAGGCTCTTCAAAATATGATCGTACTCTATTCTTTTAATTTTACCTCCTGACGCATCTGTGCATAAACCCTACATTATAACCACAATGGATGGCTCATTATTCTTTAATCACAAACTACATATATTTTATGTGTCCTGCTCATGTATTTCTTTTATAAATATTGCAAAAATATTACCATTCTTTCTACCCCAACAGCCTTACCCCTGTTCCCCTGCATATATACTTTATTTCCCTGGGAAAATTTTACACATCCTGCAAAGACCAAGGACACGTCACCTTTTCTGTAAAACCTCCCCTGATTCCTTCCAAAAGGAGTTTCCCTGGATAATGCAGCACTTCAGACTTGTCAATGAGTGAGTGAGTTTTCTAAGACAAGCTCACATGAATGAATGCATCTTACCTGACTCGTAACCATAAAAGAGAATTCAATCCTACTAGAAACTTGATCTTAGTACTTAGGATGAGGCATGTACTATAAAGAGTATATAGCTTAATGTCAACTACAACGGTGGTTTGGCTCTGTCCTCTGTAATCCCAAGTTGCTGAGTTGAATTGACTATTCTGGCTAACTAAGCAAATGTCCCTTTTATCCCATCTAGCTCGAAGCGTGCCCCGAAAGCTCTGAACTGGTCAAAGAAGGCAGCCACCCAAGGCATAAAACAGGACTTGCAGGATGATAGACGTGCTCCATTCTTGGACCAACACCTTAATGAATTAGTAATGCCCTCCTGAAGTGCTATATTAAGACAAATTCTAAAGCCACATCCAGATTTATAGAAAAGAGAGGCATGATTCATTCATTTTGGCTGCCATGGACCTGGAAAAATGAGTAGTATTTATTTCATAATTTTGCCATCTTATCAAGGGTGTTTGAATAGCTACAATCCCATTCTACAGTCACCAAAAAAGCTTCCATGGTTATCTTTTTAATGTGAAATGCGTTTACCAAAAGTTCTAGTGGTATTTACATTTCCTTTAAATAGTATTTTCATTTATCAGAGTTTGTAGCTCTTATGAAGACTATTTAATTAGGAAATTTAATTTAAAGAATCCCAACAAATACGTTTTGAGCATACAGTATTAGGCAAAGAAGCATAAAATATAGTCTCTGCCTTCAAGGAAATCTCTATCTGGATAAGATGACAACCCATTAATTCATTAAAAGTTTTTTTATTTTCATTATGAAAGTTAAAATAACACTACAAATAAAAATGCAAACGATGTCACAATCATTGCATAGTTAACTGCCCAATGAGGACTTTGAATTAGAGTGATGGAGAGAGCATACAGGTATTTGTTACAGCCTTGATCACGTCTATCATTTGAAGAAAATGATTGGTGAGTTTGGGTCCTTGCTAGCAATATAAGATGTGAAATGCACAACACATTTCTGTGAGCCGTAACCACATTACCTCTGAGGGACAGTAAGATAATAAGATTTTAGTTTAAACAGATAACTCGTTGCTGGTAGTAATGATTGATTTAGATATTTTTTTTCTCTAAAGAGTTCCCTCACTGGTGAGTCTTCCTGATGGCTATTTGAAGTGTTTTGACCAGCCAGCATGACAGTACTTCCCTTCACTTGCATATTGTGATGCATAGGGGCTCCCCACTTCTTACTCCTGGGCTAAAACTTGTCCCAACACCTAACACGTTTCCCCAAAAATAAGACCTAGCCACACGATCAGCTCTAATGCATCTTTTGGAGCAAAAATTAATATAAGACACGGTATTATAGTATATTATAGTATAATATAGTATAGTATAGTATATTACATAAGACCCAGTCTTATAGTAAAATAAGAAAGGGTCTTATATTAATTTTTGCTCCAAAAGACACATTAGAGCTAATTGTCCGGCTAGGTCTTATTTTCAGGGAAACACGGTAGGTCTAAGCTAGCTCCATATCTTGGCCACATGGATTAGTTCAGGATAGACATATGACCCACACCAAATAAGTTTCAATTAAAGTTAATTCAGGGACTTCTCTGCAAGGCCAAGAAGAAGGAGGCATTCAGTTTCCCACTCACAGTTTGAACTTGAGAGGCTGTACTTGCTCTAGCTCCCTTGCCCTCACCCAAAGCCTAAGAATGAGGGCACCACACAGAGGAGAGGATTGCTGAGTCCAGAAACAGGGTCCTCGTAGCATCTCTTTGTCCTGAATCCAGCTGTGCCTGAAGCAAGATTCAACCTTGAACTTTTCAATTATGTAAACCAACAAGGTTTCTCTTCTGGCTTAGTCCATAGCAAACTTGTGTCATTTCTAACCAAGAGTCCTCGTGTTAAAATCCTGAGCCTCACTTCAATATAATGCCTTGAATATAACATGTAACACACTTCACATAGAACATCTCACACGACCCCCTTTTATTTGTTCTTCCTAAGCTGACCCATCCATCAACATTCACAGTTTCCACCACAATTTTCTGGAGTAGAATAGGGCCAGTATTATTAACCCCAGCGGAGAGAAGCATTGACTACAACCCAAAGAGGCTGAGTTACCGACATTTTCAATGGGAGTCCCCAAATTAAAACAAAAATCCCTGGACTAGAACCCAGCTCTTCCGATTCTTCGCTCAGATTCTCTTGCTAAATCTTCTCCTGCTCCCCAGTTTGCCCCACATGTCATTTCTGTACCTGCCAGCTCTCAGAATTGTGCTACCTAGTTGGATTCTGGTAGAATAGGAACATCTTCCTTGCTGAAAAACCTTATAGAGGTTGCTGCAAGACCAAAGAGATTTTAGTGATTAGGGTTTTTCCACCTGGAAAATTGCCTGTTAAGGGATGATTAGAAACCTATGATGGGGCTTAACCTGTAATGGTGTTTGATGATGATGATGATGACGGTGATGATGGTGGTGATGGTGGTGACGGTGGTGATGGTGCTGAGATAATGATGACCAGAATGAGGAACTACTCCAAATGGTAGCAGGCTCTAAGAAACCAAGATGCAGAGATTTATTTGCAACTAGCAGTGACCACCACGGACAACTCTGCCCTTAGCAGCTTTTACCCTTGGCAGTCACACTTTGTGTTAAATTAAAATGTTCTCAGGCTGATGATGGAGTGTAGCATCACTGGAAATCAGACCCCCAGGTGCTGGAAGCCACTGGAGTCTGGCACATAGACAGAGCCACTTGGCAGTACAATGTCCCCCTCGGGGAGGAAACTGGAAGTGAAATAAACGAATTTGACAGTGTGTGCTATTGCCAAGCATAAAACTGTTTCCCATAAGCAATCGTTTGCAAGACAGTAAGAGAATTCTGTCCTCTAGAGAGGGGGTCCCCAGTGAGGAGGTTAGAACCTCAGGTGGACCTCAGGGTCTTCCCAAGTAGATCTTAGAGGCCAGAATGTAGCATCCTTCAACTTCATCTCGCTGATATCAAGAGCTGATTCACCTCTAAGCCATAGTAACCACAACCCAGCACAGACGTGAGCTTCCTCTGAGGTTTGATGGGTCTCCTACAGGGAGATTTATTCAAATCCCTCTTCTGGGACTCTTAGGAATCTTAATTCAGGAGTTCTCCATTTGATTCAAGTACTCAGAAGTACCCTCCACATCTCTACCCCTCCTAAATCTTAATGGAATAGTATTTACTATTCCAAAAAAAGACTGATATCCTATCATTTATACAGATGATTTCATTATGTTTAAGTCAATTTATCATAATCAACTTCAAATTGACTATGAATGCTCATGCATTTATTCCTTTGGCACAGATTTATTCATCATCTACTGGGTGTGAAATACCAACACGTCAGAAATTAAGAGCACAAACTATGGCAGGCATGTCAGGTCCAGCATCATAGCGCAGTACCTAAGCCATGACTTGGCATATGGCAGCATTCAATAGACATTTGCTGAAGAAGTTAACAAGAGAGTTAAAGAATTTTAATATATGTAAGGCCTGTGCCTCAGGAGCTTGCAGAAAGTGCCCAGGTATGTAAAACTAAAGAAAAGGATTATTACTGTAAGATCCCTCCACACTCTAAAATTCTATGAATCTATGACTCTATAAGTCTTGGTTGAGACATACATATCAAAAGGCTAAATGACAGAGCAGGAGATGTCACAAAGCATTCAATAACAAGGCCAGATAAGAGATAAGGATTGAAAGTGCTAGAAGTGATCAGAGGACGGAGAGACCTCTGTGGCCTGGGGAAGCAAGTTAGGGAAGGACTTGAGGAGAAGATGGGATCGCACAAGACCTTGAGGAAAAGACGTGTTTGTTACAAGCACAGAGTCAGCAAATCTGGGATTTACTGTAATGGAACGGAAGAGCTCAGCATTTATGGGTCCAAATGGAACAGAGATTTCTGAGTAGGAAGAAAAAGCAGCTAAAATGA
Source organism: Rhinolophus ferrumequinum (assembly GCF_004115265.2). Taxonomy (NCBI): domain Eukaryota; kingdom Metazoa; phylum Chordata; class Mammalia; order Chiroptera; family Rhinolophidae; genus Rhinolophus; species Rhinolophus ferrumequinum. Next base: position 29,281,186 of record NC_046307.1, read on the forward strand.
TGCAACTGTTCTCCATCTGTGAAGCACTGTGCTACTTACCCCATCACATATCTTTGCAAACATTCAACATTGTTTATTGAGCACCTAATACATGGCAAGCACTCTCCTTAGATGCTAGGGACACAGCAGTGAAAAAAAAAGGGGCAAACTCCATGTCCTCATGCGTGGAAACCCATTCTAGTGGGGAGAGCAGATAATGCACAAAATAAATAACTATTTAGTGGGCTGGATGGTGCTGGGTGCTGTGGAGAAAAATACAGTAGGGAGCAGGGATGATCTTAAATAAAGCAGCAGGGAAAGCCTCACTGGTATTTGAGTGAGGACCTGAAGGAAGTGAGAGAGTGAGCCTTGCAGGTGAAGAGCGTTGCCAGCAGAGAACAACAAGTGCAAAGGGCCGGTACAATGTGCCTAGTATGTGTGAGAACCAGCCAAGACGCCAGGTGAATGGAACTAAGGGAGGGAGGAGGAGACTAATCACAGAGAAGCTCCAGGAGGTAACATGGGCCAGATGAAGCGGGCCTCAGGGCCATTCTGGTGACCTTTGAATCTCAGGTGGACTCCTGAGCTACCCGTCATTTATTCTTTACAAAGGAGAGGATTGAAGCTTAGAGAAGTGATGTGACTCTCCCAGAATTCTACAGAGAACAGGTGGCCCCTCCACTTTACCGGACCCCAACTTCCCCTCTCTCAACACAACCCATTCAGGCACATGTGTGTGTGCACTCCCACACCATATACACATCCCACTTCTTTCAATCCTCCAACACGCCAAGCTCTTCCCTGCTCAGTACCTTCACACATACTGTTCCTTCTGACTAGAATGCTTTTCCCCATACTCTTGAGCTAACCAGTGCATCTTTTGGGCCTTGGTTCAAATATAAAGACCTCAGAGAAGCCTTTTCTGACCCTCCGATGTAAATGGGGTCCACCCCCGCCCCATACATTCTCTCTCAAAACACCAAATCCTACCTCCCTTTGTAATTATACATTTATTTGACTGTTGGTTTAACTTTTTACTCCACCCAGACTGTGTCTCTACCCTGCACCTAGCCCAGTGCCTGGCACATAGGAGGCACTCAACAAACATTTATTAAATCAAGAAAAAGATCAAAAGGGCAAAGAAGGTAAAGTAGGAAAAAACCAGAGAAGTGTCCAGGCATCTCTAGGCAAGAGAAACCAGTGGCTGCAGTGAGAGAATTGGGGTGATCTGTGGACCTGGGTGCTTCCTCTTCAATCTTGGAATGAGACACTGCAGCTCCACAATCTAATACATTCATCATGTGACTCACCCCCTGCCCCAGCCTCTGGAATGAATGTTATTTGGAGTAATTGGCCAAGTACTTAGGAAATGCTAAGGTTTATTTTTAAATGTGATTAGGACCTGTCTCTTGCTTTCCAGAAAGTCACGTGTGCTCCTCCGAGATACAAAATGCTCATGATCATTAAGCCTCTTAAAACCAACTTTTTAAATCTTGTCTTTACAACAAACTTGCTAAGCTGGTTTACAGCAAAGCATAGCCATCCCCATGTGGCTGATAGAAAAACAGAATCGGGGCCGTTAGATGTACCATCTGAGGCCAAATAGTTAGTTGGTGGTAGAGTCAGGGGCTGTTCTCTTTAAACCAGACAGCAGCTGGGTCCACCCTACCACCCTGCCTCCCACTATACAATACAAATCCCTTCCCCATGCAGATAATGCCGATGGTCCCCCAAACAGAGGAATAATCTAGAAAAAGGGAGACACTGCCTTCCTAATTCAGTGTTTTCTGTGGTGGCAGAGCAACCAGTCGTTCTAACTAGGCCACAGGAAGCCTGTTTCTCTTTAAGAACCCATTAGCAAGCTGGCAAAATCGCATCCCATTACCATGTAAATAAATAAGGATCAATTTGTCCCACCTCAGCCTCCCAGGGCTGAATCAAAGCTTTCCCCCTCTGCACATTTTTGATAACCTGCTCATTTTGGAATAACTTGCAATTGAAGATAGCATGCATGGAAGTCAATAATTCATCTTGAAGGGGAAAAAAGAATGAGATCATTAACATTTTCTGACTGACTTTGGCTGAGAAATAGCTTAGTAAGCACAAGGACATAGTGGGGGCTATTTCTATCGTGAAGGTAGAGTAAGTGAAATGGATCCTTTCCCGCTCTGAACCTGAAAGACCTATGTCAGGCTGGTTGGCCCCAGGGCTCAGCTGACTTGGGTTCAGGCTGTCCACTATGGTGAAGGAAGCAGACCAACAAGGGCAGCCCTGGGGCTGGCGTGGGTGGGGGAAGGGTGTCTCCAAATTGCTCCTTCTTACTCTTCTAGCCCACACCCCAAGCTTCACCTTTTCAATGACCTGCCTTTTTTTTTCTTCTCTGATCTTTATCATGTGACCTCATGGAGCCTTCCTTAGTTTGCCCTTCTGTAAAATGGGAAAGATAAGGCATAGCAGGCAGGGTGACTGAATGTTAAAACATCATCATCATCGCCATCACCACCACCACTAGCCTCTATGAATTATTTACCATGTGTCAGGTTTTACGATGTGCTGAATACACTTCATTTGCATTATTGCATTTGATCCCCACTGAGATAAATGGCCACTCTTTGAACCGCAAACAAAATACGCTAGAAATAGAGTTTTTAAAATTCTGTGTCACACAGTGGGAAATAAACTAATGAAACACAGAACCCCAAGGGGGATGGTGCAAAAAGTTGGAAAGGGTTTGGGTATATTTATGCATGACAGAGCCATAAATGGGTGCTGGGATATACCTAACCTTTGTGGTTGACGTCAGCGAGAAAATGGTTTCTCTGTCTCCCAACCAAGATCAAGAGCAGAGTGGGTACAGCGTGACTGTGCCCTCTGGGTGCTCGTCCCATGGGACCTCTGTTGGCAGCAGAGTATCAGCCTGTGTGGACCATGGGTCTGTCCCAGTATGGCAATTCTTGTATTTTATGGTGTTATGATTCTTAAGATAAAAAATTTTTTTAGTTATGACTGGTTTCTGTGCTGACCCGCTGACAACTAGCCCAGCCTCTTTGTTCCCTCTACATTCTATTTTCTTAATCTAAGTAGTGAAATTTTGGTGGCGATTTACTATTGCGTAGGAGAAAGGAATTGTCCGAAAACATCCAAATGCTTTAACAAGCACATAGAAAGTTGTCCCCCACACTCATCCCTACTTACACACCTGTCTTTGCCTCCTTCCCTGCATGCCTAGTGGAAGGCTCATCCTCCTCCAATCTAAGGCTAATCCTTACTGGCACTTCAGGTCCTACCCCCCACACATACCTCCTCTCAGACCTGACCTCATCCCTAAACTCTCTCTCTCCCTCTGCTCTTCATCTTCAGCCATCCCCCAACCCCCTAGCTGGCTCCTTCCCAGATGCAACTAAACTTATTCATGCCTCTCTCTCATTTAAAAAAAAAATAAAATGTCCTCCCTTGATCCCTGATTCTTTTCCCACTATTGGCTTTTCTCTTTCCTTGTCAAAGCCAATGATCTAAGAAAGCTGTCTCCCCGATGTCTCCAGTTCCTCACATTTCCCCCCCACACACTTGTTTCTCCCTGCAGTCAGGCTGGTTGACTTCTGCTCCGCCTCTCAAACTGCTTTCACCATGACTGTCCTTTTGATGATCAAATCCAGTAGGCACTTTGAGTCACCTGATGGGATCACTCTGGTGTCCATGGGGATGGTTCCTTCTGAAACTCGATCCTTGGATTTCCCAACACTAGATTCCCTCGTATTTTTCCAGGTTCTCCTTCTCATTTTCCTTCAAAGATTTCTCCTGGATTCTCCCCTCTCACTCTGCACTGTCTTCCTGGGAGCTCCGGTGCCACTGCCCAGTCCACTTGCCAAGGACTCTCCAGCCTGTCCATATCTGCAGCCTGGATGTTTTCTCTTCAGCTTCTGTCCAGCCCCACCTGGATATCCCACAAGCCTCTGGTATTAACTTCCTGTTGTCGCTGTAACAAATTGCCACAAACATAATAGCTTAAAACAATGTAAGTTTCTTCTCTTCCAGTTCTGGAGGTCGGAAACCCAACCTCAGTCTCAGTGGGCTGAAATCCAGGTGCCAGCAGGGCTGTGTCCCTTCTGGAGGCTTCAGGGGAGAATCCATATTCTTGCCCGTTGTAGCTTCTGGAGCTGCCTACATTCCTTGGCTCATGGCCCTGCGTTACTCCAACTTCTGCTTCTGTGGTCACATCTCCTCTGACTATGACCCTCTTGTCTCCCTCTTATAAGGACCCTCATGGTTGCATTGGATCCACCCAGATAATCCAGGAAAATTTCCCCATCGCAAAACCCTTAACTTACTCACATTTGCAAAGTTTCATTTGCCATATAAGATAACATAGTCACAGATTTCTGGGAATTAGGATGTGGACATCTTTGGGCAGCCATTATTCTGTCTGCCACACCCCAAACTCAGCATGTCCAAACCTCTTTCAAACCCAGATGCCCACGTCTTGGTGACGAACTACCCTCCACCCCTGGGCCAGCCAGGGATGTGGCATTATCCTTGACTCCTTGTCTCTTATCCCTACAACCAATTAATGAGCCAGTCCTGTCAATTCTTACTATCTCTCAGCTAAATTCACTTCCCTTCACCCCGACGTCTGGTGGACTTTTGATGACCCCTAAGCCATCATCACTTCCCATCTGGATTACTACCACAAGCTTTTCACTGCTATTCTTGCCTCCAATTGCCGTTCACAGAGTGTTCTTTTGAAAACACAAATATTAATCTTCTTAAAACTCATGAAGTTCACCCACTACACCACCCCCATTCCCAGGATAAGATCCAGGCTGCCTGATGTAACGGCAAGGCCCTTCATGATCTGGCTCTCTGCTTACCTTTCTAGCCTCATCTCCTGCTACCCTCCTCTTGCCCTCTTCGTCCTTAACCACACAGAACCACTCGCAATTTGCAGAAGGCTTTTGGATGTTTGTACATGCTGGTACACCTACCCCGCATTCCCTTTGCGACCCTACCCCTTTACCCCCACTTCCATCACCCTTTCATCTGACAGTCCATCATTAAAAACTAGCTCAGTTATCACCTCCTCCAAAAAGTTTTCCCTGATGTGATAGATGGCAAAACTGGCCTGAATTCTTAATCCCTCCCTGTATCCTCACCCTTTACAAGGTGGCTTAACAGCTCCTTCGGTTGAGGGGTAGAATCTATTTCCCCACATCTTATTCTGAGTTTGACCATGTGGCTTGCATTGGCCAATGGAGTTTTAACAGTTGTCACACAAAAAGAAACTCACAAAAGCAGGTGTACTTTTTTCTTCCCTCTGCCTTCACTTTAAGAACCTGCCCAGACTAGCCTGCAGCAAGCGGATAAGATATGTGGAACACAGCAGAGTTAGAGCAAAGCAGACACCAGTGAAGGCCATCACTGACCAACCAACAGCCAATCCGTGTCCAAGTATATGAGAAAACACCAGCCAAGCTGAGCAGGTGTCCTGCTGCATTGCAGCTGTCTGATTTTTCTTCTTCCTACTAGTCCACACGGTCCATGAGATCAGGCTCTGGATCTAATACATCCCCAACCTGGTATCTCAGGGCCTCGCAGAGTAGCTGACATGCAGAAGGCCCTCAATAAATATCTGATAAATAAATAAATTCTAGCAAAGTCACTGACATTTTTTTCATCTATGGTTGAGTTGGCAATTGTAACTTACAAGTGCTTTTGTTTATACTGTGTTTCCCTGAAAATAAGACCTAGCCGGACAATCAGCTCTAATGCATCTTTGGGAGCAAAAATTAATATAAGACGCAGTATTATATTATGTTATATTATATTGTATCGTATCATATATGATATAATATTATATTATATAAGACCCAGTCTTATATTATAGTAAAATAAGACCGGGTCTTATATTAATTTTTGCTCCAAAAGACGCATTAGAGCTGATTGTCCGGCTAGGTCTTATTTTCGGGGGAATTATTCGGAATAAATAAGCCCTCCTCTGACCCCCTCAACACCAAAGAGAAACAGATCAAGTGTTCAGTCTAGATATAAGGAATAGTTTGTACAGCAGGAGGGAATGGCACGCACAAAGACATGAAATGGGACTGAATCTGCCAAAGAAATGCGTCTAACTGGAGTAGAGTTTCTTGAGAATCAACTGTTACCACACCTGGGATTTACTCCCAGCCGAGCTGCTTATTAGTGAGTGGTTTACTCTGGAGGAATTAAATCACCTTTCTAAGTCTCAGTTTCCTCACCTTTAAGAAGGGGGAGAGTAGTACCAACTTCATGGGGCCATTATGCAGATGGACCTCCCGTGCTCCTAGCCGGACAGGTAAACGAAGAGGTTGGGGAAAGAGAGTGTCCGCAGCAATTATGACAGTGATCTACCATGTGAGCTTCCCTGATTCTGGCCAGCCCGGGACAGGAGGGGACCCCAGTAATACCCGAGATGAGATTTCGTGTCAGCCTGGGGATTCCGGCTCAGAATTAGGTTGATTTAAAGGAAGCCAAGGCTTTCTTTCTTGCATGCATCAGTTGGGAGGCTATTGAAGTTCATGCCCGCAAGACTAGATCCAATTAAGTGAAGTCCTAAATCTTGGCACAGGGAGATGACAGAACCCCAGTGTCCTAGAAGTCCCACCATGTGGTCCTGTTTCAACCCTGAGTTCTAGTTAACTTCCAACATAAGTTGTGAGGTAGCCTTGGGAAGCCCCACCTATAGGCTCGATTTTCCTATTGGTGAAATGAAGGGTGCTCAGTAAGGTGAACCCTATGAACTCTTCTAGTAAAATAATCGGGAGCTGGTCCTGTGTCCTGGCTCACTCGATGTCCTCATTAACCCCACTCAAGTTAGAAACTAGGAAGCAAAAATCGATGTTTTCCAGATTCCCTTCCAGCTAGACTTCAGATGTGATTTAAATTCTGCCAATTAGAGGGATGTGTGCAAGACTTTAATTTGGAACTGAATCCAGGAGAGAAGGCAGAATGAGGGACATGCATTTTGCTAGTGGATGGACGCAGAGGTAGCATGGTTCTGAGTCAGTGGCCGTGGTGACTGTTTCCTCATTTTGCAGCTCTGGAGGCCCAGTTCTCTCCTGTCCTTTGCAGAATCTGCCTTTCTAGAAGCTTGCCTGAAATTCCGTCTATTCAGCCCACCAAACAATTATATCAACTATTTTGTAATAATCCTCTAAAAACAACAAAAATAGTATAAACGCTGTTGATCTATTTATTAATAAACCCCTTTCTAATTAACTAGAGTAAATTCTATTGTCTGCAACTAGGGCCTCTGACTAATATGGAGGAGAATAGGAGGAAGCAGAACGAGGTAGCAAAGAGGAAAAAAAGCAAACAAGGAACAGCAACTAAGAGAGCAACTTATTTTCTCTGTATAGATTTCTTAAAAGTGTGGTAAACCCATGGAAAGATGTCCATGACATACTCCATTGTTAAAAATGTGCATAATAGCCATTGTTTTGCAAAGAAAATTAGATACACATACAAACATATATACGAGGTCTGACAACTAAGTTCGCGAACTCACCCTAGAAAGTGCTCCATATCTCATTGCTGAATATTACTACATTCACCTTCGAAGGACTCCCCTTGGGAAGCTATGCACAGATGCCAGAGCCTAGTCCACCCTTCAAAGCAGTTTTGGAACTCTTTTTCTGGAATGGCCATCAGAGCTGTGTTGTATTACCCTTGATGTCCTGAATGCCATCAAAATGTCTTCCTTTCAATATCTTCTTTATTTTCAGGTAAAGAAAGAAGGCATTGGGGGCCAGATCAGGTGAGTAGGGAGGCTGTTCCAATACAGTGATTTGCTTACTGGCTAAAAACTCCCTCACAGACAGTGCCGTGTGAGCTGGTGCATTGTCGTGATGCAAGAGCCGTGAATTGTTGGCGAAAAGTTCAGGTCACCTAACTTTTTCCCGCAGCCTTTTCAGCACTTCCACATAGTCAACTTAGCTAACTGTTTGTCCAGCTGGTACAAATTCATAATGTATAATCCCTCTGATCTCAAAAAAGGTTAGCAACATGGTTGCAAATAGTTTGCGAACTTAATTATCAGACCTTGTATGGATAGTAAACATTTTAAAGAACATAAACCAAACTTTGGTAGCTGTTATTTCTAGGTAAGAGAATCGCAGATTTTTTAAAATTACTTTTAATTGTTTTATACTGAGCATGGATGATTATGATACGTAGGTCTCCTTTCCTCTGGACCCCACTCTTACTCTCTAGTCTCCACCAGCAGCAAGTTCATCAGGCACATTAGTCCTTGTAAATGGATGCTAAGCTGAATAAACATATTATCGATGAGAAGTGTTGCTACTTTTACAAAAAAGAAAGCCGAGGCTGAGAGAGATGGTATAGATGATCCAAGTTAACTCCTTTTAATGTGTTACCTTTCCCAGGTAAAAACAAAATACCAGTATAGTGACTAGACACACTGGTTTCGGAGTCAGAGTCTGGTTTCTAATCCTGTTTGGTCATTTAACAGTTCTGTAGCCACGGGAGTTTCTTAACTTCTGTGAGCCTCCGTTTCTTTCATCTGAAAACTGGGTCTGATGATAGTACTTCCTTCCCTTCCTTGTTGGTGTGAGGGTCCAATCAGCTCCTGCACGTGAAAAGCTTAGGACACTGGTTGGCAAATCATGCTCAGTAAAAATTAACTACTAGTGTTACTATCTTACTGAAATAGGATTCCATTACGCATATTTCTTTAATTCTGAGAGGAATGAGGGCAAGGGTTTTTCTCCTGGGACACATTAAACCACGCTGATTCTGAGTTCTGCAGCACCGAAGATGCCGCCCTCATCATCACTTTCTCAGCATCCAGCATAGTGGAGGCCGATTTGAATGAATGAGTAGGTCGATGGATAGCGGGATGAAAGAATGGACAGAGACAAACAGATGGGTGGGAGGTAAATAATGAGTGCATTACTGATGAGTGGATGTAGAGAGGGAGGAGCTTGAGTGACTTAGTCTGTCAGATGCCTGGAGAGCAAGGCAGGGGGATGAGTGGGGGAGCAGAAGGGTGAATCAATAATGGAATGAATGGATGGGTGGATGGATGGATGAATGATGGAAGGAAGGGAGTCTTCAGTGACTCAGTATGGTGGGAATGCCTGGACGGATGGGAAAACTGATGGATGGGCCAGTGACTGGATGGATTGACAAGACTCAAAGAAGGCTGTTTCCTGGTTTTTCTCTCCTTCATCCCTTCCTCAGTGCTAAGGCCTAAGTCGCTCAGACTTGTGAGAGGGATGAGCATCTTTGGCGAGCTTCCTGGCGGAGCTGCAGCTCCGAGTACCGGCGGGCGGTAGTGGCGCTGTGATGGGCGGGGCAGTGGCCGAGGGGCGCAAATTGGGGTCGCCTCCATCGCCTGAGCGAGCGCCCAGCCCGCGCCGGGCTGGTCTGCATTGAGGTCGGCTCTCGGGAGCCGCGATGAGTTATGATGCACATTCAGCACGGCTGCTAAAAAAAGCGCAGTGACTCACTGCTGGCCGCGGAAACTTCCACGAGCGCGGGCGGCTCAGGGGCGGGGGCGACGGTGCCTGGGGCGCTGGGCAGGGGCCCGGTGTCTCGAAAGCAAAACCGGAGGACCATAGCGTGGGGTCCGGCGGGAGCCCCCGAGTCCCCAGGGCCCACGGCGACTCCTGCAACTCCGCCACCAGGCCTGAGTTCCACCACTCTGAGCTCACACTCCGCCTTTGTCCAGATAAAGAACTCCGTGTGGCAGGTGGCGAAGTGGCAGATGGCTCACACTCGGTGCTCTTCTAAGCACTCTCCAGAACTAATTCACTTAACCCTCGTTGCAGATCAGGATACTAGGGCCAGAGAGGGAAAGGGACTTGCCAGAGGTGACGCAGCTGGTACAGCCAAGTCTCTCAAAATATTCAATAAAACTGTAATTTGACAGCCACTGTGGGACCCCTGCTGCGTGCCCAGGCCTGTGCTGGTCCACAGAGAAGGACCAGCGTGGTCCTGCTGGAGTGGAGCTCACGAATGGGCACTCCCGGTGCTATATCCAAAAGCATTTACCTGGGGGGACTCAGATCCATCCCTTTCCACCCCACAAACATTTCTGAGCCTTACTCTATGAAGAGCACAGCAGCACAGGAGACAGGTGAGGGTACAAAGGTGACTATGGCAGCCTCCATTCATTTGTTCATCCACCAAAATTAGTTGTTAAGCACCTACCATGTGCCAGGTGAGCAAGGTGTCCCTGACTGGCCCCTGCCCTCATGGAACACACCCTGCAGGGTGTGAGAAGTCCTACATTAGGCTGCTAGAGAGACACAACACAGAGGGGGAGTGCCCACCTTACCCCAGGCAATCAAGGAAGGTGTCTGCATGGAAGCAGCCTTGATGCCAAGGCCTGGAGGATAATTAGAAATTAGGCACATGGAGAGGAGGTGGGCAGAGAGTTTCAGTCAGAGAACAGCTTGAGCCTGAGTCCAGAGTGTGAGAGATCATGGTGGATGTGAACTGAAAAACATTCAGTGTACCTGCAACAATGAGGGCAAAGGAGGAAGAGTGGCGAGAAAGAGGAAGTAGGAGCCAGGTCAGGGAAGGAAAACCTACTAAGGACTTAGGATTTAGCCTGAGGGCTAACAAGCTAACAACTCAGTGCACAGCCAGCTGCACTCACAATGAGCAGAGTGACATCAGTTCTCTTTGTACCAGAGGGCAGAACAAATACAGAAGCTGATGGGAAAGAGACTCCAGGGCATGGAGGCCCTCAACTCGTTCAGGCTCCTTTGAGACCCTTGTGAAAGGTCAGAGAGATGTTGACGTGACCAGGGCTCCAGCAGCATCATTGTTCTGGGGCCTGGGGTGTGAATGAAGTAGCCCACAATGGGCACCGTGGAAATAGAAGACACAGCCCTGATCCTAAGAGGCTACCATTCATTGGTGCCAGCAACTAGAAAACAGAATCAGAATCGCTTAATTCTTCAGCAATATGTATGGAGCGTCTACTATGTGGCAAGTACTGTGATAGGCACTAGAAATCCAGTGGAGAACAAAACAGCTGTGGTGCCCATTCTCATGGATACTAATTCTAGAAGGGAACATATTGATGGGAGGGGAAAAGACCCAGATAAATAAATAAGACCCAGGCATAGGTAGGTGGTACTGTGAAAAGGCCGGAGAGAATTGTTCTGGAGAGCCTGGCAAGAATCTTTAATGATGTGACAATTGAACTAGGGTCCAAAGGATGAGAAGCAGGTAACAAAGTAGAGATGGGAGGGAAGAATGTTCTAGGCAGAGAGACCAGTGTGTGCAAACCCCTCTGAGGGGAAACAAAGTCAAGGTAACTGGAATGGAGAATGAAGGGGGGCATAGCACAAAATGAGACTGAGAAGCAGGGTTTTATAAAGCACCATGGCAACTGGGGGTTGTATCCTAGGAACAATGGAAGTTGTTGAAGTGTGTGTATATAAACTGGGCAAATGGTAAGCAACACACTCCAAGTGCTTTGGGTGTGCAGAGAACCAGAGAGGAAACAGGGGCTCCCCATTTACTGACCTCGCTCTTTATTCATCTCTCCTCATTTAACTTTGATAATAACTCTGCAAGGTTCTACTCTACACTGTCGTGCGGGGAAACCTGAGGCTCAGAGAAGTTAAATTATTTGCCCATGTTCACAGCTTAAATAGTCTCTATAATCCCATGATCTTTCTAATGGGCGATGACTAACCTCCCAGAGGGTAGGGCCAGAAGTTAGTGCAAAGTAGGACTTGCATAGCCCGAAAGGGGAGGGAAAGGCTTTTCCCACCAAGGCAAGAAGTCATTAGCAATATAGAGATGAGAGTAAGAATGGCCTAAGAGAGAAGTAATGCCGGAACTGCCTACACAGACCATAATGCAGAAAAAGCGACTGGCGGGAAATATACAGAGTTTGCTCTCACAGGCTTATCTCTGAGAGTTATGGGTAATTGTTGTTTTTCAATTTTTGCTTGACTGTGTTTCCTTAATTTTCCATAACGAATAGATGTTCTTTTCTGTAAATAGGGTAAGCAGTAGCAGTTCTATTTTAAGGGGATCGTGTAAGCTTTTTCAGTTCTTACAGGGCAGTGTCTACATGTTATTTATTTTTCATCCTCCTGTGGAGCCCAGTACAATGCCTGGCAAATAGTAGCTACGAGGTACTCAATAAAAATAAGTTAAAGGCGGAAGTAGTTGGAGACAAGGGTTAAGGAAGACAGGAGGCCAAATCTGGCATTTTGTTCCGAGACAAAGTGCAGGTTCACATGTCAAAAGTCAATCAGTCTTGAGACAAACCCTTGGAACTGTGAATTCACCTGCAGTTGCCTTCATAGAACGCAGTGACCACACCCTCACTGCATGCCACAGTCACAGCCAACAAATTCCTCACAAGTTTTAACTGAGCTCTTTCAATGTGGCCAACCCCGCATAGGCTCTGTGGGGGAACAGATACAAGAGCAGTATAAACCAGGGCCCCTTGCCAGAGCAAATATTTATTTTCATGCTGACTTATTTGGCTGCATCCAAGCAGGCAAGACCTGAGAACACTCACTCAGAAGCCTCTCTCTCCTAACCAAATGGCACAGCATACTATGATGTTATAATATTAGGTGCTTAATCATGGAAACACTGGCATCAGTTTCTGCGGAAGCTCCCTCCCAGATGGCGCGTCCCACTGTTTTTGTCGTCTGGAACAGTGTGAGGTTTCTTAAATGGCTTTAAGCTTCCAAATCATCCTCCACACAATGGCAGCCTGTTAATTAAGTGGTCCCTTTGTGATTGCATTTGATAAATATGAGATGAGAAGGGTTTCTTGAGATGTGAAGAAGAAAGCAAGACAAAGCAACAGGGAAAGGCTCTTGCGGGCAGAAAGGCCTCTGTGTAGGCGTCGTCCACTGGGCTCCAGGGGAATCTAGACCGCTTCGGATGCATAGAAAGGAGAAGTCTGAGAGTTACACAGTCAAAGCTGCCGCCTGTACCTAGCGGACGCCCGGCCAGATGCCAGTGTTGTGGGAGGTACTCCATGGCCACTGTCCCTTTCCAGCAGGCAGGGCTGGAAGCCTTCCAGTTCTTTCTCCGAGCTGAGTGACTCCAGCAGCTCACCCACGTGCAGTTGTCAGTCACACTGCCAGACGCTGTTTTGACGCCAGTCATCAAGATTCGGGAAGTGCAGCTCCAAAAAAGGTATCTGCTTTGGAAGCAGTGTTCTGTGTTCTTGGAGCGGCAGATAACTGGTGACAACACACAATTAAATATAAACTCTGAGGCCAGAGAACTTGCCTCAGAGGCTTGGTGAAGTTTCAGGTCTCACTTGTTAAACTTGGCCTTCTCCAAAGAAGAGGTGACTTTCTCCAAGAAACAGCACTTCAGGGAATCAGGCCTAAAGATTAAGTGGAGGCTTCAGTTGAACAGAGATCTCCTGTCAGCCATTCTCCTGCCTCGGAGCAGAAATACATCGGCCCCAGGCTACAGAAAAGGCTCTTTGATGCCCTGACGACATTTTATCTTTCCTTCTGGTTCTATCTTAGTTCAACCGTTCATGCAATGAATATCTACTCAACATCTACTTGGGGAGGTAGTGACCCCGCTGACGTGCTCCTGCCCTGAGGAGCTTACAGTCAATCACACTCATGATTCTGCAAGCCGCTGGGGACAGTGGCTTTGACTTTTATTTTTACACTCCCAACACCTAGCACAGTGCCTGCTGCAGAGTAGGTAGGTGCTCAGTAAATGTTTGCTGAACAGCTGCACTTTCCCACCCCCTCCTGTAGTTACTATTTGTTCTATATGTGTTTTAACTTCCTTTTCCTGCTGTTGTTGGTGCTTATATTTCTGGCTTTGGAGGCTATAGAGAACAGCTGTGTCTCAACTTCTGCACCGTAATGCTTTACATACTCGGAAATGATGAATAATTCACCTCTTGGCCTTCACTCCTCCAGTTCCCTCTGGTCTACCCCTGGCGTAAGCATCTGCTCTTGGTCACCTGTAATAGGAAAAATAATTTGTTTTGGCATCTAATGGTCCTTTACAGCTTGCAGAGGTTTTCACTTGTTAAAGTATGGTTTCTTCCTATCACGCGCCAACATCATTCAGGCTACCCCACCCAGACACCACTCCTCACCCTACCCCCCAACCTGAAAGTCCATCATTAGCAGATTTAAACTTTCATTCTACCAGTAAAGTAAGATTTAGAGAGCACTTCCCCTAAAAACAGGCATCACAGTGACATTCGCATTTTTTTCACACTATAGTATAAATCATACCAGACCCTATGCTGAAGGTGGGTTAGAAATACAGAGGCAAGAAAGCAGGAAAACCACAGGAAAGTCCAGAACATTTGCCCCAGATCAGACCGGCCCAGCAACAAATCTGTAGCATGAAGATTTAGCAGTTACTAACATCTTTTTCTTCTTATTGTATTATTACTATTATTACAACAACTATTACAATTAGTGTGTTTCTACTATCTAAACACTAGTCCGACAAATTTCTGCTTCCTTCATGAAACGTCAGCTTGACTGTTCATTATTTTTTTCACAGCTATCCACAAACTAGGCTGGTCTTTTTGTCTATCCACAAACTAGGCTGGTCTTTTTGTCTATCCACAAACTAGGCTGGTCTTTTTGTGTTTATTCATTTTAAGTGTCAACAAATGTTCTCTTAAAATATTCACAAGCTATATCAAAGGGAAAGGTTTTGATGACTAATAAATTGAAATAGAACTGGGACTAAAAGGAAAGGATTTCTTTTAGGTATCAAGCACAAGATAGTGTCGTTATCTAATGAAGACACTTACTTCCATGTCTGTCTTTTAACCAGTCTCTTCTTCCCAGGAATGGGACATCCTCAGTTCAGAGGCTGAGTTTGGAGGATGTTTGTGAAAACTGGTTCAACTCTTTGTCACGTGTTCCGGTAATGAGAAAGTGCTTGACTCTCAGCACTTTCCTCCCACCACAGGGAAATTACCCCACTTAATCTTCCCTATCACAGCCACCAGCCGGCCTTAGGGTGGCTGTCTCTTTTCACACTGGCTCCCCCTGCAGAAGAAAGTTGATAAGAGTCTTTCTCATCACTGGGTTGGGTGCTCCTACCTCCTACCCATTGCCCAGTTATCCACTTGGCTTCTGATCTCCTACCTTCTGAAGTCTGTATATTTCTTGACTCCATGCCCATGATCTGTTTAGACTTCTCCAGATGCTTCTGAGACATATGCTGCTCTTTTACCTGATTTCCCCTAGCTTCCTTCCTGGTCTCCATAGACCATCATGATCACGGCCCCCACAGAACAAGTACAGAGGATACAAAGCCATCATTTCCCGCACACCCCTTTGAAATGACAGAGTGAAGCAGCCTGGCTGCAAACTGCTGAAGAAGAAATGGGTCGCAACCTGTCCCAAACAGGGCCTTGCACTTCCTGGTTATTCTAGTCCACGGCCTAAGCTCTTCCTCACACAACCACAGCTGCGTTCTGACCATTCTTTTGTCCTGACTGCCCTCCCTGGTAAGATGGAAGACATTGAATGGCAAATGCAAATCTATAGAAGAACCCAAGTGTTTAACTTCTCCCCTCAGCCTTGCTCACAAGGAGACATGATTCCCTCTAGAAGCTGGAGGGAAATAGGGTTGTTGTTGTTTTAATAAACTTTATTTGTCAGAGCAGTTTTAGGTTCACAGCAAAATTGAGCAGAAATTAGAGAGTTCTCATATAACCACTGCACCCACATGTGCCCAGATTCCAGATTGTACAATCAGTGAACCTACATGGACACATGTGCACAGATTCCACATTTGTTACAATCAGTGAATCTACATGGACACATCATGATCACCCCAAATCCATAGTTTACATCAGAGATCATTCTTGGTGGTGTATATTCTATGGGTTTTGACAAATATATACTAACCTGTGTTCACCATTATAGTATCATACAGAATAGTTTCACTACCCTAAAAATCCTCTGTGCTCTGACTATTCATCCCTTCCTCACCCCTTACTGCTGGAAAACATTGATCCTTTCACTGTCTCCATAGTTCTACCTTTTTCAAAATGTTGTGTTTGGAATCATAGAGTATGCAGCCTTTTCAGATTGGCTTTTTCACGTACTAGTATGCATTTGAGGTTCTCTGTGTCTTTTTGTGGCTTGATAGCTCACTTCTTCCTAGCACTGAATAATATTCCATTGTCTGGATGGTCCACAGTTTACCAATCCATCCAACTACTGAAGGACATCTTGATTGCTTCCAAGTTTTGGTGATTATGAATAAAGTTGCTATGAATGTCTATGGGGAATGTTGCTTTTAGTTATATTTCTTACCAATTGTGGCTTCTTGATGGGCAGGGATGAGTTACAACAAACATAAATACTGTGGATCAGTATTTCGGATATATAGCCAGTCCAAGATTTCCCAAACACCTGTCATCAAATTGTTTCTGGATAAATCACTCCAAGAGCATAGAAAAGCATGATTTTTGAGCCCCATTCCTAATGATTGATTCAGTAGGCCTGGGAAATCACCAGGTATAAGGAACACAGGCTTAACCTTTGAAAGGAAGGAAGCAATAGAAAGTTAAAATCTCCATGTTCTCACCAAGGAAGATCATGTACAACAAGGATTTCAGAGACTAGCATCCAAAACTCGTTTGATGGAGACATTTTGTTCTTCTCTGAGCCTCTTGGGGAAATGACATGGTGGCTAAAGGAATTGTTGATATGTGCTATCCTCGCCCATTAAAAGGAGCTAAAAAAGCCCTGGGTACCAAGATGTGAACTATTTCCTTCAGGGTAAATGGATCCACTAAAAATAGCCTTGGAAAATAAGGAGTTGTAGAGGTTCAACAAGGAAAACAAATCAGAAATAAATTTGGCTCCAACAAAGAAAAGAGGAAAAAGAGACCGTCTCACAGGCAGTAGAGAGAAAGGCTATTAGCTTGGGTACATAAAAGCAGGTACATTTTTCCCACCCACAGAGCTGCTGGCTGTCTTTCCTGCAGCATAAATTAGTCCCTCCAGAGCAAAGGAAGAGGAGTCAGAGAGTCAGCCGGGATAGGCGAGGTTATGCCAGGGTAACAAACAACCCCCCCAGTCTCAGAGGCTTAAAAGCACAAAGGTTTCTTTCTCATTTGTGTGATCTGTCCAGTATGCATTTAGTGGGGGCTCTAAATGACAAAGGGGCACAGGCTGACAAAGACCTCATCTCCATATGTGCTACCAGGACCACTGTGGCAGGAGTCGGGAGTACTGCACTGTTGGGGCTGACAATTCAATGCACCCCCAGAAATGATGCAGAGCACTTTTACTCCCATTTTATTGGCCAGTGCAAGTCACATGGCCCTGCTTGTGTTCAAGTGGACTAAGGAAATGACATCATACCATGTGCCAGGAGGATGAGAATGAAAAGAGGCGTAAACAACTCTGCCTGGCTGCTAGAATCTGATAAAGAAGCTGAGGCAGGGCAGGTGGGGGGCAGTGGAGAGAAAGGCACCTTTGGAACCACCAGTCTGCACTTTGCGTTTCATCTCTCTCCTTACCAATCCAGCAGAGTGTCCTCGTCCAGTGCCCCTGAGGGCATCCCAGGCTTCACATCCTACCTTCAAGAAAAAAGGACAATGTAGTGGCCAAACAGCCTGAACCCTGGAGTCAGGCCAATCCCCATCAGGCCTGGAATCTCCTACCAGTTGTATGACCCGGGGCAAGTTACTTAATCTCTCTGGACCTCACTTTCCTTGCCGTCTGAGGTGGGTGTCGTAGTGGTGTCGTGAGGATTAAATGAGGTCATCCAAGGAAAGAGCTTCGGAGCAGGGCTGCTCAAACTTGGCTGCGCCGGGGAACCACTCAGGGAGCTTGTTAACATGCATTTCTGATTCAGAGGCCTTGGGTGAGGCCTGAGATCCTGCATTTCCAGCAAGTTCCCCGCTGATGCCAGTAGTGCTTGTTCATAGACCGTCCTTTAGTAGCAAGGGTTTGGAGCAGACTGGGCCCCGACGTGGATGAGTATATGTGTGCTTCAAACTGAATTGAGAGATTCCAAAGCTTCTGCTGTACTCCCCGACCCACCGATGAATGGAAGTGGCAACTGCTTGTTGGTGAAAATGTCTGTGTCGGATGCTTCCAGGGATAAATGTACAACGGCAGCCTCGTGGTTGATGGAGCAGCTGCCAGCGTCAGGACGTCTGGGTTCATACCCGAGCTCAGCTGCTCAGCATCCCTGTGGACACGCCCTGAAGTTCTGTATCTACGTCTGTAAAATGAGCACTGTCTACAGGCCCAGCCTCCCTCATCTGTGATTCCACCGTCCAAAGAGCTCTGAAAACCACAAGGTAGTCCACCGAGTTTGGCCTGTGTGGACCTGGCAGCAAAGGTCGACCTATAGTAACACGAGGCTATCTATAGCCTTTATTTTATCCATCTTTTGGGACTATTTCTCTCTTTCATCACAGAAACATGAACGTGTTTGATGACGAGATACTGCTACAGACCCTGCTGAGGGTGCTGGATAACGTATAGCAGGTGTACCATGTTACTTTTCTAACAACTGAAAAATTCTGATACATACCTGGCCTCCAGGATTTCAGAGAAAAAACTATGAGCCTGAAGTTCTTGTTTCTCCATCCAGTAGCTGAAGGGAGTTAGGGGAAAAACTGCATGTAAAACACCTAGCACATAGTAAGTGCTCAACAAATAGGAGTTATTACAGAAATTATGGTTCTTTCTGGAGCTTCTCACGGACAGAGGGGAAGGGAATGTGAGAGGCAGTGCTTAGTCATTAAATTGAAAAAAAATGCATGGAAATGAATGTATACAGTGCAAGTTCAGACAAGAAGGCTGAACAAAGCAAGACTGGGGCGGTGGGAAGGGCTCTCCCCTGTGCCTACAGAAGCCGCCCAGCAAGAACTCAGCTTCACAGGCAGCCAGAGACACTAGCTTTCCTGAGGCCTGTTTGCATATACTGTGGAGGAGTCTTACTTAAGGAAGCACTCTGCGTGAGGAAATGGGATCTTCAGGCCTTACTCTGCCGCTGCCCTTCACCTGGTGTGGGGGGACTCCCGGATTCCTTCATCTTCACAGATCTCAGTTTTATGTGAAAATGGGTTGTTAATGCAGTACCTTCTCCGATGGCCTGATCGGAGGGGACACATGAAAAAAAAAAACGGTCACAGACGTGAATGCATTTTGAAAGGGAGAATCTATGTTCACAGGTTGTGTTAAAATTGTTGATTTGACTACAGGCAGGAGAAAGGTGAGAGGACTGACATATCCCAGGGAACTCTAGTTAGCTCATCCTTTAATCATAACTCTGACACCATTGGTATTTGGCCTTGGCTCCCTCACCCTGGCCAGTCATTTGCGCTTGTCAGTTACCGCCAGCCGATTGAGTTTTCATGAGATGCGAATTAACTGAGTCCCGCCGTTGCTTATAGACAATGAAATCAAAGCTTTTAGATATTGTTTTTCCAGCTAAAAAATGACAATCATTCAGAAAAACGTATATAAACAGGACACAGATATGAGTGTGTCCTCCCCATGTCTATCTTTACATAGCTGTGTCTGCAGACTTGTTGGCTACCGTCTTTCTCGCTGTTTCCATGTCCCATGCTAAGAGTACTGGCTTTGGAGTCAGACAGACCAGAGTGAGACCCAATTCAGAGTTTTCCACTGCCTTGCTGTGTGTCATTTGGCAAGTTGTTGAGCTCTCTGAACTTCACTGTCCTCATCTTAAAATGGGGATAATTGGAGCTGGTTGGCTTGGGTTGTTGTAAGGTTTAGGTAATATCCGTAGGATGTTAAATTTAAATGTCCTCAAGGGGCTGGAAGGGATTTTGTAGAGCATTCAGGAGTGCAGCATTTGGAGGTCAAAAGAGATCGGCCTCCTGTTCGTGCATGCCCTCCTTGAGTCCAGCCCACTTAAGACTGGGTACAAATATCAAGTGCTTAACTCAAGTGCACCCACCTGGCTCAGCTGTCAGAGGCCCGTGGTTATTACTGTTATCTTTATCTTAACACCCACTGCAAACTGATGTAGACCTTTTAGTCAAGGTGCGGAAATACTATATACCTAGGAAATGAGAGGATGGCGAGATAGCTTATCCTGTTTTTAAAAATTGTGTAAAGCTCCTGTCTTCACAGGTGAATTCAGAACCGTCTGTATATCAGGCTGCCATGCAATCTGTCAATATATCACAAAGGAGACTTGCACGAGCCCTTTTCACACCTCCAAACATCACAGTGATGCTGTGTCTGCCACCAGCGGCAGCACCAGGGAGGGAGCGTGGGGTTACTGATGTGGCCGGTTATCTTCCCGACGCCTGGTGAAGGCATGAAAATTGGATGCTGTCTGCCTCCCGTCAGAACAGAACGGAGTCCCCAGCACGCTCAGAGCCTTCCTGTCATTGTCCCCCATCAGAATCTTCCTGTTCTAGAGCTCGTTTCCTCCTGGTCCTGCCCTCTGCTTTCCTAGCACATCTGATAAATCAAGCCCTTCGTTGATAAAACTTCTGGGCAATTTTCTTCCTCCACCTGGCCTCTGCATTTCTATCTGTAAATTGGCCTGGTGGTGCCTGCCCTGTTTATCGCACAGGGCTACCCTGTGTATCAGTGGCAGCTGTGGGTGTGGGCTTGGAAAACCTTAAAGCACCAGGCAGGTTGATGGTGATGACGCTCCAGAGTATAATGTCCTCGTTCATTAAGCCCAGATAATACTGTAAACGAACAGGTCGGGCCTCAATGGACTTCCGAGGTGGGAATTCTAGCAATGTCATAGGGTCAATGTGCAACGTATTTTCACAAACCTTAATCTGTCCCATGAAAGAGCCACTTGTGCTTCGGCTACTGAAGATCCAATCAAACTTCTGATACTAAAACCTCCCTCGACTCGGTGTTCGATATGACACACTCCAGGATTGGCCCCAGATTTTCTTTTACCTTTTTTTTTGTTTTTAATTACTATCAAAATAGAAGGCATCTTTGGAATTTTCTCCCTCTTCCATGTATACGTTGCCTGGTGCTGGACACTCCAAAGCAGCTCGTATCGTGGCTCAGGCCAGCCCTCCTCTCACCTAAGGGACTGCATTTTATTTGTGCCCCAGTGTCCGCCCCCTCACTTACCTCTCTGGTCAGAGACTCACCTGTGTAGTGCCCTGCACTGGCCCGGAATCTTCTGAGGAGAGGCCTTTGTCCTCAGTGCTGACAAGCAACCCCAACTCTCTCAAGCCAGGAAAAACATTTCCATCGGCCCCCAAGAGGTAACGTCCAAGGCCAGAGTGGCTTCAAACTGAATCGAGCAATTAAATCCATGTCTGCCCCTGCCTAAACCCTCAAAAATGTTAACATCTTGCACGTGTCAAGAGGGTTATTTATGAAACTATTTGCTTGTCAACCCCAGGAGGACATTCTGTACTTTTATTTTTTTTTTTTTTGCTGGAATACTGTATATTTGTGAATCATGTCTCGAAAACGAACTTTGGCAGGAATATTTATCAGAGAAACAGTCTATCAGCCCCTTGCAAAGCACAGCCTGCATTTAGTCACTAGCTCAGTGGCTGGGCAAGGTCCTGGAAGAGAGCTAGTCCTCTGCGGCCAGGAATGAGTTCCAGATGTGTGCTTCTTCAGCGGAAGGATTTTAATTTCAGATAACAGTCTCTCTCTCTCTCTCTCTCTCTCCCTCCCTCTCCCTCTCCCTCTCTCTCCGTCCCTCCCTCCCTCCCTCCCTCTCCCTCTGGCTCCCCATTCCTAATAGTGAATAATTCACCTTGAACATTTAAGAACATACAGTCTATTTGTTGCCTCCTGCCCTTGGAGCTCTCGCACCCTCCCTCCCTGACCTTGTGAAGTCTCCAAGTTTGGAGAGCTAACCTTCGGATCTCCCAGTTTTAGGATCTGGTTATCTGTGCCTTGTGTGAGACGCACAGACAGTCACTTGATTGGAGAACAAGGGGGCGTGGTGTGATGTGGGGTAGACTCTAATATGGAATAGTAACTGGCAAGGGACTAGTGACACCAGCCTTCCCCGGGGATGGCACCCTCAAGCTACTGCATCTCCAACGTGTCTTCATATTAGTTTCATCAGCCAGTAGCGTCTTCTGCTGATAGGGATACTGAGTCTGTCCATCATCACGTGGATTTCTTGCTCTCTCTGGACTTAGGCAATGAACTTACAATTCACTTTTCCGCTCACTTCAGGATGAAAGGGCCCAAGGGAAGAGTGGTCTGTGAATGTGTGTAACTTGTTCAGCGACAGATAAAGGGACATGTAAGTATCCAGGGACCTAGAGATACCCAGAGTAACAGAGAGAGCTGCAGGCTCAGAGGGTGCCATGTGTGATTGACCCTCATGTGGTCGTGGCAATGTGTTTCCATAGCTGTAATGCCTATAGGTTTATCCTTAAAAGCCTTTGAACCTGGATTAAGGGCTTATACTAAAAAGTCTTGATCTGCAATGACACACCTGGTAAGTGATCTTGAAGAAGAAGTGAAATCCTTTAGCTAGTTTCCTTACCACGCCACATACTAGTAATACTAAATTATTATAATTCTTGCCATTTATGAAATATTTGGCATTCAACATACTCTATTTCTAATTCTCAGAAACGATAAAGATTTTTATCATGCTTATTTTATAAGTAAAATAAGCTGAGGCACAGAGAGGTTAAGTAGTTTTCCAACAGCCACATGGCTGGTTACAAGTGGTACTTGTATTTGAACCCAGAATGGCTTGGCTCTGTGATGGGAGAGAAGAGAAAAGAGATAAAGAGTTGAAGGGGCGGCGGGGGGAGTTGAAGCATAGAACAGAACTGTCAACTCTTGAGAGTTTGGTATTGCTGACCCCCAGCTCCCCTTCCGGCCTCAGTTGACCTCCTTGCGTGATACACGCTGCCTGGAAGACATGTCCTTGTGTGCAGGATCCCAATGTGTTCATCCAAGGGGGCTCAGGGCGAGAGGGCTCCACGGGAGAGGACTCGTGGCATCCTTGGGCTTTTTGGCAATAGAGACATCAGCAAATCCAGCAGGAGGTTACTTAGGGCCAAGTCAGGAATCTAAAATCACTGAACGCTTCTGGGGCTGGTCTCTGGGACTCAGACTCCCCAAAATGTCTCTCCGTGCCAAGGTCAGGGCATAGAGTTAAGCTGTGTCTCTACTCATTCCTCTCCCGCCCCAGCCTTAGCCCACCCCACCATGGTTGGCACCTTGCCGCCTGGAGCAATGCCTTCTGGGAGAGCTGGGTCCTGGGGCCTCAGGCCACAGTCCAGGCTCGGGAGGCTATGGGAGGGCCCCCAGGGGTGTGAGGGCAGCTCAGCCTCTAACTCCCACGCCTGGGCACAGGCACAGGTCCAGCAAGCTCACAGAGAGCAGTGACGACGGGGAGGGACGGCCACTTGAGAAAAGACCTAGGCCGACTTTGGTGGGGAGGGGCTGTGTCTGAAGCTTCATCCGAATGGAGCTTTGTTTTCATAGAGTCACCAGCATCAACTTTCTGAGTCTCCACATCCTTCTGAGTTTGAGCGGAGAGGATGTGATTGTGTCACAAAAGTCCTATCCATAAAGTTAAGCTCCAGGCTGGTTCTAACCCCTTATTATGCTGATGTGTGAATTAGGTACAAGTATATGTTTTGACACCTGAAAAATGGGAAGAACACTTTATAATCTGGTAGGAATTAGAAGGTAGTAGTCATGTATTTGAACTCTTAATTCATTCTCCTTCACTTCTTAGATACATGACTTTGGATAAATTACTTAGTCTCAGTTTCCTAGTCCTTAAAATGGAAATAATGAAATATGTTCTCCATAGAAGTGTTGTGAGGATAAACTAGAACGTGACTATAAACAGATTTGTTTCCTGGCACATAAGTGCTCGCTCACTGTGAGCTTTTTATTATTGTTATTATTAATTTTGCTTCCTGGAGATAAAATAAAACCAGGAGAATGTGCTTGGGACCCTGTATGTTAATGTGAGGAATTACAAGTCTCTGTATACAGATGAGTGAATTAAGTTCAGAAATGTTACCAGATTGGCCAAGCTGCATAGCCAGGCATCACTGGTTTGGGAAATGAACTCATATTAGAGACTGTAAGAAAATTGTTTCCTTATTAAAGGGAAGCTTATGCTGGGGAGGGAGGGAGGCAGGTGGCAGAGCTCAGGACGTGGAGGGATGCGCTAGACTGGGTGGCAGTATTGGTGCTGTTAGACCTTTCCAGAACGGACCTTTGCCAGGCATTCCAGTGGCCCAGCCTTGCTAAAGGCCTAAAGGAAGAAAAGGACTGGTGCATATTGGGAGGGTGAGTTTTCCAGGCTTGCACTGTATCCCACTCAGTGTGATGAGTGGGAAGAGCGACTGCACGAAAGGCGGAGAATCCTAAATTGAGCCACTTCCTCGCTGAACTTGGTCGACTTACTTGACCTCTTCGAGCCTCAGTTTCCCCAGGCTCTACGGTGTGGATAATTAATGCTTATATTTCGAGTTTGTTGTCAGAATTAAAAGAAGTAAGTAGTAAGTGCTAAACTTTCGAAGCTCCTCCTCCTTCCTGCTCACATCAGTGAAATGGGCTATTCGACAAACTCTGCAAAAAAAGAGAAAGAGAAAGAGAGAGACCTCTGCCCTTACTAAGGTCCCGAAGGCTGAGTACTAGCTACTGGGACACACAGAGTCAACGTCCTGTCAAGATGGCAGAGAGAACTGAAGCAAGAAGCCCTGCCCCCTCAACGTGAGAAATGTCAGGCTGCAGATTGTTTTTAATTTTTAACAGAACGTTTTGGCTGGACATCAAGAAAGAAAATCTCCAGGTGACAGGAATGAAGAGAGAAGGCAAAACACGTTAGATAGCTCTTGTCTCCCGAGGGAAGGAATCCCTAGGCTTGGGTAGGCCCAGGGGTCCTGTGGCTGCTCAGAGCAACGGCCTCGGTACTACGTGAACTCCTCAGCCCGCAAAGTCACTGTGTCTGGGGTGCTACTCTCGCAGAAGCAGGAAAGAGACTCAGACCCTGTAGGAAGATGGATCCTGAAGTATCCAGGAAATCCCGTTACCCAGAATCTATCACTCTGCTGCTTTCATTTATTCCGGGTATTACCATGTATATCAGGAAACGATTGTGCTGATTTTTCCTTTTATCCACCATCACTCAGTGTGTTTCTCAGAGAAACTCACCCCAGGCAAGAAGGAAATAATCTGATGATGTTTTTAAGAGATCATGAGCTTCTTTCCAGTGCACCAACTAAAGGGGGAAACATGGAGACAAGAGCTTTTGGGGTGAAAAGCATAAGTCAAATGAAGACTTTTCAGAAAAGAAAGATGGGAGGCTATCAGATGACAGTTTGGTGTGGAGAGAGAGTTTTTCAAAAGAGGGAAGGGCCCAGGGCTCAAGGTTGCAGAGGAGGACATGCCAAGGGCTCCATTTGGGCCATCCTGGATTAGCCAGCCCTGTAGGATCTGAGGACAGAATGATGTGATCTGAGCCCTGAAAGCAAGAGAATTGGAGTTAGCAAAAAGCTCTGTACCTGCCACAAAATGTATGCTTATTAGGGCCATATGGATTTAAGATATAAAGAGAAGCTCACTGCTCACGGTATAAAACTCATTGCTTTGTAGGAATATATTCTTACAAAGGAGAAGTCTGGAAAGGCTTACTAATAAGAACATTGCTTTTAGATTCATGAAAATGCCCCTAACTTAAATCTCCAGCAGATAAAGAAACTTCCAAGTCATTGATGTTGGAGAGTGGAATAATGAAAATGAAATAAAATACAGTTTTGAACCCAAGCTCTACCATTTATTAGCCACATGGCACAAGCATGTCACTTCTTACTTCTGAACCTAAGTTTCTTCATCTATAAAATTGGAATGATAATAGTTAACCCACTTCGTTAACAACTCTGTGAGAATTAAATAAAACTACGCACTATTCAAGTTATATAAAATTAAAATTACGCAAGTGCAGTGATGCTTTACCATAAGCCCTAGATAAATGGCTATGGGCAAGGCTATTTTCCCAAGATGCCCCTCTGCTGTCCTGTGATCTTGATGACTTGACTTTGCAAATCTGAATTTGTAGATACAGTGGTTGAGTGTATATGAGCCCTAGTTGTAGAGCTTGAGACTGAATCCCAAGTCTGCCATTTACCAAAGGAGTGAGTGGGGACATGTTGTATCACCTCACTGAGCTTCATGTTTCCATCTGTAAAATGGGAATGATGACAGTGCTTACCGCAGAGCAAACTCTCAAATGATAGTTACTGTTAATATTAAGAAGGCAAGGTCCTTCGTCTGCTCAGCTTTCCCTCAAGGGCCTTTGAAGAGAACAATCACCACCCTCATGGTGGATATTTGATGCTCGGTATTTCAGAGGCCCACAGGAAGACTACCCACCATGACAAAAGATGTGGCATCTTTCATTTGTACAGACTGGCTCATCGCAAATTGACCAGGTAGGCAGTTCCAGGCATAGTGTTGCAGATCATGAAAAATATATGGAGATCCACAGCACCCTCCTAAACTGCATTTGTTACCAGAATATAAGGTACAAAAGGCATCCATATTGGGAAAACATTACAATAAAGATGCTTGGCTTAGGAAAAGCACATACTTCTCAATTTCACATGAATAGCCCTTCGGTGAATCCAAAATTAAAAGTGGTTAAACATGCATAGGAATCAAGCTCCTGAAGTTGCCACAAGGACTTCCCGCAGAAGGGGACCCGTGTAACCCATGCTTCATGAGCCCTGGGGAACCAGTAATGTGGTGGCATCTAAACGCTGTGCACCGGGAAGCAATGACGTCCTAGTGCCAGGGCAGTGTCAGATTAGAAAATGCAAATCATTTTTATGTAAAGATGGTGAAAAACTCTTTTCCTTAAAATATGTTTTAAATACCAAAAAATAAAATAAAAAATGAAAAGAAAGCAATTGCCAGACTGGTCTCCCTCCCCTATGCAGATCTGAGCTTGTCAGACCCCAGTAGCTATGCCTTTCCCACTGCCCTTTCTACCTTTTCCCCTTCCACTAGGAAAGGAGGTACAATGGGGATCCTGCACCCATTAAAGCCACATCCTAACTGGGGACCTCTAGCCAAGCAACTTTCAGGTTCTAATATTCGAATGACAATGACATGGTTGCTGCTTCAGAATCACCAACTAATTTCACATCATTATAGGGGGCAGCCCAAATACTGGCAGCTGAAATCATAATTAATGTTATCAGGGGCAACAAGAAGAAGGGGCCCCAGAATTACCTAAGGGTAAAATCAGCCTGCAGTAAACAATCCTAGCTAATTGTCTACTAAAGAGAAGCTTCCATCCCTGCTGCCATGTCTCCCATCCCTTCTGAAATCCGTTTCAGAAAGACGAAGACATAAATATAGATTAGAACTCAAGTAAGTGGCAAGCGAGTCAAAATATTTAATGGGAAAGAATCTGATTCAGGCGCCTCTGATTGCAGTTGTAATTGCTCTTTTCATGCTGAAAGGGCTTCCCGGGGACAAGACTGGGAAACCGAGAAGGCCCCAATGCAGCAGCCAGGTTTGGGGGGGGGGTCTCCCTCAGGTCACGTGACAGTGCTGTCCCAGAGTCCAACCTCATCCCTGGAGTGCCAGAAGCTGAGGAAGCATTGTGAGTGTGTCAGTGGGGATTTTGGAGTGTTGGAATATTAAAGCCAAGGCACACGGAAGTCAGGCTAGAGAGTGATTTGGAACCAGAGGAGAGGGAGGTCAATTCCCTCGCTTACTGTGCAGCCTCAGACAAGTGACTGAACCGGACAAGGCCAGGGCTCGCCACCCATGAAATTTCATGAGGCTACATGAGAGAACGAAATCAAAGTACTGATCGAAACCGTATAGCAAAGGGTCAGACACATAGTAAGTGCTCTGTAATTTATTCATTCAACAGGTGTTCAGCCAACAAATAGACAATGACTTCATATTTTGAATGGAAATCGCAGGCCCAGAGGAGACAAATGCTTGCCCAAGGTTACTCATCTAACCATTAGAACGCATGGATCCCAACTCCCAGGCCAGTGCTCTTCCCCTGACCTGGGAAATACAGTCTCAGTCATTCCTCCAACACTTGGGCTGGTGCATCAAGCCTGCTCTGTTTGGGACGCAGTCACCAACAGAGCATGAGAAGTAAGACTGAGATTGTGCGCCACTTTCTACTTTTGGGAATTTGCTATGTCCTAAACCAGGTGGGAGTGACGGGCCCAGAAATCAAGCAGAGGGCAGCTGCCCAGAAGCTAAAACACTAGGACTCACAGAGCCGGAGAGACAAAGATAGACGTCAGGATGAGGGGCCCTCATAAAACCTCCAGGCTTTCAGTTAAGACCAACAATAAGGACGAACTGGAAATAGACAATCCCCCAGTAACTTAGGTCAGACGCATTTCCATCACTGATTGGATAGGCAGCTGGACGAAAATTAAGTTTTCTCTGGGAAAAAAATGACATCGACTAGAACTCATACAATTTTTCACGCGTAAAGCCCAATGTTTTCCTCATTGTGGCCCTAAGAGATCTGTCATCTTCAAAAAAGACCTAATGTGAATTCCATGTAAGTTGAATCCCCTTGGACAGGCCCAGGCAGATCCCGGGAGCAGAGAACAAGGTCGGGAGAAGGATCCTGGGCGACTGGACAATTTGAAGTTGTTCACTCAGAGTTCCGCTGCCTGGAATTTTACTTTGGAAATGGAAAGCTGCCTACTGGGCAGTCAGCATGCAGACATGGAGACCCTATGCAACGAGCACGCATGCAAAGCAAATGTCAGCAAAGAAATTACTTCCCTTTGACCAGCTATGAGCTTGACTTCGACTTAGTAGAATACTAGAATACTACAGCTGGAAGGGCCTTGAGAATCTGTCTTAGCCAAACCTTGAAACCTCTTGCTTTCGCTGACTTACACCCCAAGATGGGAAACGATCCTCCCACGTCCATACCAGAATCGAGCGTGTCAGACAGACAGCTGGGCTGCCTGTCCAGCAAGACCCTTTCCCAGCTTCACTGCCTCTGAAGCTCCGAGTTCCACCTACTCTAGCCAGCAGCCCATCCACACTGCAAACAGCTTCAACAAGACTATAAATGTCATGTCACAAGTCAGGTGATAATGTGATTCTCCTCAGCAAAGAGAGTCCTAATGATTACAATGGAATTCCCATGAAATGAAATTCTTCATCTCCCCAAGGACACCACAACAATTTCCCATTTATAGTGTTGTCCTAATAAACGCAAGGAAGTCATAATTCACTGCTATTATTTAACATCGCTCCGATGTCCTTTTAGAAAGGACTTGGGCAGGATGTTATCTATCAAGTAGCAGCTGGGCCTTTAGAAAACACAAAGCTGGCACTTCCGTCTGTGCTGTTACCTTGAAAGTAGGGAAGCAGCCTCAGAGTCTGGGAAAAGAGCAGACAACCAGGTGGCAGAAGGGCCAGGATCTAGTCCTGGTTTGGGCACTCCCTGGTCTGATGCTTTGGGCAAATCCCTGGAGCTCAGAATACTGTGAACCACTTGTTGAGCTCTGTGCTAAGAGCTGACAGGGTTCCTCTCCTGTCACCTTCATGACAAGCTTCTGAGGTAGGGACAGAGGAAACGGAGGCTCAGAGGCCTTTTGACTTATGGGCCGTTGGAATTGGTATGACAGCTGGGATTCAGGCTCAGTTACAGGGCGTCTGGTCCTAAAACCAGAATCTTTTTGTTGTATTGTGTTTTGTTTTGTTTGTTTTTGTTTGTTTTAACCAATGTTTTGCTGCCTTAGCTTCCTTATCTGCATGCAACCCCAGTGTCAGCTGAGACTGCTCATCCCTCAGACATCTAAACAACCTTGACTCAAGCACCCCCTATCCACTGCCTGTGGGAGACCATAATTTCTCCAAATCCTCAAGGGCATGCCTTATCATGAGGGTCTTTGACCTCAGATCTATCTGCAAGTACTTTCTCTGTTCATCGCACTCCATCATGCCCAAATGAGAAACTCAGATCCTATGCGTCCAAAAAAAAAAGAAAAAGTTACAACTAAGAGTCCATGGGTTTAGTGACTTTAAAACAATGTGCAAGGTCACAGAAGGACTCCTGGCACACAGTTCAGCCTCACCCTCACCACACTCCATCTGGTCATCTCTCTCAATTCTTCTCCTTCCCCCAGGATCCCAAAAATGGCCTGAGTACAGCACTTCTGGCCCTGTCTCAAAAGCATCGGGGTTGGCCAACATTCACGGACTCTAGGGACTCACCTGGCCAAGCAGGTATGTCCAAACAAGCATCATCTCATTTACACCAGAGCTTCTCTAAGCAGAAGTCTTGGGCATCTGGTAAGCACACAATCTTTTTCTATGCATTGCATACAAAATGAAAGAGTTCAAAGAGATCAAGATGCCCAAACTGGGTTCTCTGAATCCCTAGGACCATGAACTATTTTCAGTATTTCCAAAAGCCAGATAAGACTGCACATTTATCCTCAATGAAGGTACATGCAATATCAGATGTCTTTGTTTGGGGCTAGAATTATATCAGCTCTGTGGGGTAGCTGTGGTGTGCTCATCTGATCAAAAACTCTGAGAGGCAACTATTTATGTTTCTTGTTAATTAAAAGAGCTCACATAAATCACTTATTTCAAATGAACGTTCGTTCATTCACTCTTTCAATAAGCATTTATTGATCAATTACTCTGTGCCAGGCTCGGGTAGTCAGTGATAAACAAGATGAAGTCCCTGCCTTCAGGGTGGTGACAGGTAGTAAATAAACAAATAAATTTTAATAATAGAATTAGGTTATGACTTGGGGACTTGAAGTTCCGGGATACATGCCTGTGTACGTCTCTCATTCAAATCCAGTGTGAAGAGTTCTGATTAGTTTTACAAGTCTTTCTGCAACAGTTTGAACCTAGAACACATTCCAACCAAAGATGTGAAGCCATGTGAGAGCTGGTGTCTGTCTTCATTGGATTAGGAACATGAAGTTGTTTCTTTTGAGGCTAGATGATGCTTCTTCAGCAAATGTACAGGCTGCACAACTATGCCACTACTAGTTTGGTATCTGATTTGCATGCAGTACAGCTTAGATCTTAATTTAGACCTGGGTGCCAAAGCCTTTTCCTCAGAAAGGGAAGGGGCAGGGAACGATGGCTCAAAAAGAGCAAAGGTCCTCCACCTTCGTCCCTCAGGCTTTAATCTCCACAGAAGGAAGTTAACCAGGCAGCGTCATCCCATGGCTTTCATCACCTTCACTCAGAGCTGAGCTTTCTCTGGGCACAATCAAGTGCTTTCAAAGCTCAAAAAAGTCAGGGCTTTTCAGTGAATGTAGCTTGTCCATTTCCATTGCATTCAGAACATGAAGGAACCAGACTGTTCTTTGTCAAGTGGATAAAAAGTGGGAGGTGGAAGGGAAGACAAAAGATCAAAGATAATCTGTATTCCAAGAGCATTTTAGTAACTCTGAGATGTTTAAATCTACAGGACTGTGAGCAGCCTTTTAAGATTCATAGACCCAGAGGAGGTAGAATTGGAGAGACTCTTAGAGACCTACAAGTCCAATTCTGTGCATTGACATAAGGGGAAATTGAGTCCCCAAAAGGCAAAGTGGTCTTTCTAAGGCCACATGGGTGGTTGGTGGCAGAATAAGGACTAGAACTCTGACCGTCTGTCCAGTGCCCTTCCTGTCATACCAGATTGTTTCCATATTCCCGTTTTTCTCTTTTCCTCTTTCGTGCTGTGTTTATAAATTTGTTCCAGCACGTAGAATCCTCCTTTTGTTCAAACCCAAAAATGCTCTAGTTTTCAAAGAGCAATCAATCTCTCAGTGGAAATGTAACGGCTGTATGCTGTGAGAGGGGTAGTAGATTGGGAGAGGAGTGTTATCACTTAGGGGTATAAATGATAAATGTCTTACTACTACAGTGTTTTGTACACATGAAACTAATAAAAATAAATGACTAAATAAAAATTTTTTAAAAATTAAAAAAATTCAACTAAGATTACACACAAGCACACACACACACACACACACACACACACACACACACAGAGCAGTCTCTGTTCCATGTGCTTCAAGAAGTTCACCCAGTTATTCTCATTTCGGCTCTATTCTCTAAAATCACCACATTTGTAATCTGAGTCACGCATTTGTTTGTATTGTAGCTTGCAAGTGACAATTTACAATTTAAATTGTCCTAAGTGAAAATAAAAGGGACACTTTGTTAGCTGGAAAACTGAAGAGTCCAGGGGTAAATCTCACTTCTGACATGACTGGATCCTGAAGCTCAAATGATAGCAACAGGACTTCTTCCCGCCTCTCTCCTCTGGGTGGGTTTCTTTCTTCACATGCCCACTTTGGGGTGGCGTGATGGCTGCCCGCAGCTCCACACTCAATCTTGTCCGCTTAAGAGCATCCACAGAAAGCAGTTCTCTCTTTCCCAGCAGTTCCACATAGTCTCCTCCTAGGAGTCTGTCTCATTGGCTCTGCTTGGGCACGTGTCTGTTGTTGGCCTGCTGTGCTCACCTTCTCCCGAACCCCAGAGATAATCGTCATCGTTACATGGTTGTGGCACCAGCATAAGAACACTTGGTTATTCTTATTATATAACTTGTGGGAAATGCAGCATGCTGATATTCCTGAAGAACTAAGAAATTGACAAGACTTGATGAAGTCGGTTTTTGCAACCATGATGTCTCAATGGGGGCTTCCTGAGACTGGTCAGGATCTCATACCTGATGGGCCCAATTCCATCACCACCAACCCAGGAGCATCTTCCATGGGGAACTGGGACATCTCAAGAAGTTGAAGTCTTCAAACATCTGACAGCCTGTTGTTGCCCTGTATGTTCTGCTAATAATATATCTTTTGAGCTTTCCGGAGTAATCTGTAACTTCTGTAAGAGTTTGGTTCACAGAGAGCATTTTTAACAAGTCTCTAATAACATTCTGCCTAACTCTGAGTCAAACTGTGGCCACAGAAATGTGATGCTTCTAATTGGTCAGGGCTGAGTCACATGACTCTTTGAGCAGCTCCAATAGCCACGTGGCAGAAATGACCAGTGTTAAATTCTTTACTAGTATATTTTTCCTGGTGAATACTTAACAGCTCCTAAGCGCATGGAGTGTGGAATGGCAATTCCAAGGAAAACCAGTCTGTTGCCAGAAAAAGAGGAAATGGACGTTAGGCAGGGAAGAAAAATGGAGACCACTCTTACGCAGTGTTCTCTTATTGTTTCATATGTATAATTCTTCATTTTTCCAAGTCAATTTTAAGCTCCTTTAGGGTGAAAACAGAGCTCAGTATCTAATCAATAATCAGTACATTCTTCTTGATTAGTCAAAAGTAAACATTGATTGGGCACCCACAGAGAACCAGATGCTATGATGCTTTGAGAGGTCTTACAGATCAGACACTGCTTCAGATTCGGGACTCCAGTTTAGTACAATAAACATTTCCTAAATATCTACCGTATTCCGGGCACAGTGCTAGTGTTGTGGTTACAAAGTTAAATAAGATATAATTCCTGCCCTTAAAGCTCTCACCTAGTGGGAGTAAGAACAGTAGTACCACATTTATTGTCTGCCTACCATGTGCCTATATTCTACATCCATTAATCTTAGGTCTCAGCACAACCTCTATAAAGCATGATGTATTATTTCAGCGTGATTTTACTGAGACCCAAAGAGTAACACTTAAAATCTGACACGCAGGCTTGGAGGCCAAATAAAGTGTTAGCATGTCCAAAGGCACAGGGCTAATATGTAGTAGAGTGGAAAATTCTGGTTGCCAGGTGGCTCAGAGTTGGTTCTGATCATTTAGATATGTGGATATTAAAATAGTGGTGAAAAGAAAAGAAAATTCGTTGCAAAGGACTTTTAGTAGTTTCTCTTTTCTGGGGTATTCTGAAAAGCCCTTAAGACCTTATTGCTTGCTGCCGTACATACACACCCCTTTAATTTTGCTTCTGAACACATTGCATCCTCAATCCTTTTCTATATGAATTACAAAGCCATTCCACTATTGGAGGAGCTCAGTGCCCAAGAAATACAATGTATTATAATTGCCATTTTTGTCATAATTCTTTTTTTCTTTAATGGAGCGTTCTCTTTATGGCCACTGAACACTACTTCTGGTTGATTAGGCTTTGGTATTTAATAAGTTTTAATAGGAAATGAGCAGGATTAGTACAGTATCTTGAATAATGAGCCATTAATGTATTTTTAATGACTAAGTTGTTTCAACACTGACGCTTGTTGATTTTTGTCGCTGCAATATTATTGGAAAAACGATCTGCGTATAGACTGGATGGTGTTTTATTATGTGAAGTAGGATGATGTTTCTCGTACATTCAGAGCACTCCTTTAGGAGCCAGCTTGATTTAGGGAAGTTGTCACAGAAAGAGGAAAGAAGTTAGAGATCAAAATTGAGTATGAGCAGCAACATTTTTGTAGTATTCTAACCATAAGAAATATACATGTGTACATATTTCCCATAGAAGATCTCACTTTGTCTCCTTTGTTCCTTGCTTGTTAGTAGTTATTAACCCATTTCACAAATGGGCAAAGTGGAAAGGCTTTTCCTGCTTCTGCCTGGATCTGACTTTCAGCACAATCATCGAATCCGTTTACTGTTTGTTGTTGTTGTTGTTGTTGTTGTTGTTTTAAGTAGAAGAGATTATATAATCTCTGTGAGTCTTGGTTTCTTCATCTGTTAAATGGAGATCATAAAGTGCATGTGTTACAAGAATTACAAGGATGTTATAAGAATTAAATGAGGGAAAAAAAGAATTAAATGAGATAATTCATGTAAAGTACCACTAGGTCTTTTCCTCCTTTGTTCCCTAGGCCAAGTCAATTAATGTCCCCTGCCTAAGATTCCCTGGGGAGATTTTCCTTGTTAGTGACCTTTAATATCCTGCTTACTTGGAGCTCCCTTAGCTCAGGGACTGTATCTTACACATTTTCCTGTTTTGTCCTAAATGTACACAGCATTGGGCACAGAGCAGGTGATCAATAAACATCTGTCAAAAGATTGCCTCCGGCACTTATATGCTACTACGAGCTCCAACAGACTTCTCAAGAAGAAACTGGCTCATTTAAGGATCATCCACTATGACATCAAAACTTTTCATTTCCATCGTAATAATGAATTTATTTGTAAGACATCTATGGTTAGACACCATCTTTCCAGCAAAATGTAGCTGCAAATGTTTCCTAGGGGTAAATTTGAAGAGTAATAGTAAGTAGAGTTGACCCAAGAAGAGAAGGAAGGAAGAGGCCAGGTATTTAGTATATTTGTCTGTGGTGTTTGATTTTAGATGGTGATTTGTGCTAACTAAGCAGATTGGGCTATTTAAGGTAGGAAATGGTAAGGAAAGGCAAGAATATTTGTCGTGTAAGACAACACTGATGACGGCGGTCATCATGAGAGTTCCCATTTTTTGAGCAATTACTACTCCCAGATACTGTGTCAACCAGTTTACATCCATTGTTTCATTTCATCTTCACATTGTTATTCCTCTCGTTTTACAGATAAAAGAAGTTAAATTCTTTGACAAAGTCAATAACTAATAGAGGCAGAATATGAATCCAGTTCTGATGACTTAAAAATAGCATATTTAACCAATTCTCTAGCTCAGTCTTCAGCTTCTCCCTTCTTCTAATGCAAACAGTAAATTAAATAGCAATTTAGCTAGAAAGAAATTACCATGTGTTAAGAGAATAAGGAAAACCCTATGTTGCATGGACAGATTTATTTAGTAATGTAATAGTAGTTGCCAGAGCCTTATTAAGGACTAACTATTGGCTAGAAATTTTATACAGAAACATTGCAGGTATAATCTCTCATCTACAACTCTACAAGTAAGATACAGTCACCTATTTTACAGATGAGGAAACCAAAACTCCTGCCACTAAAATAATCTTTCCCAGTTCTCAGAAGTGGTAAATGGCAGAGGACAGATCTTAGATACAGGCCATGTTTTGTTTGTTTGTTTTTTCCTTTGACCACTGCTGAGGCAATATTATACCAGGAAAATCCTTCATTATATAGAAAGAGTGGCAGGGGACAAGCTATGGAAAAGCTATAATAATTCAGCTTGCTTTTCACATTATGAGACTCAGGAGGGTTTGGGGTACTTTTTTTGTTATTTCCTTTTTAAAGAAACTATTCAAAAGCATCTCTTAAATGTTTGGGATTTGGGTGAGGAATCCAAAACATGCTTGTTCCCTTGAGAATGTTCTTCTCTATTAAAATCTGTGTATAATTTCAGGCGAAATTTAATCCATATGTTTCTGATTCTCTTCTCCAAATTTATCAGCATGCTTTGGAGGGCCCATGTAAAGTCCATGACTTTAGGGGTCACTCTGAGCTACTTGTCTTTAAAGCAGGAAGTTACATTTCCCATGAGGGCAGAAACATTGGCCCTCAGAGGGAAGAGAATGTGTTCCAAGCCCCAAGGTGCACGTTTCTAATCCTGACTGGTGTCTGCCTCTCCACCCCTCTCCTGGAAGTCTTGGCCAGTGATACTTCACTCGCTGCCCAGAATTAGACTCTGTTTCATCTCCTCTTTCCTCCAATACTCTGTTCAAAATTCAATATAGCATTTGAATCTAATATTTCTCTCCCTGAATTATTTTTAACTGCACCAAACTTTACTGCATGAACAACAGAAATGCTTTAAAAAAAAAAAAAAGAAAAGAAAGATAAAGAATAGACTACATTAAAAAGTAAACCACTGTTATTTTTTCCAAGTTTCCTTCCAATTCTTTTTACGCATATTCACAAATTTTTACACAGCTGTAATCAAAGTGGAGATACGATTTTATATCATGCAAATTTTACTTCATTATGGCAAATTAAACTCCTAACCAACTTACCATACTGCAAACAACAACTATAAACTCTAGAAAACATGTTTAAAAATAACCATGAGAAGGCTCCACAGAATGAATGAAAGCAGGCATATTTTAGAGGATAATTAAAACTTGGAAAAAGAGATCAATACACAGAGAGTTTCCAGTTTTTATAGCTTTAGCCTTAGGTGAGACATAAGTAGTGATGAAACAGGGAGTAGCTAAAACTCCAAAGAAAATTCACCATCTTTCTAGCCTAAAGAACCAGAGGAGTTTAATTTGACATACCAAAATAGAACTCTGGAACTTTGAATGTATTAACTTTTTATATATATATATATATATATATATATATATATATATATATATATATATATATATATATATCAAACTATTTGAAAGAATAAAAAAAATTCTGAACCTATGTCCCATTGGACATCAAATTAATGGCATAGTGTGTAGGCATTAAAAAACAAGACCAAGTAGCAACCAACAAACATATTTATAATTAAGTGATTCCATGGTCTCTTCTATAATACTAGGGCCAATAATAGTATCTACTTCATAGAGTTGCTGTGAAAACTTTAAGAAGATAGTAAAAATAAGGCACTTAGGACAATGAACTGGATAGAGTAAATGCACCATAAATGGTACATACCTCTGTTCTTTTATGCCTCACAACATTACAAAGTAGGTATTATTATTGTTATTATTCTTATTTTCTAGAGAAGAAAGTAGAGGCACGGAGAGGTTAGGTCGCTTGCCCAGTGCCACATACGTAGGGAGTGACAAAGCTGGGATTCCTAGAGAGGTCTCTGACTCAGGCATTTTTGTGGCTGCCTAAGCAAATATTCTCACTGTCCATAATGACACACCAGATAATCTAAGTGAATTCTTGAGCAAAAGAAAAAAGAATTACAATGCTAGAAAAAAAAGAGAGGTGACAAGTACCTGACTTCTCCTTACATGATAAATTGTTGCAAAAAGGAAACACAAACCTTCAAACACAAATTCTGGGAACTGGAGAGACTCCCAGAAGCCATCTGCTCCTACCTCCTGCTCAAAGAGAAGCATGGCACACAGCCTGACAGATTATGAACCAAACTCAGCCCCTCTCTCTTGGGCCATCACCCAAACCCTACAATGAGATATGATGGAGTGCTAGCCAGTGGAGGGTGCGTGGAAGGGACATGTCCCTCTTCCAAGCATGGCCTATGCATCACCTCTTTGCTTCTAACTGCATGAGGCCATTGAGCATGATGACCTAAAAATCCACAAAGGGAAGATGATCGAGCCACAACATGAAAGGGGCCTGAGTCCCTGAACCACCCCCTAGGAAAGAGCTGCTTGCCCATCAGAAACAGCCAGCTGAGACTTTACATAAGCAAAAATAACTCTCTTTTATAATTGAACCATTATATAGTTTGGGTCTATTTGTCACAGCAGCTGGCATAACTGACCAATGCAAGGAAGAGGAGGAAGGCGGGGCACTCAACCTCTGCTTAAATCCTTCCACTGGTGAGGAATTAATTTCCTCCTAAAGTATTCACTCACTCTTCATTCATTCAATCAACCACTGTTTATGGAGTTCCTGCAATATGCCGGGCCCCGTGCAAGGCACTGGAGAAGCAAGGATGAACAAGGCTTGAGCACATGCTGCAGGTTTTCAAAACAGCAAGTAGCTGGCAACAAGGATCCAGGTAAATGAGGGGGTCCCAGAGACCCCCCCATGAGAGACCCTGCACCTTCATGAAGTTTATCTCTCAAACTGGTAGACAGGAACCTCACTAGCGAGCAGGCAGTAGGCATGATGTTTATTGACTTTGATGAGTAAGTTGAAGGGAATAAACAGATTGATGGCACAGAATAACTGAGGGGAGGGGATCAAATTTAGATGGGAGAAAAGGGGAGGAGTTCACGGAAGCCTTCCCTGATGAAGCCACGAGACCAGACACAACAATTGGCGGACATCGCCGATTGTTAAAAAAATAGTTGGGTTTGTTGTTGTTCTTGTTGTTGTTGTTGTTGTTGTTGTGCTTATGATTAACAGAAAAATGTGTCTGCTTTAGCTCCACCTTTGGTCCTAATTATATAGTCTGGGGTCCCAGAGAAGTCTACTTTTTCTCATTTCCAATTGACAGCTTTTCCAACATCCTGCACTTGCAGACAGCTATCGTTTCTCCCCTACCCCCCAGAGTCCCTCCTGCTGCCTGGCTCTCTCAAGCAACCCCACAGGGTTTGGAAGCCGAGGTATGTGCTGCAGGTATGTATTCAAAACAGCAGGTAGCTGGCAGCAAGCACCCAGGTAAATGAGGGGGTCCCAGAGACCCCCATGCAGATGCTATGTGGACCCTCTCAACATCTTGGGGATAATTGGTCCCATCCCCATGATTGCTTGTTCATTTCCCGAGGGCTGCCTGCTAACTGCTGGCTCCCGTCAGGCATTGGTTCTCTGACACTGAGGAAGTAAGCAGGGTCATAGTGTTCAAGGGCTCCCACTGGAAGCCTCCTCTCCTCTCTCTCTCTCTCTCTCTCTCTCTCCCTCTCTTAAACAATTTATTTTTTCAATGTTAAAACCATGTCCCTTCCCCTAGTTTGAACACCAAAACAAACCCAGCTGTCCTCAAAGCTGGGCCCAAACCACAGGCATTTGGCCGAGAAGCCAATAGGCAGCAGGAAGAGCTACGCTGAGTCTTGCTCCTCCAGGGTCCTGCTAAGCACCACTCAGGAGGCAGGGAGGCTGTTCCAAAAAGGCCCAGCCTCCCCCTTATCACAGTTCACCAGGAGGTGCCTCAAGGGCAGCAAGCTTGCGCTACCCTGGAGGGGGCTCACAGGAGGCAGAGGCCTGTGCAAGCTCCTGGGGCCTCTGGGTTAGCTGACACCACCTGCCCCACCCGCCAGCTCCAGGGCTACACGGAGGCCTTATACCCCCTCACAGTGTTGACAACTGTTGTCCTTGCTTGATTTGGAGATAAAAACAATTGCTGCTCCTTGCTTTCTCATACTTCCCACTGAGTCAAGGCTTCCAGAAGGTGTGGCAATATTGAGAAAGCAAACAGCGGTGCTATAAGCACAGGACACACTGCCAACTCCTTCCATGTCAGAGGAGTCAAAGTAAAATCATTCCGCCTGTAAAACTGGCCTGCTGTGGCCTTCACACACTTTGTCCGCTCCCTGGGGTCTTCTCCACGCAGCCTGACCTGTAGATATGGTTCCCCTGACTCAGATCTGGCCTTCCTTCCTCCCCTATACACCCCCACACTCAGGTGAGGGACTAAGCACTTAGGGTACAAAATTTGAGGAGGCTTTCACTCCTCAGGTCATGCAAGTTCAGGGTCAGCCGAGAGTGAACGCCTCATTCCATTTTGCACCCTAGCCGCCTCACGGACCTCACCTTACTCTAGGTCCTGCACTTGCCACCCAAACTTGGCCGTCCATGTGGTTCCCTGAGGAAGCATTTTATTTCTTTGATCTCTCTCATCCTCCATCCATTGGAAAGAATCGAGAGATGGATGGCTTCATGCTTCTATGTAAAAGATCAAATCCAGCTTGGAGACAGAGAAGTGTCTTTGTTTTTTAATTTTTTGGGTCAGATAGTACTGTAATATTTTTGTTATTGTTGTTGCCAATGCTTAAAATTCAGAAGAGTTCAAATAAAAAAAAAAGGCATTTCTGGCTTCTCTCGAAAACACGAAAGATAGGAGTGGAGCCACAGCTGGAGGGGAGCCACAGCTGGAGGGGAGCCACAGCTGGAGGGGAGCCACAGCTGCCCACTTAGGCCCTATGGCTGTGGCCTATGCTTGCCGGATCCCCACAGCCCCACATGTCCCTGCTCTCCATTTATGTTACCTGCTCAGCCCCCAGAGGCATTTGAAGTTGCAACCTTTGGTCTAAAGACAGACTACGTCCAGATATGAAGCAGCTTGTCTCTTATGGTACGCTCTGTGGCAGCAGTGACTGGCCAGGGAGACAAAGGGGGAGATTTCCTTATGTCCTTGAAATCAGGCCATGGAGGCCGGTCCCCATTCCACCAGCCAGGGTGCATGGAGAATTGACACCCGCAGCTTGAGGGCAAAAAAACACATATGTGACAGCATCAGAAGAGCTGCTGGGACAAAGGGATGAAAATAGCACTGACCAAGGGTCAGGAGGCCTTCCTGGGCAGCTAGCCCACATCTGCCCGACTTCTGGGTGACATTAAATACAACGCCTCCCGACGCTTCAGATTCCTCATCAATTATTAAGGAGAGTTGAGCTGGATTGTTTCTCAGGTCCCTTCTATTTCTAACTCTCTTGAATTTAATGCTTACTATTCTTAGGTGGACTCATTCTAGTAAAAGAGAGTCTCAGAACCTTGTTTGGTCCAAGCTTAGGAGAGCAATTGAGAAAAGATCAGAAACCACATTTCACTGATAGCATGGAATTTTGTAATTTTCACAGCTCTCTACTTATCCTGTCATGGCTTCTTTGATTCTGCTGAGAACACACACTTAGAGAAGCTCAAACAATAGCCTGACCCAACGGTCTCTTGTCTTAACAATTGCTTGTCTGCATGAGAATTCGCTAAGTGTGAAAAATAGTTTGCTGAAGACTGTGTCCCCACCTTAAAGATTCCTAAGGAGAAGAAAGCTTCCTGTCCACACCTGGGGCAATAATCAAAGCGGAATTGAATGCAACAGACATGGACGTGTATCTAGGCAGCATTCTGCAGCAGTGTGGACTGTGGGAGGAGGCCAGCAAATGCAATCAGAGTAAATCACAGTCCTGATCCTCAAGGAGAGTACAGCAGGACAGGGAAGTTAGCACAATGTCCCCAGAATCCAAATACACCGACAGACGAAGATAAAAGTCTATCAGAATTATAAAGTGTCAGAGGAGTCAAGAAAGGAAGGAGTTCCATAGGCCTAAGGAGGTAAAATTTAGACAGGTAGTGAAAGATAAATAGATGAGGATGAGCAGAAAGGAACACAGGTTGCAGTCATTCCTTCACCCACCAAGGATGAAAGTTTCCCACTGCCCGCCATTGCCCGGGGCACTGGGATGTAGGAGTTAACAAGACACGTGCAAGTCCTACTTCCACAGCACTTAACTTCCTAGTGGGGGACATACACAAGTACACAAACACATAAGATAATTTCAGATATCGTTGAATGCAATGAAGAAAATTCAAGGAAGTGATTATCACAGATAGTGACTGTACAATAGACAGGGAAAGCCTCTCTGAGGGGGCTCCATTTAACCTGCCATGAGATGCTCTGGAGAAGAGCACCCCAAGTCAACTCCAGACATTGCACATTGCCAAATATCCCTGGAGGGCAAAATGCCCCCCATTGAGAACTGATATACACCCTGCAATAGCTAGTACCATAAGGCTACTAGGGCTAATGGATCTTTCTTAACCCAAGAATGCTACATCCAAAATGGTTTTAGCCACCAAATCAGGGGCAGCAGGAATTGGTCTCCTACAGAGAAAAGACAAACGCCTTCTTGCAAAATGGTGTTCCACCTTCATATTCTCTGGCATCAGGCTTCTTCTGCAGCCCCCCGGCACTACCACCACCACCTGAGTAAGTAATGCGGAGTGAGGGGCAAAGAGTGATGGAGTCGAGTGGTGGGTGGTATATTCCACCCCAGGGTTATTCGCCACCAGGCAAAGCTCAGGACAACGGCTCCAATTTGCTCTTTTTAATGCTAGGACCAGCCTCCTACAATCCTGGCTTGAGATGGACAGGGCAAAATCAGGAATTTATTCAAGCATCCCTGCTGTGTAAGGCACAGTCTCCATAGCTATTTTTGTCTGTGTCTTTATTGTAGTTTTTAAACATGACAAGGGGGAAAAATAAAACAGGATTTGATTCAACAGATACATATGGAGCCCCCACCATGTCTCCATTATACCAATCTTTCCCACGGGCACAAGCAAAGATACGGTATCTCTGAGGAACTTCAAATCCTGGGTATGGCTGGAATGCGGGTTCATGTGGGATCCAACAAGGGACAGGCTGCAGAGGAAGACTGAGGCCAGATCCAATCTCAAATGCCAGGCTAAGGAACTTTACTTCGTCTCATACGATATAGACATTAGGGAACCATTAGGAAGACTCTTATTAGGAACCATTAGGAAGTGTCACTTGTTCAACACCTGAGGGGCTAGAGGGTTAATATTCACCAGAGAGCAGACTCCTGGCCCCTCCATTGTA
Organism: Rhinolophus ferrumequinum; assembly: GCF_004115265.2. NCBI lineage: Eukaryota > Metazoa > Chordata > Mammalia > Chiroptera > Rhinolophidae > Rhinolophus > Rhinolophus ferrumequinum. Next base: position 29,324,157 of record NC_046307.1, read on the forward strand.
TCCTGTTTCTTCACTGTTCGGTGCAACTCAGTGTGAGGGGCACAGAGGTGGGAGCCAAGAGGAACCTCCCTGGGAAAACAAGTGTGGTCCATCAATTGCTACATTGCTTAGGGTGGATTCTGGCCCCAAAGGGTCACAGCGACTTGCTGCTGAAGGGAAAGGACAACGGAGCTGCTTCGAAGAGGCTCAGAAAACAGATCCAGGCTCGACAGCACTTGAGGGCGTTTCCGGAAACTTCTCACCATGTTTTGTTTTGTTTTGTTCTTAGGCCCTTAGAGTGCGCTGCCGAAACAGCCTCTGCGGGCTTAGCTCCCCCCATCGCTCCCCAGCTCCCACAAGCTGCCCAGGGCCTCTCCTGCCCTGCAGCCACCTTCAACCCCTCATCGGTGTGGTCGTCTTCTTTCCAAAATTGAGCCCACCTACCACAGAGGAAGCAGCGTTCACCGGCAAAGATGCAGAGTGAATAACAACCACCACAGTCACACCTGTGACATGCTCAGTGATTCCCATGGAGCTGGCCACCAAGTGAATATGTGTATCCTGTCATCTAATGGTCAGAACAGCCAATGCAGTAGGTACCACTGTTTTCTTTGTTCAATAGATAAACTAAGGCACAGAGAGCAGCTAGCCCAGTCATGCAGCTAGTGTTTGGCAGAAGCTGGGTTCAAACCTGGTTCTGACTCCAAAGCTGGGGTCCTTGGGCCCCCCCAGTTTCCCATTTCTCACCATTTCCCTTAGGCAGCTGCCCCTTCCTCTGCCTGCCAGGTACCTACTGCCTTGCACCTCTACTTTCTCAGGTCAACATCCAGGTCTTCCATGGGAAGCTCCTTTCTTAGGAGAGTGTAAGCCCTACCATAAATTAATTCTATGACCTTGGGGAAAGTCCCTTCATCCATTTGGCCCTCAGTTTTCTCATCAGTAAAATGGAGGGGGGCCTGCCTATTTTATAGTCAATATGGGCATTAAATCAGTTTGTGCACCCCTAACCACTCAGTAACCTGTGCTGGGCACGTAGTCGGAAGGTCTTACCATGGCAGTGCAGAAGTGACACATATCAGAGGCTGGAGCCGGGCCTGGGGGCAGTGAGCATCCAGGAGGTAGGTATCCACAAATATATTTCAACAAGAGGTATCTGCACCGGGGGCAGCTGGGTACCTGCCAACTCCGCTGGCAAAGCTCGCTCTTGGCTCTTTCCACAGAGAGAGGTCACATTCCATGGCCCAGCAGTCCAGCACAAGGGAAAAATGAACATTAAAGGTGCTCTGTTTGTTTACAAAAAGGTTTAGGAGCCTCCAAGTTCTCTTGTTTGTTGCCGAGGCACGAAGACGGGGGAGGAGGGACATAGGGTCCAAGGGAAGCATGGAGACTCTCCTGCTCTCAGCTCTTAAACAGACGCACTGCCTCCCCATGGCTGAGGCCAACAGCTGTCCCTACAGGCCGGCGGAGCATGTTCAGAGCTCAGACTTGGGTCTGACCAAACTCAATTCACCATAGAACCCTGGTATTTGGGTAATCCCTGGTAACACTCTCTTCACCACTAATCCAACTAGATTAACCCCTCTAGTTCGTTAGAAAACCGGGACTTAGACTTCGATCACCTCCTGCATAATCTCCGCTTTCAAATCCTTGTTCCCCAGAATGAAAACAGCTTTACTTCTATCTAAAGCATTTTTTAAATTATTTTTAATACTATGGACTCAGTCAATTTTCAAACAACACAGAAAAGAGTAAGGAATATAAGTAAATCTCATGTTGAATCTTCCCACCCAAAAATAACCTGCTAACATAAGGTCTTTATTACTTCTGCCAACTTTTGATTGCACAAGGAGGTGATGGGCTTGGGAAAAGGCTAGGAGCTGGACCCAGAATCAGGGAGCTCAGAAGCATGTCCTCATGTTAGTTCTTGCTCAAATTTGATGCAAGTCCCCTGGTCTCCTTGTGCCTCGGCTTCCTCTTACCCCGTTAGGGAAAAATGGGTCTTTCGATTGCAGAGCCTACAGATGGGTAATATGAATGGCTACCATTTATTGGGTGCCTACTAGGTACACACAATATTATATGTTACCATCATCCCAGAAATTAACTTACCCATCACATCTACCCAAGGAGGCAGAATGGATCGCTGAGGCTTTGGGAGTTTAAGTGACTTGCCTAAGGTCTTACAGCTGGTAGCAGCAACAGAGCCGAATTCCTATAAACTGTGATTCCCAAGAGAACAACTCAAAGAAAGAGATTTTGCTGGCAAGAATGGTGGCAAGAGAAAATATTTTAACATTGCTATGAAAATAGTTTTGACCTTAGAAATCTCTTGAAAAGATCTCAGGAACCCCCAGAGGTCCCCAGACTGCAGTTTGAGAACCACTGCTCTAATCTCTAAATCTTTTCATACTTTATATCCTAAGTTTCATATCCAAGGTACAGCTGATTCACATGACAAGTCACTTTTACATCCTAACGGTCAGCCTAATAATGTGGTCCTATCCTTCAGAATTATTCTATTCACTGGTCCATAATCTCTCTGCCTTAAGGTATAACTAATTATTAAAAGCTCAGCTCAAAAAAGTCAGGAAGCCTGGTTCTGCCACTAACTACTGTGTTTCCCCGAAAATAAGACCTAGCTGGACCATCAGCTCTAATGCGTCTTTTGGAGCAAAAATTAATATAAGACCTGGTCTTATTTTTATATTAAAATAAGACCAGGTATAATATAATATAATTATAATATAATAGTGGGTCTTATATTAATTTTTGCTCCAAAAGATGCATTAGAGCTGATGATCTGGCTAGGTTTTATTTTTGGGGAAACACAGTAGCTATGGATAGACCAATTGTCTCCTCTGGGATTTAGTTTATTCACTTGCCAAATAGATCCTCGTTTGCTTCATAAGACTGCTTAAAGATTACATCGGATAATAGGCATGGAAATACGTTTAACAAATCCATGTGATAGAATATTATACCATTATTTTAAATGATTGTATTATTTAGGATGCTTTGGGTTGTCAGTAACAGATAATTTATTGACTCATTCAACTGAGATGTCTAGAGGTGGCATGAGCCTCGGGCATGGTTTGATCCAGAGGTTCCTGGTGGAGTCCAGGCTCTGATTTCCTCTTCGTGCCGTACCCCCAACTCTGCCCTGTATAGCTTCCATCCCAGCGAGTCCCCCACCTCACCTGTTAGTAACAATGACCACTGGACTTCTAATTTCACCTTCTTATGCCACATCACCTGAGGTAAGAGAGAGTGTCAATTCCAGAAGCTTCCATGAAAGAGAGAAAAGCTTTCTGACCCAAAGAGCCTCAGCTGATGTCTCTTCTTGAGTCAAGCACCCATCCCTGAACCAATAACCAAGATCTGGGGAATAAGATAAGCTGATTGGCTGCATCTAATCCAAGTCCACTCTGGAGCTGGGGATGATAGGATGACTCACCCAAACCATTTAGCCTAGAAAGTCTGCATTCTGTCAAGAACTGAGAAGAATTGTTTCAAAAACAATCAATGAATGTCCAATACAACACCACAGACCTATATCTATTGACCAAGGTAGATGATCACAATGTATTATGTAGTCAAAAATTAGATTAAAAAGAATATGTCTACTAAAAGCCCCATCTTACAAAATACATATATATACATATATGTATGTATAAATATGTATCCTTAGTAGTATTGACTGAGGAATGGGATTATGAATGACTATGCACTTTTGTTTGTTCATTAGTTTGTTTTCTGGTAATCTAGCTTTTACATAATAGAATGTGTAGTACTTTATGTAAAAATTTCCATACAGGAACAAGTCTAAGATCCTATAAAGATACGACGCGTCATCACCAACCATCCCATTCTCTACTCCTAGCACCTGCTAGTCTTCTGACCTAGGACCTAAGGCTGACCTTAGCTACCATCCCTCATGTCACCATGTCATCCAGTGGAACGCTAAGCAAAGGTTGGGCCAGCACAAGAAACTTCCATCTGTGTGCATTCGCTTCTACACCCCTAAAGAATCACAAAACTGGCATCTCTTGCTCAGAATAGAAAGAAGTCTTTTTTCATTCATATGCAATTCTAATTTTCACTGGTTTTCTTCCTCTCTCCTCACCCGCTCTCCAAGCTCTCTATCAGCTCCCATGACCTCATCATGATATTTAGAATGATAGTCTTTTCCCACAGATCATCAGCTTCTAAAATAAATACGTTTCCATCAATGGAAGCTGCAGAGTCACTGAAATTATTATACCTCGGTTCAGAGTCACAAGCTCATTAAAGACTGATTATTGTGCTTTTCCAAACAAGAATGGCAGCGGAAGAAGCAGGATGATTCTCTTTTATTTAAGTAGGGAAAGAGATGCATAAGCAGATTAACGTAAACGGCAGCCTTTGGAGGAGGTAACTGAGATAACTACGGTAACAGGTAAGAAAACAAGGGAACAGCAGCAAAAAAAATATCACGAAAGTCTGATAAGCGTTTCATTGGCCTCTGAATTCCCTGGATGACACCAACCACAGTGAGGCAGCTTGGTCAAAAGGAAGAAAACTCAAGAACAGAAGTCAGGATTTCTAGATCCCATACTGCACCACACAGGACATTATCCACCTCTCCGGGCCTTGGAAGTTGGATAAAATCAGAGCCGGCGAATGACTCCCCTTCTTCCTCTTCCTGGCAGCCACGAGTAATCCACCCCAGAATCCTTTCCCAGGTTGCCCAGATGCGGCCTGAGAACCGGCACCATCTTCCAAGCAGCCACTCTCCACTTACCAAGGAGGCTGCCTGTGTTCTCTGAGCTAACGATTTCTGAAATGCCCGTAGAATTCTGACACTCTGACTTCCTTCTGCTGACCCAGGCTTACCTCATTTGCCAAATGGTCACAGCTGGCATTTAAGAATCAGTCATCACGTTATTAACATCATTCATAAAAACAACTGAGAGTTACTGAGTTACTGAGAGGAGATTGAAACAATGGCGACACATCTGACGATGCACGTCAGAACTGTCATGTGCAAGAGGCAGCGAGTACAATCTGTGTGACCCCAAAAGACAGGACTGACGCCACTGAGTGCGTGATTAATGGTGGTATTTCAAGTCCATGGGCTGGCCCCAATGAGAGCATTTCTCTGTCATCTCTGGAAGTATTTCAGGCAAAGTGGGCTCAGCCGCATCCCAGGGAGGCTGTAGAACACGGGCCACAAGGCCAAACACCTACAAGGGCCAGGCAGGCAATGTAATTATGTGAGCAGACCCAGTGTAACCGACATGGGGCATGGTGAGACCACTGGCGACCAGAGCCGATGTCTGGTCTGCACAGGACAGCCACCAGGCTGCTGCCAACAAATGCAGCCCTGCGTTTATCTCCTCTCTCTCCCAGCTTTCAACTGTCCTTCCTCCATCTTGTCATCTCCCTACTGGCAACTAGCAGTGTCTGCTAGATTCAGGTGTAAATAATGTGATGGTGGTGGTATAACTGGCATAAACGAGGTGCCCTAGGAACGCAGAACAAAGAGAGATGGATTTGGCGTGATGCAGTTGATGGAGACCTCCTGCAGAAGATGCCATCGGCTCTGGACACTGAGGGGGGTTGGAGTCCAACATGCAGAGATGCAAAGGAAGGCCCTCCAAGGAAAACAGCACGAGCAAAGGCACTGGGGTGAGGAAATGTTGGAGCAGACGGAACATGAAGAAGGAAGAGACAAAGCTGGAAACATAGGTCCCAGACAGATCACAGAGGTATTCAGATGCTCTGCCAGGAACTTGGGCTTTATGATGCAGTCTAGGGGGGTTTACATTGTTCCCCACTCCTCAGCTTTCCCAGAGCAATCCTTCTGGCCTCTTGCTTCACTCCTTGCTCATGCCTCCTCTGGAGGGAAATGGGAAAGAAGCACAACTCATCTGATTCTGCCACCTGCTACTTAACTTAATCTTAACTGGTACAGAAGGGATATGAGCCAAAATGTATTTTAATCACATCATTTCCTGTCTTACGAATATTCAAATTATGCAATCAACAAATTGAGGATGTATCATGTGCCAGGTACTGGGGAACAAATGATGGGCAAAGCAAACTAAGTCCTGCCCTCTTATTTCTTACAATCTCTCGGCGGATATAGATGATGATTAAGTACATAAATAATAAAATAATTACCAACTGTAACAAAAACAAGAGAGAAAACAATTATGGGGCTGAGAAAAGGAATGGGGGAAGTGGCAGTGACCAGAAGACCTACAGCAGACATGATAGTTAGAGAAGCCTCTCTGAGGAGGTGATATTTAAACAGAGGCGGGAAGAATGAAGAGGCACCAGCCATATGAAATTGGGGTGGAGGGAGGCGATTTGCAGATAGAGAAAATGGCACAGGCAAAGGTCCTGGGGCAGGAAAGCCCCTGGCCTGAAAAAGAAACTCAAAGCAGCCCAGGGTAGCCAGGTGACCAAAGGAGCAACGACAATGTTTCTCCCCACAACTGGCATTGACCCACTGACAAGAGGAACAAATGTATTTGAACATGTACCCTGCTGGTCCTCATTTTATTTTACATCTTATGTGAAATAACTTTCTGAGTATAACAGATACCTCTGTGAAGCCAAATGGTATACGTTTGTGGCTAAAAGGAAAGGGGCAAACAAGCTTACATATATTGTGGAGCTGAGAGTGATGGTGGAAAAACAGATGGTTTTCCTGTTGGGAAATAAACTTTCAAGGAGAGAAGAATATGTCCTTTGAGTTTATTCCTGAGTCTACAAAGCTCTGCTTTCTTAGCCAAACACGCCACATCCCAGGAACCTCCAGATACCAAATATTAGCATCTTTCAGGAATTTGCACTGGACGGGCATTGCTCAGTGGTAGCTTTTCAGGAGGAAAGGGAATTTTAAAAGAAAAGAAAAAAGAAAAGAAAAGAAAGAAAAGAAAAGAAAAGAAAAGAAAAGAAAAGAAAAGAAAAGAAAAGAAAAGAAAAGAAAAGAAAAGAAAAAAAGAAAAGTTTCAGTGCCGATGAGAAGGAAGAATGGTGGAAGAATCAGAGTTTCCTGGCAGTTTCTCCAAACCAGGTAGCTAATAGGACCTAGGACGGAGTATTAAGTGACGTTTCCTTGTAAAAGTAAATTGACACTCCAGAGGCATGAGTTCTCAACCCTCACAAGGCTGGGAGCCCTGGGGCCCTTGCTTCATGTGTAGCAACTGGGCCCACCCCCAAAGATTTGGGTGCGATTAGTCTGCAATAGGGCCCATGAGAAAACCTGCCTTTTTAACCAGCACCAGGAGTTTCTGACGTCCCTGAGGAACGCCGCCCCATGTGGGCTGGAAAAGTGGGCAGTTAGGGTAAGAAGGGAACAGGGCCAGAAAGTCAGAGGCTCAGAGACTCCGCGGGGAGGTCGGCAGACTCCGAGCTGCATTCATATGGGGTCACACCTCACGTCCTGCTTGCCCTCCTGCGATCACTGGTGTTGCCCCCTGCAGACACCCTCAACTCCTCGCGGGACTCCCATTCTGTTGGAGCCACCTGGCAAAACCCCAACCCTGAATATGTGTACATCCAACCATCTGCCATGCCCAGCTGTTCATGGTGGCTTGAAAAGAAGACACCGACAGGCTTTCAGGCCACAAATCTCAAGTCCCCACTGACGATCAGACCAAGGACAGTGCCTCCATCTGTGCAGGGAGCCCCACTGCTTCTCTCCTCCTCAGGAAGTTTGTCCCTGTGCTCTCCTATGTGACAGCCGGGCCTTCTTCACTGGATCGTCCTTAGGCCTACAGACTCGCTGGAGTATCTCCCATCACCTTGAACCCACAGCCCCTCCCGCAACTACCCCCGTTTCTCTGTCTCCCTGAGCGCAAATCCCCCTTGAAAAAGTTCTCTCTCCTCGTCCTCGTCAGGCCCTCTCCATGCATCGTCCTTGGCATCGTCCTCAACCAGGCTTCTGACCCTCCACTTTACAGAAAGGTCTCCGTCAAAGATCCCTGGCCACCTCCTAAGACCACTGCACTGGGGGCTAGGATTTCAACATAGGAATTTGCGGGGCACACAAACATTGAGTCTGTAATACATGGGAATTTAAGAATCCAGGTGGACCTCCAGCCCCATCTTAAAACAGGCAAACTGTGTTTGGCAGTTTTCAGTGCCGTCATCATCATATACCCGCCGTGGACCTCTTGGCGTGGCAGGTACTGGGCGCTCAGGTGGAGGTCAGACCCAGGCCCCCGCTCCATGCCCAGACTTAGAGCCTCATCGACTGTTCCCACAGTGTGATTTGAGAAGACCTCTCTTGAACGTTGCCTTTTTTAAAAGGTGGATGCCTTGTGTACTATTTTCCTCCTCCTCAAGGATTATGAGGTTAGCTTCATAAAACTCTGCAAGTCCTAGGGTAGAAAAACCTGCTCCGCTTTGTTTCAGCCAGGGTTTCCCCAGTTTATGTGACCGTGGAATTCCCATTTTGAAGAAAACCTATTTGCATCCTGCAAACGTGTGTTCTATGGTACAGCCTAATATAAATAATACCCTACCCTGCTGCTTATACCTCACCCCAATCAGGCCAGTCGTAAGGGGCAGGGGACCACCTCCCAGACTCCCCCTTCCAAAATTGGCTAGGTCTTGAGTCCTCTGTGTGTCGGGTCGCCTTTCATTTCCTCCAGTGTCGTTACTTCGTCTGGGCTCATGGGATCCTGGAGGAGAATAATTGATATAGAAGCAGCACCAGCCCTGGGTGAGTGGATTTCTCATTTACCAGGAGGGAGCTTCCCTGAGCAGGCCAGGCGATGGGGCTATTTTGGTGCAGGCAGGCGATAAATCTTAGCCCGAGACAGCGGCCCACTCCTCCCACTGCCAGGCTGCCTGTGAGATGTTCTCACTCTCTGTCATCCTGCTGCTGCTCTTCTAGAATGTCACCCGAACTCCGTAATGTTGAAATAGAGCTGGGGTTACACAACTTGCCTGCATAATGTATGCTGCCTCCCCTCTTCTTTGTACTTACTTTCTGGCCAGAGTCACAAGAATCCAGAGGAGAAGGAATTCGTGTCTAGAGTTCATCGGGACCAATACCCTCATTGTATAGATGAGAAAACTGAGGCCCAGAAAAAGCCCACAGTCAGTCTTTAGGAGCAGTCGCCCAAGCTTGGGGGCCCTGAGTCCAGGACGTTTTCCTTTCTATAATAAAGAGTCAGTAATAGCAACGGGCAGGACACCAGCTGTGCCTGCACGACCTTCTATGGTGTGACTGTATAGACAGATCCATGTATATTCTTTGAAAAAATTACAAATAGAATCATACTCATGTTTGTGCCACTTGCTTTTGTTTTTGTTTTTCCCTTACTCGTGTTTTCAGCATCTTCCTTCCCCCTGATTCCAGTTAGATCTACCTCCTTACACAGCCCTGCTCTGCCTGCCTTGGTTCTCGCCTTTTCTCATCATCTTTGCAGAACACAGCAGTCAGAATAAGCTTTTCAAAATGTAAATCGGATCCTGTAACTTTCACGCTTAAAAACGTTCAATGGCCGCTCCTTCTTCTGAAGACGAAAGCCACCTGCCTGCCCCGTCTGATCTCCGAGGCCTTAGGGGACCAATCTCCTCACACTCTTCCTGGACTCACCCTGGCAGCCTCATCGGCTTCTTTCAGTTCCTTAAAGCCAGCCTCCTCCCACTCCTCCCATCCAGGACCTTCTAGAATGCTCTTCCCTCTCATTGAAATACCTCCCTACGTGCACATACATGCACACATGTGTGCGTATGCATGTTCACATTTGCACGTACACACACACACACACACACACACACACACACACACACATGTCTCCCCGGGAGACTGGAAGTTCCATGGGAGGCAGGAGCTGCCTTTGTACATCATTGTATGCGCCACCCTTAACCAAGTAGCTCACAAAGAGTAGGCCCTCAATTAATATTTATGGAATAAATTACTAAATGGAAATGCCAAAGGAACAGAGAATAGATGCAAGTTGTAAAGAAAATATTGTCAAAGGAAAAGTTGAGTCTGCACACTCGAATCAAGAAGGCAAGTGCAAACTGCGGGCCTTAAATGCAAGTTTGATAGGAATATCACCTTCTTTACTTTTTAAAATCAGTTTATTTCCTACTCTGAGCCCTCAATCTGCCAGACTGGGCATGGAGGAGTAAAGTCTTTGTTGGAGGGTCCCTGTCCCCTCCCTGCCATGAATAAGAACACAGTACATTGATGTGATGCTCCAGAAACAGAAACAGATAGGCTGTAACCCCCAGCCTGTGATGCAAACCACTATAACTTCGAACCCCACCCCTACAGTGATCCAAAGGTGACAGCCCTACTCGCTCTCTTTGCCCTGCAGGGACATAGAACTCCACTGTGACACAGGTCCCCAGTCTCAGGGTCCTGTCTTCCTGGGGACACCAAGCTGCCATCCCCACCAGGTCTCCTTCTCTCCTGAGGGAGCTGCCACGGGACCCCCACACAGAGCAGTAGCATTGTATGTGCCCAGCAGACACGCCCCAACTCGCTACCCCAGTCTGCCCCTGCCCCAGACATCTACTTTTGTTCCAGAAGACACTCACTGCCTTCCCTTTCCCCTCTCCCAGGGACACGGAAAGGCATCACGTCACAAGCTGCAGATGAGCGGTGGGCTGCAGGCCACTTCTGCTGACAGGAATCCCTGAGGTAAGAGGTCCAAAGGGGCCACGCTGCTTGCTTCCGAGGAGGAGGAAGAAGAGAACTGAGGAAGCTCAAAAACAAATTAATCATCTTGCCTCACAAATCTCTTTGATGCCTTACACACCCCCACTTCCTGCCTGAGCTGCAGCCAAGTGTCATTTGCAGGAAGGTTCTGATCACTGGGATTCAGGCCTTCGGTGGGGAGGGGTGTGTCCCGAGGGAGGAGGTAAGGAGCTGAGGAAAGAAAGGAATTTGAAGAGGCACTGGGGGACTAAAAATATTGAGAGGCAGGCAGGAGGGGTATCCGGTGGGACAGCTCCCAGAAGGCTACACTAGGATATCCTTCCCCCTCCCATAGTCCCACACCCCTCTACGTACCCCTCTGCTGTGCTAAGGCGCTCTTCTGAGACCTTCACAGTAGAACCACTTACGCCTCCATGGGAATTCAGCTGGGTTTAGTCTGGGGACGACAAGAATAGCAGGACTCAGGAAGAGGCCTCTGGCAAAGGGTGGGTGGTAGGGGGGTGTGGAACTAGCCCTGCCATCCACCCTGTTTCCCGAAAATAAGACCTAGCCAGACAGTCAGCTCTAAGGCGTCTTTTGGAGCAAAAATTAGTATAAGACCTGGTCTTATTTTACTACAATATAAGACCGGATCTTATAATGTAATGTAATGTAATGTAATGTAATATAATATAATATAATATAATATAATATAATATAATATAATATAACATAACACCGGGTCTTATATTACTTTTTGCTCCAAAAGACACATTACAACTGATTGTCTGGCTAGGTCTTATTTTGGGGGAAACACGGTAGTACTGGACTGCGAGACAGAACACAACACACGCCAGCTCCTTCACAACTAATCAACCAGAAGGATCTTCTCACCCCATGGAACAGAAAAGAGGGCCCCTGCTCACCCAAATTACATAAATGTACCCAATGGGGAGATTCTTTTGAGTAAGCTATGGCCTCTCAGCAGTTAGAAGACACACCAAGAGGTGGACTGTGAGAACATGTCCTGAAGATAAAAATGTCACACACCCTCAAGCCTGGGCATCCTATCCAGAAAGCTTTCACCTGAGCTCAGCTGTTATCTCCGGCAGCTCCCAACCCTCCTAGGAAGAGCTATCCAGCTCTTACTCTGGCGCTAGCTCTTAAGGGAACCACTGGAGGCCAGGATGACTTTTGTCTTAGCTAATCTGTAGCAGCTACTCAGTTGGCTCATGCCTCAAAGGCAGAAATTCCTCCTGTAGTTAGTTCTTCAGCCCAGTTAGTTCTTTGCCAAGAGGCTGGGAAGGAGAGAGGCTCTGGCCTCCTCCAGGTCCCTGCCTGGCGCATGAGCCCAGACTCATGCCGTGACCAATGGAGCCACTGATCACACGGGACCTCAGGCTCAGTCCAAGGTATCCTCTGAAGGAGAGTATCTCCTGACCACAGGCCTTCCTTGGCCAGAAATCTCTACGTGGACCCTGGTGGTGATAAGCGAAGTGATTATAAAAGGGCCTCACCTTTCCTTGTCCTAGGCAGAGATAAGAACCCCGGAGGACTAAATACCAATGTCAGCCCTCAATGCATGCTCCCTGAGAGAATGACTAACTGAGAGGACACGTGGCTCTCTATCAATAAATATTAATGATCTACACGATTCCAGAACATTTGTGTGCTGTGGGGATACAAAATTGGTTTTGGATACTCTTCTTATAGGATTACAGCCTAGGGGAAGAACCCAAACTCGTGCAACGAGCGGTGTTCATTCAGCAAACATTTACTGAGCTCCTACCCTGTCCTGGTCACTGCTGGACAACACCTGTGATGGCCCCAGCCTCCGTGGAGCTCATACTCTCATGAGGATGAGAAGAAATTAAATAATTTACAATAGAGTGTGGTGGATATTTCTGATTGCTGGGAAATGCGTAACGAAGAGCGCGTCACTGGAACATGCTGTTCAAGGAAAGCCTTCCTGGGGAAGGCAGACGAAGGGGAGAGAAGACGGGCCCATGCTACGAAGGCTTGGAAAACACACCATGGCGGGCAGACTGGCTCAGAAGCTAGTGCAGAGATTGAGGCATGGCCAGGTGGTCACATTCAGATCCCAGCTCCACGACTTGCTCTCGCTCGATCTTGGACAACGTTTTCACTGGGAGCCTCAGTTTCATCATCTGTGATAATAATGGTACCTATCTCATAAGGTGGCTGGGAGGATTAGATGAGTTAAGTAACACGAGGAAAGACCTTAGCAGAATAAGTCTCCATATGCAATAGCTAATTTTGTTGTTATTATTATCAGAATATCTTAGCTGCAGCTGGAACCAGGGAAATTACGACAATAGGCTGAATCCACATCATCCAGGTGGAACGAAGTCATGGGACTTAGTGACAGGCTGTGTCTAGGTAGCCAAGAAAGAAAAAGAATCGGCAATGATTTTCTCATCGTGGATGGACAGTGTGGAAACTGCAATGAACCTGGAATTCGGATATCAGAAGACCTGGGCTCTGACATTTTGTAGCCGGGTAACTCTGGGAAATCAGTTAAGGCCGTGAGCCTCAGTTTTCACATCTAGAAAATGGAAATAACATTGACTGCTCTGTGTCCCTCACAAGGTTGTACTACAGAGCAAGCAAAAACTAGGTGTGAAAACCCATTAGTCAAATTATACAGTGCCACCTACCTGTGAATTATTATCCTGAAGGTTCGAGCTTGGGAAACCAAAGTACATGTTTTGGACTGAATCTCCAACAAAGAGAGGGAGATTCCTGATTTTTTTTAATTTGCTTTTAACAGCTCTTGAGCTGCGCATCTCAAACTTAACTATCTCTGCAAATCACTTGGGAAGCTTGGTAGTTCAACAGGTCAAGGGTAGGGCCTGAGATTCTGCATTTCAAACAAGCTCGCAGGTGATACTTCTGCTGGTCTGTGGCCCACACATTGACTAGAGGACCATGCAAAATGGACACACTGAGGAATCTCAGGGTGAGCTGACAGCATAGTCTAAGGGGAGAGATGGGACCCTGCACGAATGTTTAGGATCCACAGCTGTGAGGGTCCAACCAGCTGCCCCTGCTTGGTGACAGTCACTCTATGGTGCTCGCTCAGTGTCCAGAACTATTCTAAACGCTTGGCAAAAATTTACTCATTTAGTCCCCATAATATCCCTATTTTTGCCCCTATTTTACAGATAAGGAAACTAAGACCCAGAAAGATTAAATTATTTGCCCAAAGACACACAGCACAAAGTCCTTACACCTCTAACTCCAGAGCTGTGTCTAGAGCAGAGAGTAATAAAACAGCGCATTCTGTGATCAGCTGTCCTCCAACCTCAGATTTGAGAAGCAGCTGTTGATACATCATCTACTGCTGAAGGCTGGTTAAAGCTGAGTCATTCGACAACGGGCCGAAAGAAATAGGCCCAGATCTGCCCTGGTTCCCATCCCGCCCGGTGTTCCTCTCCCTTCCATCCTGTGGGCCGCATAGGAGAGGTCCAGTAAACCCTTTCCTGGTGCACATCACAGGGCTTAAAAGCTTTGGCTTTCACGCCAGACTGTCTGCAAATCGTGACTTCGCCACTTTCTAGTTACTTCACTGCTCCAAGGCTCGGTTTTCTCCTCTGTAGCATGGAGATAATAATAGTATCGACGCCTAATATACTATACTATACTAATAGTATAATAATAGCATAGAGTTGTTGAGAGGACTAAAGGTGATCGTGCCTGCTGAGCATAGCCCAGTGTCAGAGCCACAGCATGGGCTCCACGACTGTTCTTGGTATGACTATTAAGGCAAAAGTAAGAACAGGCCAGCCCGCAGCCTCTGTACTGTGCATTCAGCCCGGAAACACCTGACCCCCTTCCTCAGGGGCTGGGAGAAGCCACCGGGGTGCGGGGGCTCAGGCAGTGTGAACAACTTTTACTTCTGTCAGGAAGTTCCAGGCCATTGCACCTGCCTGCCAGCCGTATTCGACACTGCCTCTCAGAAAATGGGGACCGTGTCACACTTATGGGGGCCCTTTAATCACACATCACGTAAGCCCTTTGCACAAATGTTTGGGTCAACTCCTTCCTGACTCTGGCCCCAGGCCCCCTATGAGTCAGCCTTGCAGTTCCACGCAGTGCCCCACTCCTCCAGAGATGGACCTGAGGTGACAGTCTCCAACCCTGTCTGCTTCCCACTCCCTTCCCTCCCCTACCTGTTGTCACCAGCCACCACCCTGAACCCCCAGGAACCCAGGATGAAAGACAAGGCTGTTGAGTCACGTGAATGACAATTGCCCAGGAACCCCACTGGCCCTCCAGGATTTGTTAACTGCCATTAAAAGATACTCCAAGTCGTTATTGTGACATTATGGGGACTTAGCTGATTTGCAGCTAATCTCAGACTCCCTTTGTGTTCTTAATAGAAGGGAACAACCCCGTGTGAGAAAATCCCATTTTGTGTTTTTCTTCCAAAATTTAGTTTAAGAGAAATAACTAGAGGAAAATGTGATATTCATTCATTGAAAATGAGTAAGATAAGGGCTTAGATACAAAGCCAGGGAACCACGGAATAGAACTGTTTTCAGTCAGGTGGACCTTAGAGACAACAGACACTCAGGATGAGTTCAGGAGTAGACGACACCGAATCACTTGGTAAGCAAATCGTCCTCTTTTGATTCCCTTCTGTCTTCTGATTACATCAGTGACAAACTCTCCTTCAGAGCGAATGTGTCTTTAACACCCTCTGACACAAGCTAATCTTCCTTTTTAACAGAGACAGCTGGCCCACACCAACAGGCAAATAAACTCATATTTTACAGATAAGGAAATTAAGGCCCAGAGAGATTAAATTATTTGCCCAAGAACACACAGCACAGAGTCCTTATACCTCCAACTCCAGAGCTGTTTCTAGAGCAGAGAGTGACAAAACACCATATTCTGTGATCAGCTGCCCTCCCAACCACAGAACAGAAAAGCAGCTGTTAAAATCCAAGCTCAGGCACACACTGACGCCGGGACCTTGGGCAAATGAATCAACCTCTCTGTGACTCAGTTTCTTCATCTGTCAAATGGGGATAATAATAGTCCCTCTTTTACAGAGTTACCATGGGGACTGAATGAATAACTTCATAGGAAGCAGGCTGGGCACAGAGCACTCTGCCAATATGAGCTACAATTATTTGGCAGCCAGCACAATCTGAATGGGCTGTGATAGCTTTATCCTCACTGTACTTATGTGTAAGGTTCTGTTTTACATGGGGGAACACCATATTTGCTTTCCATTTTTAATAGCAATATAAAATGTATTTGTAAAAGAGAGGTACTTAAAAATTCAGCCAAAAATAGTATATGAACAATAAAACAGGTAATGTGAGGTTGTGAGAAAATCACTAAACGTGACACTTGAACAACAGAGTTTTGGGAAGCCTGATCTGGCCCGAGTGCATCATTTTACAACTGAAGACCTGAAGCCCAGAGAGGGAAAGCGACTTCTGTGAGGTCACATAGCAAGCTAGCAGCAGAGTGGTTCTAGGACCCAGCCCAGTGATTTGCCCAATGTAATATTTTCAGGTCACTGAGCTGATGGAGTCTTAAGCAAGAACAAGTTAAAAGGCACCTTTGAAGTGAGTAGCCACTCCCTTCAAAGACCTAGAACCCAGGGTGTTATTACGGAAGGCTCCAGCTACAATGAGACATTTTGCTTATGAAAAAGAAAGAAAGAAAAGAAAAGAAATCATATCATTTTCAGGGTTTTCAAAAAATTCAAGCAAGACATGAAAACAACTCAGAATCCAGGATACTGTTTTCATTGGATCATGAGCAAGATATGGGTTCCTAATATTTTTTTTCTCATAAAAGCACATTCAGGCTGAAATAGAAAATACTGTAATGATTTTTTTTATATAAAAGCAAAAAGGGCAAGCAAGAGGGTATCTATCTCGTTGGAGAACAAAGGCGGAATTTACGTGGTCCAGTGTAACCACAGCATAACAAGATTACAGCGCAGCGGGTGAGGGGTCAGTCCAGTGGCGGCTGGAGAGCAAAAAACAAATTGCTCCTCCGTGCCGGTCTGAGGGCTAACTGGCTCCAAAACGGAACATTGAACTCTCAACCTTCTTTCTCCTTTCTCTTCTATAGTCAGGACAGGGAGGGGAGGATCTTTTCAATTCCAATTTTCCTGCACTGATTATTTGCAAATGCTCTCGAGCCCGGTGCACGGGCTTCATTCTCTTAGCAGCAGGGAATAACCACCTCCACCCACACCCACTGCAGTGATCAGCGGGCTGGGTCTCTCCTCTGAAGAGGTCCTTCCTTCCCTTTAGGAAGATTGATCTCACGTCTTGCGAATAAAATCTGGAGCAACGAGGAAGAGTGTGATGTGAAAGTAGAAGAAGCATCTCCATGGGAGTCCATTATCCGATGACCATGCACGTCGCAAACACAGAAGTTTGGAAATGAGAGGAGCAGGCCCTCGGGGACAACCTGTGTGCCAGTCTAAAAGGGCGGCAGCAACTCAGCTCTAGTTACCTGTTGCCTTCCAAGGTGAGCCCAGTATTGCCAGACCTTTCCGTCATTAAAGAGAAGCCAGGAACCTAGATTTTATATAAATTTTTTTTTCTGATTTTTAAATGGTGATGACTAATTTGCTGCTTTTCAAAAATTCAGTGTAAGCTCAACACAAGCCTCTAAGCTGCAAATCTAGCCTTTGGGTACCTCTGCTTTGTACTCTCTCCCTGGGTAGTCTCATTCCTCTCTGAGCTGCAGGCACAAAGCATGAGCGATGACTCCCCAGGCCACGCTCCAGCCTGGCCCTCTCCAGCATTCTAGATCTGCTCTTCTCAGCTCCAGCCTTTCTCCTGGTTTTGTTGTTGTTGTTTAGTTTGGACCAACATTTAAGGCATGGATGGAGAAAGAGGCAATGAAGGAGCGATAGAAGGAGGACCGAGTCAATGGCATGCACATGCCAGAGAGGTTGCGATGGTCTCTTGTTCTTGCTGTAGCCTCAATCCTGAACACAGTGCCTGGTACACAGTGGGTGCTTCATAGATGTTTGTGACTGGATGACAAAATGAAGGGATGAACCAGAAGACAAATGGAGTCACCGTGTTGTTCATAAAGAATTATGACCTGAAACAGACATTACCAACCACTGTAATGGAATCAGGGATGAAAAGACTGGAGCTGATGATATCAGAGGTCAAACTCGGGGAGAAAAGAAAGGTAGAGAATTTTAAATCCCATAGCCTGAGTCAAAGTTGGGATATATCATTTGGAGAAAGAAAGCTTGGACTTGAGTCATTGCTCTGCTCATTAGGAGTCATGAAATATGGAGCAAGTCATGGAACCCCACGGGCTCTTGGTTTCCACATCTGGAAACTGGAGGCAGGATTATCTAGCTCCTAGAGATGGCTTGGGGATCAAGTAAGACCATGGATTTTTTAAATGCTCTGTAAACGAAAAACACCTCCGAAGTGGGAGATGGGGGCAGGAGAGTCAAGTCACGTAGTTGATGATGAGTCAGAAGTGCAGAGATGCCAACATGTTTCCTGGGCTGTCTGCATCATTTAATGTGTCAAGACAGCTGCTGGCGTAGCCCTTGGCTTCAGTCATTCTGATTAACAGGTGCCTGGCCAGCGAGGAGTTGGACTTCAAGCTGATTGGATGACTGAATTGGGAGGAGCCCCAAAACTTGGCCAGTGACTGGAGAAAGCTAAGACGGCAGCCAAAAGAGAAAACAGCCTTTCCTGTCCAGCCCAAGGACAACTGGGTCATCAGTGAAACTCATTCTACAGTCTTTCTCCAAGAGCACACGTCTAACAATTTTTCCAGGGTCTCCGTGGTGGTGAAGAAGGCACTCCAACAAACGAGCTCATCAGCGTGTGAATTATTTATGTTCATAACATGCAAGTTTACACAGATCCATTAACAAAAATTACATCTGGCAGCCACTTCTAAACAATTTCAGTGGCTATGGTTTTAAGTAGAGGCTGAGATAATAGAACAGGCATCCTCGAGCCTACAGAGTATCTCTCCTTGACCCAGCAGCTAGAAGCTAGATAAATGGTTAAGAACATGGGCTCCGGAGGCAGACCTGCTTCCTCCTAGCTCTGTCACCTTGGGCCACTTACTTAACCACTCAGTTTATCCAACTGTAAAATGGGAATCATAACAGTAGCTGCTTGTGAAAGAGTTTGTTAGGATTAAAGAAGATGACCTTTGCAAGACATTAAGCAAAATGCTTCCCTCAGAGAAAGCAGTCCAAAAACGGTAGGTAGCATGTGTACTTCCACAGCCACTTCAGAATTCCATCTTAGATCAAGCCCCTTTCTCAGTGGGATCTGCAGGATTCTAGACTGTTAAAGGTGGAAGCACCATGTAATTAAGAGTGTTGAGGACAGGGTGTTGTGTTTTCCCTTCGAGCCAGAGGGTATCTTGAAGGTTCACAGGAAGCTCTTGTGGGAAACAAAGACCCACAAATTAGAAGAGCTCGAGGTCACCCACGAACTCTTCAACCAAAATGGATCCCTTTTGATCTGATTGTTTATATGGGAGCTCGGTGTAAGGTTTTGCTTGATAAAAAGTTTTCACTAGTAAGTAATTCAACCTCTTCATTGTACAAAGAGAGAAGCAGAGACCCAGAGAGAAGTGGCTTATCCAAGGCTACCTTGTAAATATGTAACAGACACAGGACTAGCTTTTACATCTCCAAACGTCTGTTAAGCTTAATAGTCTACATTATTAGTCTACATTATTAGTTATTAGACAATTAATATCCCCAATGCAACTATTCTGTCCTTAATCAGATCAGTTACACCCAGTCCAATATACTCCTTCTCTCTTGGAGACATGGGCTTAAAAATGCCATTCATCTCAGGTCCAGAGAGATTGGGGAATCTCACTTAGGCACCTCTACCATCTGCAGTACGACCTAAAAAACCTTCACCTTCCTGTTGCTTTCCTTTAGCTGTTATTATCATACTGGTGGAAGAGCAAACCAAGCCAAATTGAAAGAGCGAGGAAATAAGGAGGGCGGGAGAAAAAAGAATGCATGAAATCTCAAACTGGAAGAGTGCTGGACATAGATATACATCTGGAGTGTCTGTCCCCCAGGAACGCTCTGAAGTTGTTATCGCCCTGTCCTCACGTGCTTCCTCAGAGCTGGCCGTTGTTCAGTGTGTATCTGAGCTAGGCCCTGTGCCAAGCGCTTTGCACAGGTTTCCTCATCTGAATCCCTCCAAAACCCTACGAGGTCAGTATTAGCATTCCCATTTACAGATGAGGAAAGAAGTACAGAGATATTAAATAAACGGCACAAGATCACAACAGAGGGGCATAGCCAAAATCAGTCACGTCACTGTGACTCCAACACTCTTGCTTTTAACCGTGGTATACGATGGACTCATATGCCCTACAGCCGCATATGTAGATTCAACTAGATATGTTCAAACAAGCAAGGAAGCAAAAGAACAAAGAAAGAGAGGAATAAATCACCCAATGTTGTAGGTGGTTCCAACTGTCCTTCTAACCATTGACCATGGACTCCCAAGGCGAGTATCAGATAGAATATGTCAGTTCGCAGCCACCTTCTGTTGTATTATTACTACTACAGAGGGAGAGTGACTCTAAACACATTTTTCCATTTCACCTAAATGTACCCCAGCTATGTTATCTCGGAGGCTCCGAGAGGCCACAGTGGTCTGGTCCAATACTGGGAGAAAAATGGCTGTGTTTTGACTCCTGCCATCTCTAACAGGGACAAGTCCTTCTGAGGGATGTTCGAGGGAAATTTCAACCACACCCCATTTTTCCCCTGTGTGCTCATTTTAGAACCCAGTCTCCTTAGAAATTATGTCTCCTGTTTCTGGACCGACAGAGAGCCTGATGGAAGGCAGAAGAGCCAGCTGCTGGTCCTCACGATGCCATCAGCCTCCCAGATGGGAGACGCCTCCTCACTGTCTGCCAAATGAGGAGTTGGACTAAGCCGATCGCTGAGGAGCCAACTGATAAAGAAGCCTGGATGGGGCATTTGAATCTCATCTCTGAAGGCTGCGGGAGCTGGGAAACCACATTGAGCTGTGCCCTCGCAGGAGAGTCCAGGTGTCGCACGGTGGGCACCATGTTGGTTAGTGGCGGGGCTCTTCCTGGGTCTGTGGGAAAGGAAAGGGGACAGCTTCTTGGCCGGGAGGCACAGTTGCATCTGGGCTTGGCCTCGGACTTAGACATGAGGCTGCAGAGTCTCTCTCCATCCAAATCAGCCCCCTCCCTACCCCGGCAACTGACCACTTGATAATTCATAATCTCGATGACAGAAGAGCGGGGAGCCAAGAGAAGAAACGAGATCTTTCCAGCCAACTAGGATCTGAGCTGTTGAATCCAGAGGTTTATTTTATTAAAAATTAAAAGGGAGGAGAGGAAAAAAAAACTGAGCCAGGGTGATTATAGAGTCTGAGACCGCCCATGGCTGCGCCGCCTGGTGAAAGATGAGGACTTCCTCCTCCAGCCAGTGGTTTTGTCTTCATCCTGCCAAACAACCAGCCATGTTGGTTTTGTTTTCTCTAAACGAATTGACCCGTTTTATTCGAACAAATAGACAATTGTTTCAGTGCCAGGCAACATAGCCTTCGTATTCTCCTGCAACTTAGCAAAGTTTCTCACAAACTTTTGCATGCCCGCCCAGGCTGATGAAACATACAACTTAATCATCCAGGGCTCCGAGCCAAGGTGACTGCTGGAGGAGACAAACAAAAGTCTATGTGCAATGAAGGTTCAAGCCCCCATGGAACTCCGTAGAAAGCAGTACTCCTTGGAATGGACACTATTAAGGGGTTAGATCCTCCCCCAGCGAAGGTTCAATTGTCAAGAACCCAGAAACAGCGCAGTTCTAGACTGAACCGTTCTGCTGCTGATTCTTCACTTTGTAACGCAATACCCCCTGACTCCTGTGGTCTCCCCCTTGAAGTGGGTCCCTCTGCCCTAACCAGACACGCTCTGCAGGCCAGCCTGCTTAAGGAGCCAAGCTCCTCTTGCCTCCAAAGGCTAAGGCAGGTACCCATTTTCTCTCCAGTTTTAGGAATGTGTGTGTGTGTGTGTGTGTGTGTGTGTATCCATCCATACATATATATATATAATTAATATTAATGCTACATCTGTCTTGTTACCTGTGAATTGTAATACAAACCCAGGAAACTTCATCTCCTGTTGCCTTGCTTTTATTCTCAAACTAGTTTTTGGAGAGTAAGTCTTTCCTTATCTTTCCAGACTAGAAATACCTCTCATTTCCCTAAATCAAGAGAATTCCAGTGGACCTTAAAGGAGGGATCTTAAAGGTCCGTTATCCCACCCCATGTTTGCCTCCCTCTCCCAAGAGCCCAGTACTGGACTGGCTCACAGTTGGCACCTTGGTACATATTTGGCAACTTAATCAGGAGGTTGGTTAAAAGGCTGACTGGGGCTGGCCCGAGTCAAAGACAGCTTCAGGTCCTTGGCTCTGCTTCCTTGACCAGAGTACAGACACGGGGACCTTCCTCATCTGCTAATAAACACATACACACACACACACACGTGTAAACTCCACAAGGACAAATTGGGATACCCCATTCCCAGGGCAGCCAAGGACACAAGGGCAAGTGGTTCATTTGGGAGGTGATCCCACAAAGCACCCTCCGGGGGCTGGGGAAGTAAGATGTAAGGGAAGGCAGCCAAGACTGGATGTGCCAATGAGCAACTGAGCCATATTCCCAACGGGGACCTCTGGGAGAAGCTGGAGGGCATGCGCCAGAGTTGCCCCCACTAAGGGGTGTTTTCTACCAACTCCTCTCTGTGAATTGAAGGCTCCTCCTGCAGTTGCCAGCCCCCAGACTGCCCTGCTCATGGGCTGAGCATGGTACTGCCACCCAAGAAGCCCTGAGGCAGAATGGGGAGAGCTAGCGAGCAAGGAAAGGATGCGTCCTGGGGAGTCCTAGGAGCAGGGCACTGACAGCGGTGGCTACAGCTGGACTCCCCGGGGCCTAGAGCAGTGCCTGGCATGGAGCTGGTGCTCAAAAACAAAGTTGCACAGATGCACGCATTTACTCTATTGCTTTTATAAAACTTTTTTTTGTATTTTTTTTTAAAGGAAGATGCTTTCTTCAAAGGAAACCTTATGAGAAAAGTTCAGAATGTGAAAGAAATTAAAGAGGAGTTGCCTGATTGAAGGACCCGAGGTCCCATCTCCTCCCCCACCTATACACACCCCTGTGAGGAACAGCCTGGGTACCTGGGAATGGAGGGTAGAAAGCCCTGATTTCAGTCATCCCGCTCATCTTATAGATGGAATAACTGAGGTGCCGTGTCCCTGCTGACACCATGAACTAGTGCTGGAAGCCAAAGGCAGCCCAGGAGAATGGGGCGATGGCACAAGCTGAGCGCTGGCTCAATCTCAACAGGAGCCTCCCCTGAAAGCACCTGGGAAGCCCTTACTGAGCACTCGATGCACTTCCCCCAAGACTGACAGGGGAAAAGAAAACCATGGTTGCAAAGTCATGACACCTCGACCATCTCCAAGGACACAGTGATTACGTGCGCTGTGATTCTCATCCCATGGCTGCAGAACCAAATGTGAGCAGCCGGTGGGAATGCCAGCACCTTCCATTGTCACCATCGCTGAATCTGCTTTCCACAGTTGCCAGAAGGGCGGTCGTCTTGGACAGGCAGACTACATTTCATGCAGAATTGGGTCCCTTCTCCACTGGAAGGCATGCCAGACACATCGTGAGGGGGGTGGCTGGAAGCAAACATCCTGAAGACTTAGAAACACAAGTTGTGCTAGAAAAGCCAAGTCTGGGGCCACTAAACTGGAGTGAACTCACAGTTTGGGCAGAGGAACAAGACTGAGATGTGGAAGGAAGGATTTCAACATTGATTTCCAGGAGCTCTTGGATTTTCTGTAGCAAAGTTTGGATCCATGCATGGCGGCCATCCCTCTGCATCTAGGTCTCTTGCAACCAAGACCGAAAACTCCCAGCTCAGCCAGTTTCCTTCCAGCCTTGACATCAGTCTGAAAACCAGATGAGGCAGCAGGGCTACCTGCCAGTTTTACCGATGCAAGAGGGACAATCTTTCTTCCTTTGTCTCTCTGAGCACCTGGGCCTTCCCTCCACTGACCAAAAAGAGAAAAGAAATAATAAGGAATCATTCAGTGTGAACCCTGGTGGAAATTACTTCTCTGTCCCGGTCTATTCTCCAAAGAGGAACACTCAATGGATCATTGCAACCATTACCCAAACTTCTCATTTTCACAGATGAAAATTTGAAGCCCAGAGAGGGGTAAGTAATTGCCTAAGATCTCACAGCCGTTTAATAGAACATCTACAACTAAAGTTTCGGGTATTTTTCTAATTCCTGGTCCAGTTCCTTTTTTCTATTCTAATTTAAGTAAAACTCAACTTTTTACCTTTAGTTCTGTTTATTCTCTTCTTTTGTTATTCTTCCTTTGTTTCTTTGTACTTATTTATTTAATTTTTAACTCTGAGCCTGGCACGTAAACCTTCATCAAATATTTGTCAAAGGATTCTATACGTATGTTGAAGGATTGTATTTGAATGAAGCTCCTCTCTGAGGGAAAGCTTGGGACTTTTTTTAAAAGCCTGTTTTTTGACCTTCAGCGATCTTCCAAATGGTACGAGCATACATGTGTTAGATCAACTGCGTTCTCGCTAGGAGTTGAGGTTGCAACGTGGAGGGTGATGCGGTTCAGAGTTCAAAATTAGGAGGAGTGATGGAGAGTAAGCAGCATTTGGCAGCACTTGAGGGAAACCACAGAGCAGCCCGTCTTCAGAGGGTTTGTAGACCCCTCCCCATGTCTCAAGGCAGGGAGTTCATCCAGAGCTTGTCTCGTGGCAAGGTCGAAATTATTTCCAGCTCCAAAATTCTATGATCCAGTACACCAGTTAACTCAAAACTAGGGTATCTCTGCTGCTGGCCACAATCACATCTACATGCTCAAAACACTTAGCCTGATATGATTTGGAACCGGGGACAGGGAGTTATTTTGATTCAAAACAGCCACAGTGATTTCCACCTAACAGAGAAGTCTCCAGGCATCCATCTGTCTCTGTTGCAGCCTGAGCTTATCTTTCTTTGGCTTTACCTACTTATCATTAGCACTAGAGCACTGAAGCAAGCGGTAGGCTTTCTCTCTGTCTAAGTTCAGCTATTTACTAGCCATTCTTTTCTTTTCAATGAAACAGACTCACTGTAAACACAGTTCTTTTCAAACAACACAAACACTGACAATGAAGAAAATAAAAATCACCATCAACATTTTTTATGAGCATCTTTCCTTTCACTGTTCTCAATCCCTCATTCAACACTTTAATCTCATCCTGGTGCTTCAGTCCCCTGGAACTTTAAGTGCTTTGGGCTGAGCAGCCCTCATTTATTCCTCCCAACATCTCCACAAGGTGGCCATTATTATCCCCATTTTATAGATTGAAAACTGAGGCTCAGAGAAGTCGTGACCTGCCGAAGGGCACACAGCACATGACAGAGCAGGGTTTCAAATCCAGGTTTACCTTATGCCAAAGATCAAGTCTGAAAAAATATATAGTAATCATTTTTTGTACCTTTACTATCTAAATGCCTTATATGTATCATCTCAAACCTTTACAGCAAATTGATAAAGTAGCTTTTATTCTATTGTTCAGAAATCTAAAGCACAGAGTGGTTAAGTGACTTACCCAGAATCACACAGCTGGCAAAAGACAGAGCCAAAAAGCAAAGTTAGGGTTTCTAACTCCTAAGTCTATGCTCTTAACCAGGAAACAACATGATACCTTCTCTTCCACCAGGTGAGACAGATTTATACATATATAGAGTCGTACTCCATATACACTGTTCAGTAAACATGTTTGTTTTTCTCACAGGGAAGGGCAGTGGGTTTTTAATCCTCGCCTTTAAACTTGAAATGATATGACCCAGTGCTGGGGTCAACAGTTGGCCCCTGCCCACCTGGTGGCCCCACTGCTCGATCACAGCCCACACCCTGACCACCCCTCTCAACCGTCTTGCCCTCTGTCACTCCCAACTCCTCACTTTGCTCTCACCTACTCCTCAAACCAGGTACTGCATACAGGCTCACTGACCGAGACCTCAGGAGTCAATGAAGCCCTCATCCTTGTGATCGGGCCACATCTGACCACTCTGGTGAGTCACCTGACTCCTCCAGCCTGCTCCGCAGTACTTGAACCCTTAACACAAGCCCCTGCCTTGCAAGCACTCGCCTACCACCTTCCCGAGATAGGCTCTGGCTGAATAAACACATCAGCAACAGAAATTCCAACTGATAACCACCAAATTCCCTGTAGTTGAAAAACAATATCCAACATGACCACCTCCACGTAAATAAAGAGATGAATTTCTTGGTAAATATACACAGACCACACAACCCTGAGGTTGAATTATATTCTGCACTGTGCTTGAGGTCATCTCACTGTGTGGCTTGGGGGAAGTCGCTTCAGCTCTGTTGTCATCAGTTTCTCTATCTGTCAAGCAACAGGTATAAATTGATGGTCCCCGGCCCTGGCGAACTCTGACATTCTATTATCCTCTGATTAAAGAAATGACAAGCCTTGTAGATGTTACTCCCCTCAGTGGTTTTGTCCAATCATTAACCAAACTAATGAGGCTGTTTATGCAGTCCCACTGCAAAGTTCACTTTGGGAGACAAGGGGAGGAATCAGAGCAGTTGGACATTCCAGAACATCGCTGGGGGCCAAACGTTAAGTTGATGGTAGTGTGCTGGCAACAACGAAAAGAATCGGGGGGATCCTTGCAGAAACGGGGTACACTTTGGAATGAGGGAGCACTCTCGGTAAGTGGAAAACTGTTACTTGACTAAAGCCAAGGTAAAATCTACTTTTTGAAAATGTTTTGTGGGTTTTTTGTTTTGTATTTTAAGTTTGGCTCAATCATTTGTTTCTTCTCTGTTTCCTTATGTAATCTTGTGGGATGCGGCGTCAAAAAGTCATAAATCATTCATGGTGCTTTGGAAAAAAAAAATCACTTGTGCAAAGCAGATACAACTTAAAATGAAATGGGAGAAGATTTTGCATGAAGCCCAAAGAAAAACGGAACTCACGTGGTTCCTAGCCCAGGCTGATCGCTAATTCCCACAATCGCTATGCGGCTTGGTCATTTGTTTCTGGCTTCTTGATGTGCTTCATTTTTAATGGAGACTGAGTTAAACATATAGCCTGTCACAGCTGTACTGCATTTTTCCAGAGTCATAGAAAAGAGGCTGTAGTCATGGTATTTTGCAGGGATGACTGAAGTTGGCAGATTTTATTCTCGCTTGAAGAAACCAAGAAAGCCCCCTCTTGTCCAAAAATCCCTCTGTCGATATGCCGGTGACTGCTGTCCATAATTCCATGGGTTAATTAAATTCCCTTTGTATATGTAAATCCTCTTGCCCAAAACCCTTTAAAAAAAAGCAAGTAGCCCCCAGCCGAGGTAACCCATAAAGCTAGCTCTCAAAGAGGAATGCCTTAAATAAATCAGTTTGGCTTTATAATTTCCAACGTGGCAGCTAGCTGATGAGGTTGCTAATACACAAGAAAGTTATGGATTTTTAAAAATCTCTTTTATATTCATTAACTCATTCGGGTTTCACAGACGTAGCAAGGACAGGTGTGTGTTCATTCATTAATCCATTCCTGCAACAAACCGTATTGGCTGGCAAGCACTATGCTAGGGCGCTGGTGGTACAGAAAGGTAGCGCTGCTTGCACTTAGCCAGTCACAGTATATGGGGAAACTCATCAGAGTTGTATGGGAGGGACTGGAAACTACAAGTAGCCACAGGTGGGAGTACCACAGCAGTGGATTTCAGCTTCGTGTAAGGAAGAGCATCCCAATGAGTCAAGTTCCCCGGTTAAAAAAGATAGTGAGTCTGCGTTGCCAGAAGTGTTTCAGAAGGATCTGGAGAACTAACACTCAGCGTAGCTGCAGGAGACATTGCTGCATGGCCACGCGGTGAGCTCAGAAGATACATACGTGTCCTCCCCAGTTCTGAGTCCCAAAGTCTCTCTGTATTTATCATGATTCATTCATTTATCCAACAAATATTTTGTGACTGGGGCTGAGTTTGGGACCACCTTGCCTGGGTTTCGATCTCAACTGTGCCACTTTCTTGCTGTGAGACTTTGGGCAAGTTAATTTCTCTGTGTCTCCATTTCACTTCTCTCTGTGTCTCTGTTTCCTCGTCTATGAGCTGGAAATGATCATCGTTCCTGCTCGCAGAGTTGCTGTGAAGGTGAAAGGAGATGACTTAGGTAAAGCACTTTTGAACAGTGTCTGACACGTAACACACAGCTGATTAATATTAGGTATTGGTAGCAATGTAGTATGTATCAGGCACTGAGCTACATACTAGGTCACCGGGGTTAAGAAAACAGACCTGAACCCTCCTTGCCTTGAGTTTAAAGTCAGCCAGGAGGTGGGAGAATATAAAGGATATTAAACTAAAAGTCACAAAAATACAAATATAGCTTCCAGCTCTGACAATTGCTATGAAGGGAAAAGAGAGGACAGCATGATAACATATGATGGAGGAGAGGGAGACTCATTTAGACGGGGAGGTGCAGGGAAGAGTTCTTTGAGGAAATGGCATTTAAGCTGAGTTGCAGTACACATGTATCCCACCACCCAGGGTTTAAAGAGCTGCCCTGATGCCTGGCCTTATTATAAGTCAGCAGAGGAAAGAAGCCAGCTATCTGCACAGAGTAGGGAGTCATCTGTCAATCTGGCCTCCAACCTGTGCATCAAGCCTCACTTTAGGCAACCTAAGTGTACAGAGGCTCTCTTTGCCTTAGTGATTAGTTTCCACTTGATTTTTCTCTTAAATTGATAAACTGATGAGTTCATCCATCCATCTATTCATCCATCCAAATAAGGTCACATGCGTAGGTACCTGGAATTAGAACTTGGACATATCTTTTGGGGGGCCACCATTCAACCCACTGTCAGGTTCATGAAAGAGAGTAATAAAAATGGGTGGAAGCTCTATTTTGACGGGCTCTGAGTGCCAGCTTCAGTTATCTTTGAGAGTCTCATTCTTTGCAGAGTGGTGATGCTGGCGACCTTGATTTGCACTGTTATTTAGACACCTTACACTGGAGAGTCTCTTCCTCTGCGTCACTGTCACCTTCTGACACCCTGAAGCGCCCCCGTCCTCTACTTTCATTACTCATTAGGGCCCCTGCAGCACAAATAAGACGACATAATTTAACATCTGCTTTTCCATGTTCTAATCAAAATTCCCATCTCATATCCCACCTTCTACACGAGTGATGGTTCATCAACTAAAGTAATCTTTATTAAGGCACTGGCTTGTCAACTTTGTTAAAACCTGTACACACAGCCCTTAAAGTGTGATCTTGTTAGTACCGGCTTCCCAGTGCTGCCGAAGACACCACCTGAAGCTGATGGGGAGGAGCAAAATGCCCCCAGCTAGCCCATTCTTCTTGCCCCCAGACCTCCCACTATTGGCCAAACCCAGCTAGAAGCCAGCTGACGCAGGAGCCTGGGAACAGCAGCCGGAGCCATCCGCTCCCCGTGACGCACAACAGAGAAGGGAAGGAAAGGCGTAGACCCTGGACCAGCATATGCTGTTTTCCCCATTTTACAGAGGAGGACATGAAGCTCAGAGAAGGTGATTAATGGCCCAGAGTCACATAGCTAATATGTATTAGTGTGGACTTTGAATCCAGGTCTGAATCTAAATCTAAAGCCTAAGTATTGCTCTACTCTGCTCCCACTACGCGCACAGACATTTGAGTGGCTTTCTCTAACTACGTTGGCCAGGGAGATAGCTTGGGGTTCTGACAGCCTGTCTCATGCCTATCACTTCAGTAAGAGGACCTTCTCTGGGTTTGAGATTTGGGTTTTGTGAAGGATACAGAGATACCCCAGTGAGATCTCCCTTCAAAGAAGAGCTCTCCATGCCCGCTGCTCTGTGTGCTGAGCTCCAGCAGGGCTATCTCAGCTGCAGAGGCCCACCCCGCCCAGGACTTGCCCTGGCAGCCCATGTCCAGTGACTGATAAAGGCTCAGTATTTTTGGCTCACTGCTGGATAACGTGACTGAGCATCGCGGTTCTACTTCTCCCAGTGCCCAGTCCTTTCCAGCGGTGTTGATCCCTATCTCCAAACCCTTCTCCACGCCTGCTTTTAGAGAACTCGACCGATGACAGGCTTTGTTCTCATTAATGTTCTCATCTTGGCCCATAACCTCTTAAACTACACATACTTGTTGATGATGGGTTAACATCCACCATAGTGCGAAGCAGTAGGGCTGGTATCACCTCCATTACGCTCAGTCTACAAGCTTCTAAACCTGCCTTCACTGAGAGTGTTCTGGCTAATTTAGATAAGCAAGTGAAGATAATACTATCAGATGGTAAGGCATTTGGTCATTTTCTTGATGACCATCAGGGATTCCCCCCCGGAATAAGTCACCGGCAAAGTATTTGATCAGAAGGTCTATGGAAAACACCAGCTCTTCAACCTCACCTCTGTTTCTTACACAGAGGCCAGGAAATGTCTTCGGAACCACTTACTATCTTGGTGGTGGCAGGGACCGAAACGCATCCTAACATTCCTTGGCCCTTCTGGAATACTGGGGTCTGCCTAGACGTGGCCAGGGGTGGGCTCTGCCTTTCTGCAGAATGTTCCTTCTGAGGGGCCTAGAATGCTTGGAGAAGGGTTCAAATTCATTGATTTCTGACTGTCTGCCCCCTCAGCTGTGGTAAAACCTGGAGATTAAAGTGGCTTCTAGAAACCATACAGTCCACCTCTCTGCCCTTCACGAAGGACCCCTCTCTCTGAAACACCCACATTGTTTTCTTTTAAAAAAGGAAAAAAGAAAGCATTGCCCTATTTTCTTGACTATCCGATCGTCAGATGGCAATGAGCTGCAGAAGCTCCGTAGGACTGTAGCTGGCCTCCCCCACATACTGTTTTCTTCCCTGCCAACTAATCCTGCCCTTAACCTTCTTAGGTGGCAGTACAGCACCTATTATTCATGACTTCACTGACATTTCTTCTCAATCCCTGATGCCGGTGGTGACTCAGCCTGTCTTTTCATCGAGGGGCAGCAGTGGGCTGTTCCCATATCCTGCATGCGGTTCTCGTTAGCTCTTCTCTGATGCCTTTCACAGAGGCTCTCCGAAAACTTTCTAATTCGAAGACTTAGAGGCAAACATGAAGAGTTCCAATTTTCCAGCCTGTGGACTGAAGTTAAGCAACCTACCTAGGCCATGCAGGGACCAGGACTCTGGACTGGCCCTTGGGGAACAGAGCCCCCAGGGCCATGGGAAGTCAGTATAACAGAGGTCTTTCCTAGTTTGCACTTACGCATACACCACAATGCTCTCAGCACAGAAGGGGATTGATACTGCCGTGCAGGCCTCTTTCTGCAGTGTCCTTGGATTTTCCGCGAGATATTTTTATTTGGCTGAAAAGAACTGGGCCCTTATTGGGCTAAAGGGGACGGAGAAGGCTTGCTCCCAGACAAAACGTGTGTCTCTACAGACCATTGAAGTCATACCGGATATCAGATGGCACTTTCCTAGGTCATGGCTGTTTGATGGAATAGATTCTCCTCATCCCCGTTCTTAGAGCCTTAACCATAGTGATGCTTAGAGAAGAGAACGGGCCTCCAGTAACGGGACTTAATGGAGGAAGTCACCGTGAGGCTTTTAGTAAATTCACACACAGGGCCTATGTGAAGAGGTTTATCCTGCAGGGTACAAGTTTGTTGTCCTGCAGATGTTCCACCTTCATGGCAGGCACAGTTATAGCCTTTGTCCTCCCTTTCCCCATTCTCCAGCTCCCATTTCTATTTCACCCAAGTCCACAGCCACAGCCCCACCCAACAGCAAAATCTGAAAGAAGTCACTGATAGCCCACACTTGATATCAAGCCCAGGAAGTGATGGAACTCTGGGATTAAAGCCAGGTCACAAATGTGTGCCCTCTGGACTCTACTGGTTTGGTCCATACAGTATGTTTGTTTAAAATTTAAGTGCACATATAAAATTAAGAGATTCCACATAAAAACATAGTTTTCTTTACTTATCTTTAAAAATAAAAATATGTGGCCATGCCCTGCCAGCACTCCTGCATGGCGACCACCAGTCGGAGCTGAGTAGCCAAGACCAACCTCTCACTCTCCAATTTGCTTCTCTTCCCCTGGACCAGTTTCACCTTTCTGTATTACTGCCCTGGCCCCTGCAGCCATCCACGTTTGAGTCCCTAGTGTTAAGGCAGGGAAGGGAGAAGAAAGAGAGAAAGTCAAATTAGGAGAAATTTCCCTTATGGATTACTTTGAATGCTTTGGGATACAAGTGACAGAATATCTGACTAAAAGTTGCATAAAGCATAAGGACTTTTAATACTTTAACGGAAAGCCTGCAAGTTGGCTGTTAGATGCTGTTAGGGTTAAATCAGTGGCTCAGCAATTTCCAGTCTCTGGGTCAGCTTCTCTGCAGTGTTCTTGGCTTTCTCCTCATGGTGACAAGATGGCTGCCACAGCTCCGTGCACCACATCCTCACCCAATGACACACAAAAGAAAGAGAAAAGAGACCAGAGTGTCTCATGTCACCTCTTATCAAAGAGTAAAATATTCCCAGAAGACTTTGCCTCGGTCCCATTGGCTAAAGCTAGACCACAGGACCATCCCTAGACTAATCGCTGCTAAATGGGGATGGAATTACCATGTTTGAATAAGACCCAACATGGTTCACCCCTGGATGTAGCAAAGAGGTCCACCTTAGCACACGGCTACCCACACAGATCTGCTAAAAAAAAAAAAAAGATGATGGACAGAATAGTAGGGGTTTGTAACACCTAACACCTGTGAAACACCTAACACAGGGCACCCCAAGATTCTACTATAGTGGCCCCATATCAACTAGGAGGCTGGGGGAAGAACTGAAATGTGGCTGAGCAGAATCAGCCACTGTGGTGTCTGTAGGGCTTGTTAGATAAGGCTAGAACACAAAGTAAAAGACTCTTTGTTCCTTCTTCTGGACTCTGTGTGCCCAGCTGACTGTCAGAACATTTTGTTATGAACTCTACCACCCCTCCCCACATTAGGGTCCTGGTATTTGTGTTTCGGGAATTCACGGGCCAGTAGGAGGGCAGGTCCTCATCCTCACCCAGTCCCAGAATTTGTTCTCAGGGTTTTCCTCCCTTTAAGGGGTTCATTAAAAGAGGTTGCCCCGAGACTCAGTCCTGCAACTAGAGGGCAGTTCCTCTGGTGGAAGCTCTTTCCCAAAGGGACTGACAGGGTGGCTTTTGGAATGGGAGTCTCGGGTCACAATTAGGGCTTGTTGCCTGGTCCCTTCTCACCTCACCTGTGGCTCCCTCAGTCCCAAGCAGCCTCACAGCCACAGGCTCTGGGAAACAGCAAATCGAGCTTTAGCTACTGGTCTGATGTGCCCTCCCCAATTATAAACTACTCCACTAAACTGGAAGAACTGGGCCACGCTGATGGCCTCAGAATGCCCTGGGGCAGAGGCAGACCCCGTCAAACCCCCTTATTCCCACTGTACCAGATTGAAATGTCATCCAGGAGCCAGGTCTGAGAGGGTCCATCATGCCCTCTGTCAGCCAGGTACCCGATCCATGGCCAACAGCACATCGGTCAGCAAGTTGTAAAAAGGAAGAAATAACATAATTATTTTAATGTTCTATGTTGACGTCATGCTCTCCAGCCTTCTTTTAAACACGTTGAAATCCCTTATCTCATTGGATCCTCCTGATGACCCTGAGCAGCCACTAGGACGGGGTCACAAGAACGACTCTGTCATCATTGCCACCCATTTATTGACTGCCTACTGCACGCCAGGCACTGTGCTAAGCACTTTACATCCATCATCTCATTTAATGCTTTCAGCAGCCCCATGAGGCAGGGACTGTTCCTGACCCCATTTTATAAGTGAAAACACAAAGCTCAGAAAGATGGTGCAACTCTCCCAAAGCCACATGGCAGCAAGCAACAGAGCCAGGCTTCAAGTTCAGGTCTGTCTGGTTCAAAGGCCCAGGTTTTTAACAACCACTACAGCAGAGTGCTCTCTCAGTCTAAGGAGCGGTGGACTCCTTTTAATGGTGGCTGGAATGACTACTTTTTATCTTGAGGATAAGGATGGGCATTCTATCATTGAAGTGACTGTCCTCCACTTCCTGTTTCTTCCTTCTCTCTGCAGCCTCGCTTCCTGTTCTCCCTTGCCCTCTGACCTCCCCCGGAAATAACTTCAAACTCAAGTACTGGATTTAGTTCTCTGTATTCTACAATAGCAGGTTCAAGGAGTTTCATCTTGGTCCCATCAGGACTCCAGGGCCCAAGAGTCAGAGGTGGAAATTGACAAGCAGGACCAAAGGGCAGGCCCATCTCAGGCAACCCTGACATGTTGGGACCGTCAGGCCCAGCAGGCCCAAATGACCCACTTGAATCAACAGAGTTCAAAGGCAAGCAGCAGCTGTTACCTAAGCCGTGTTCAGGGCCTGGAGCCAAAGTGAGGTTCAAGGGCCAAGAGAAAGAGTGTGTGAGGGCAGAGCATAGCGTCGGCACTGACAGATGGGATCCAGTCCAAGCAGTCTCCCTCAGCCTAGAACAAAGGTCCAGGTGCACATATGTGCCAACTGAGAGCAGTGGGCACTGAGAGGAGAACCCATACTTAGAGAAATAAAGAGCCAGGTGAACAGTCCCAAGCAGTCTTGGGGGGTCCCTGTTTCCTACCAGGTGCTATCTGATCAATTAACACAACTAACGTGTCATTGGCTGATAATAACTTCATATCCATGCTTCCCAAGTGACACGTGTCGTAGTGAAGTAACACACTTGTGCTATCTCTAATCTTTGGCACAGCCCCCAAAACATAGTAGGTATCAGTGAGTCCCCATTGTATAGATGAAGAAACTGAGGCTTGGAGAGATTAGGTGACCTGCCCAAGATCTTCTAGAGGAAGAGGCAGGATCGGAGCCGCAGTCTTCCTGGCTCCCTAGAAAATGTTCTTTCCTCTCTAGCATGCATAGTATCCAAGAACTGTAACTGTGTCCTCCTACACTGGGAAATTAAAAAGTTTGTGCGTGTACCCGGTTGTCAACATCTGGGCACTTCCTCTATGCCAGGCAGTGTGCTGGGTAGTAGGGATGCACTAGGAGATGAGACACAGAGTCCGCCCTCAACTCCCCCCACCACCACACCCCCACACCAGATTTTGCTGCTGTTCCTCAAAGTCCAGCACACAGCCAGCTGCCTCTTCCCACCCTGGTCCTCGGGGAGGCAGGTTGGGGCCAGGGCCAGTTTCTTCATGCCACTTGCTCTGCTCATTACAGAAACCACACTGTTGACAGAGGCAGGACTGTTGGGCCAGCAGATTCAACCGTATCATTTTGAATCTAAACTGCTTCCTCTGTGATCAGTGGCCGCTGTTGACCCAGAGAGGTTTCTTTTTGTTGGGAGCTGGGAGGGATTTGCTGGGATTAGCATAGAGATTGCCTGTGCACCAGGGAAAGGGCCCAGCCGGCTGCTGATGGACCAGCTGGAATGCAGTCAGTTCGACTCCCCCTTGGGCCGCAGTCCTGGAGAGCCACAGCGCATCTCTGGCTCCGGCCGCAACAGGAGCCTGCCTCTACAGCAGAACGACGGTGGGAACGCCATGTCGTGGTTACCTTATCACTCTCCATCACTGAAGCTCCTTAGGAATGATTTCAACCCCTTCTCCAGCAGCTGGGGCTCTAAATAAAGACTCCCTGGGGATGCTGAATCCTGCCCTTCATCCCAGCCACTTGTGACTCATCCCACAGGCAGATTCTTCTTCCATCTTCTTGATTACGAGGACAGGGAAGTGCAAGGCTTCCTGTGGGTGTCCATGGGTGTGCGTGGCCATGCTTATCTGCATGCTATGTGCATTTAGTTGGGTGTTGTCGGTGTGCATGCATGTGTGTGTGTGTGTGTGTGTGTGTGTGTGTGTGTGTGGAATTCTTCATGTACATGTGTGTCTAGTGGTGGCTCTGTGTTTCTTTTTAAAGGGTAGAGGAGAAATGTGTGCTCATATTTCGTGGGGATGGTGGGGATGGTAAGCCAAAACTCCATGTTAAA
Source organism: Rhinolophus ferrumequinum (assembly GCF_004115265.2). NCBI lineage: Eukaryota > Metazoa > Chordata > Mammalia > Chiroptera > Rhinolophidae > Rhinolophus > Rhinolophus ferrumequinum. Next base: position 29,359,907 of record NC_046307.1, read on the forward strand.
TCTCATCTACTAGTATTTATGAAGGTCCTTCTTTGTGCACAGCCCTATGTTAAGCAAGGAGAACAAGACAGAAGCCATGTCATCTTCACGGGCGACAGCTGCATAAAGCCAATAAAATCCTCAAAGCGGCAGCAGCAGTTGAGAAAGCAGTAGCATTTCACGAAAAGAAAAGCCCGACTTGTAGCAGAGAAAAATCAAGAACACTCTCACTTACTGAGCTCCTCCTCTGTGCTAGGCACTTCCTATGTACTGTACAACTTACTCCTTACAGCAACACAACACAAGAGTTTCTCGTCCCAGTTTTCACAGGTGAGAAAACAGCCCCTGAGAAGTTAGATCACTCACATGGACCATGAAGGTCCAGGTAAAATTAGAACCCTGGGCTTTGGGGCAGAGTCTTAGAGTTCATCCCATCTACCAGGTCAGACAATTAAGTTCACAAACTAGTGGCAACGCTGTTGCTAACCTTTTCTGATATCAGAGGTTTATTCATTATGAATTTGTATCAACTGGACAGTTAACCAAGGTTACTATTTGGAAGTGCTGAAAAGGCTGCATGAAAAAGTGAGACGACCTGAACTTTTCGCCAACAATTCACGGTTCTTGCATCACAACAGTGCACCAGCTCCCAGGGTACTGTCTGTGAGGGAGATTTTAGCCAATAAACAAATAACTGTATTGGAACATCTGATCTGGCCCCAGTGACTTCTTTCTTTACCCAAAGATAAAGGAAATATTGAAAGGAAGACATTTTGATGACATTCAGGACATCAAGGGTAATACGACGACAGCTCTGATGGCAATTCCAGAAAAAGAGTTCCAAAAAAGCTTTGAAGGTGGACTAGGTGCTGGTGTCGGTGTATAGCTTCCCAAGGGATGTACTTCCAAGGTGACTGTAGTGATATTCAGCAGTGAGGTAGGTAGCACTTTTTCTAGGGTGAGTTTGCGAACTTAATTGTCCGACCTCATAAATCTTCTACTGTTTGCATCTACCCTACAAAATCACTGATAACTGGTCATTCAGCCCCTTGGTGGGAGAAACTCACCTCTCAAGACAAACTGTTCCATCTTTAGACAGTACCAAATTGCTGGAAAGCTCTCTCCTACATTGAGTTCCTCTTCTCATTTCTGCCCATCAACTCCCTCCTGCCCTCTGGGACTAACAATGCAACTTGAATTCCTCTTCCTGTTACTTCCCTCCAAGTGAACAATGACACCCATCGCCATGCTCTTTCCTCACCTAGCCAGGCCCTCCAGCCATTCCACACTTGAAATAATCTTGAATTCTTAAATATTTGTACGGCACTGGATCCCTTCCGCTGGTATGCACAGTGCTGGTGCATTCAAGTTAAGTAGACATCAGTTGAGGGAATAAAGAGATGAATGAGCCCTTGCAGGGTAAATGGAGCCATGACTTGTTTCATTAAGTATTTTGTCTTAATTAAGGACTGTCTGGTTGCCAGGAACCAAGCCTATTCTGGCTAGTCCAAGTAAAAATTCAGGTTTGATGGAAGGATCCAAGGGACCGTCTAAAGAAAGCTAACTAACTGTAGGAAAATGAAAAGACCTATAGAATGAGAACACTATCAGAAAGCTCTCTCTCTCTCTCTCTCTCTCTCTCTCTCTCTCTCTCTCTCTTCCTGTCTTTTCTACTCTCTACCTTTTTTTTATGTGTCTTCTATGTTCTCTTGGCATGCTGGTTTCCTCTATTGCTCATGGCCCAACATGGCCGCTGTTCCAGAGCTATATTCCCATTTAGCTCCATGTCCATCATTATCTAAATGACAGGAACTCTGTGGCTCTGTGTTCCAGTAGAGAGGACCTCGTTGGTCACACTTGGTCCAATGGTCACTTCTAGACCAATCAGTGATAACTGGCAGGCAAAGGGAGGGATCTCTTCCTAAAAATATGTGTCCTTCAGTACCTCTTTCACAAGGATTCAAAGGCTTTGTTAGAGGGGAGACAAGATTCTTTGGGGAAGTGGTTATGGGTGAATAGAAATGCTGGCATCTCTTGTGCACCTTTAAGTACCAGTATTATAAATTGATCTGAAAGGCCCAGGATGCTCTCAGAGAACCATTTCATCCTTAGGGTGTCCTAGGGACTAGGGGCCATCAGAACTTCTTGTGCTTCTGTAATTCAGCTTCAGGTAGCCATGGAGCCCTGAAAAGCCTGGCCAGTGACTTATATGTGATCTGGAGAGTGCTCAAGCTTCCCTTCTGTGGGAGGGTGTTCACCAAAATTATTAGTGACTCCTCAGCATGTTGTCAGTGGTCCTGGCCGTCTCCAGGAACACAGAAGAGTCAATCAGCAAGTACTAAACACATAAAAAGCCCATTTCCTTCTTCCCTGTATTCATAAAGAATGTATGTGTGTATGCAGTAATCAGGGTATGGTTAGAGAAAGGCTGGAAAACGGGGGAGTATTTCCAATCTGGCAAAAGAAATTAATTGGATAGTAGACTGGAAAGCCCCTCAGAGATCATCTAGCCATGTGGTCATCAAACAGTGTTCCTCAGACATCTAGGGCTCCCCAGAAGTACCTCAAGAACCAAAAGAGGAGGTAACAGGGAAGACTGTATAGGCAGATTTCCACCCACAACCACCACTGCCTGGCCCACGAGTATCCCCGGTATCCTTCCAGCAACCAGAACAATTCTGCTTTTCTTAATATTATATGTTGTTTTGCAGTGTGTTGCTCTTTTATGGGTGAGGAAACTTACCTATTTACACCTTTATAGGTGAGGAAACAGGTAGAGTGACTTGCTCATGGTCACACAACTAGCTAGAACCTGAGCTTTGCTGGGTGCCAATTCTGCTGTTTCCCAGAGCCCTCCTTCTGCCAGTGCAGGTCATATTGGAACAAGAAAGAGCACAGTGATTTTTGACAAGGATAAGTATGATGACAGCTAACCATCTGTGTCTTCCACCTGCAGCAAAGCATCAAGCATTCACGACTGACACATTTCCATTGCCCAAAAGCTCAAGCATACAGCTGTGCATGGCAGTGTTCAAGCTGCAGGACAGTGAGGAACTGGTAGCTTCAGGGTTCCAGCCCCCTAAATTGTCAAACTTACTCCTTAGATGTCTGTCTATTTTGTAATTAGCTAAATCGTAAAGGGGCCCTATAACAGTTAGGGTAATTTCATTGCAATGAACAGAACCCAACTCTAACTAGCTTGAGAGAGAGACTGAAAGAATGTTGAGGAGGTCTCCAAGCTGACAAAGTCAAAGCATCATGGTTGGAATGAACAAAGGTCAACCAATCTTCCCAAGCTGTAAGGTCCTCAAAGAGGGGGCCCAATGGATGAGTTCGGTTTACGTGACCACCTGCTTAGTGGCCACTGAAGTTTTCTTGTCCAGCTGCTGTTCCAGGCCCTCCAGATCACCATATTTACTGCTCCCCTTGAGCCAAATCTTGAGTAGCATGGCTCTAGCAGCCACAGTAGGATAGGCAGCCATCCTACTATCTAGCTCACAAGTGGTCTTGCTCCTTCTCCCCTCTTCTGGTTCTTGTCATGCCTCCACGACACCAAGAATCATAAGACCAAGCTCTTATCAGTCATATCAATCATAAGCTCTTATCAATCATCAGTCTCCCAGAGTTTCCTTCTGTTCTTAGTATCTTGCAGCCGGGTATTATGATCATTTCATTGGACTCACACATACAATTTATTACCAGGAACTTGGGAGAGGTTGAGTTGGGAGTAGAATAGAGGACAAGATGCCAAAAGTCAGCATCCAAAATTATCCCCCTTTTTTCACAGGCCATCCAAGGACTGGACTGAAACTCAGAGTCAGTTCAATTCAAAAGTTAAGGGGCAAGTCTTGTTCCCATCTGGGTTCAAGAATGTTAGCCCAGAGTAAACAGTCAACTTCAATGCAATCCCTCACTGGTTCTCCTAGAAGGTCTATGGGGACTTCGTACAAACCAAATCAGACTTTCAGAGTTAGCCCCACACCCATGGACTTTGCTGCAAAAAAAAAAAAATTTAAACACATAACCTCCAAAGTCACTTCCAGCTCTAAGGGACCATGATCCTCTGATGAAGCAAAGGGAATTTATTTATAAGAAGGAGGTGATGACCATCTTATTCAATGAATCATAATTCACTCTGCCAGATTCTGGAAACTTCCTGGCTGATCACTGAGAGCACGCCCGTGGTGCTGAGTTTCTGCCATTTGCTTGGGAGTTTATGACATCAGAGGGCAGGGTCTGACCTGACCCTTGGAGGAAAAATGTTATCTACACTATGAGGCAGTAGACCCAGGTCTATGCTCAGAACCAAACGCATCACTTTCTGGTTGACTCAGGCCAGTGGAGCAGTTGCGGATGGTTGATTCAACGGACCATTTGCAACAGAAAGGAGAAATGGTCTGTGCCACCTGCTCAACAAACAGCCTTCGCTGTGGCCAATTCAATTAAACATGAGAAACTAAGCTATGTTTTGGGGTGGGAAAGCTAAAAAAAATTTGGTAGTCCCATGTAACTAAGGAATATTTTTCCAGCTCCCAAATGGCACGCCATTATGTTTTAAGTTGTTTCTTCAAAATGGGAATGTTTTTCTCACCAAACCATCCATACTAGTCCTTCTTTTAAAAAGAAAAATTGTTAGCCACACAATCTGTGACCACGAAACACAGAGGATCTATCTCAATAAGTCAAATGTTCAAATCTACCGCCCTTCAATCCAGAACACTATTTGAGGTGGGTTTGCCTTCTTGGGTAGAGGATTCCCAGGTCGGTTCCCGAAGTAGAAGAAAGCAGATGCTTTGGTACATAATCAACTGTATCCTCAGCTCAGTCACACAGCTCACTGTTGTAAGTGACAGATGCTGTAATCTTGAAATCAGTTTCTTTTGGCTGGTTCTTAGCAGCTTGGCTGGAGGTATTTCTGAGAGGGGAATGAAAGTTGGAAGCAGAAATGGTACGTTTTAGTTGCCCTCTCATCAGCAGAGGCAGGGACCAAACTTAGCCCCGCACACACTGAGAATGCTAAGTAAGATTGGAGTCAGGACTCTCAGAACAGGAAAGGGACTGGGCAAGCAAGCAGTCCAAAGCACAAACTGATGACAGAAACTGTAATAATAAAAATGATAATAGTGAATTTTATTGATGGTAGAGATTTCAGTCGTATGCCTAGCCAGCATTCATATCTCCTTTCTTCTTTCCTAACAGAATCAGTTTTGTGCAGGCACCCAATTTCCCTTCATGTAGCCTCAGGTGAAGCTGACTGTCCCCCTCCAGTCCAGGGTGAGTCCCATTGGTCAAAGGCTTCTGACAAGTAGTGGGTCCGAACAAGCTTATGACCCAATTCTGGCCAATGAGATATAAGCAGAAGTTTGTTTGTAGGATGCAAAAAAATAAGTTTCTTTGCTTCACACAGAGTCTCAGGAGATACAGCCTTCTTCCCCAGGATACTGACACATGTAGATATGGTACGTGGGAATGTGGCAGCCATCCTGATAACCAGCCTAAGAGTGGAGCCAACACTCAGGATCGCAAAACAGAAATTTGGAAATAACCAAGTTCTTGATGCCATCACTGAGGAACTAATTTAACCAACTTTGAATACATCCTCTCCTTGCACTTCTGGTTACCTGAACGATTACACTTCCTCTTAAAAGCCACTCTGAGCTGGAGGTTCAATTAGTTGCAGCCAAAACCATCTTAAGTTAGAGAATGTTTACCATGTGCCAAGAATGCTTGGTACCCTACACGCATTATTTTCCTTAATCCTTGCGGCAACCCTATGAGATGAATATTATTTTTATCCCATTCTACATTGGAGGAAACTACGTCTTGAGGAGATTAAATAATTTGCTCAGAATCAGTTAAAATGGGTGGAGACTAGATTCAAAAATGTAAGCAGTTTGACTCCAGGGACTGCGCTTTTAACCTCCATGCTGTATAATCCAGAAAAGGGAAAGACTTGCTCCCAAAAGCACCGTAAGTCAGGATCATTCAGGGATTGAAACTGAGGCCCAGTGTTTTTTCAATGCTTATGTGGATGGTGTTGATTTCAGAGATCAGCAGCCAATGTGGTCTCTTCTCCACCCTTTCACCAAAGGAGCCCTTCTCATGGGACTCATAGTCTGGCTTCAACGACTGGTTGTTCTCTCTCATTATTGGCTATATTGCCTGGCTCTCTATGTTCATCTCTGGTCTACCTCCTTCATTTCTGTCTGTTTAGCTCACTAATTGACTGTTTGCAGCCATTGAAGGGAGACATGTCATTCTCCCGGAAAAATCCCCCAGAGCAGGGGCAAGATCGTTGCCAGTGAGGAGTTCTCAGCAGCAAAGAAATTGGGCTGCCTGCTGGGAGCATGGAGGGTGAGTTGGCATGTTTCCCATGCTAATTTGTTCCAGTCTTGATTCAGTGGGTCTCCCAAGCCAGGTGACAGTTCAGTAGTCCCCAGCAGATCCAGACATGGGAAGAAGGCAAACACTTGAACCTGCTTCAGGCAGAGGCTGAGTCACCTAGAGCTCCACCATAGGACCCTCACAGCCTTGGACTGTCTGTGCATGAGAGGACTGGCCTTATCGTGCTAATAAGACAAACAGGACTGAGGAGCCCACCCTTGCATGGTGGGGTTCTGAAAATGGGAAGGCAGTAGGATGCTATGGTTAGCAGCATGGTTTTATAACTAAGCCAATGTGGATTTGCCTCCCAGTTCAGTTACTTGCTAGCTGATGAATGGAGAAGAATGAGGACTAACACTTCTCTGAACCTCAGTGTCCTCCTCTGTAAACCAATAAGAGTCGGATGGTTTGGGGGATTAGATGTGATGAGCATTACGCCTGGCACATCGTAAATGTTCCATGTCTTGGAAGATAATGATACTGGCTGCAAAGATGGTGACAATAGTGATGAAAAATTGAGTGACTAGAGAATGGGTGTTAATGGTCAAAGTTTCTCCTTCTGAATAACAACTTCAGACAGATCTCAGCCTTATTCGAAGAGACTCTCTGCTTCTGTTTTGCTCCTTGCTCCCATATTTCTTCCCTCCTTCAGGAAAGCACAATTCAGTGCACTTGAACTTTATCCATACAATCAACCCGCTCTTCTGTGGCTGGCTACAAAGATGATTTCCTATTGTATTGAACTGTGTTAATGGTGAACACCTACCTCAGCTCAGTAGAGCCAATTAGTCAGACTACATACAAAATTGGAAACAGTGAACCAACGCAGATATGGTTAGTTTCCAGAAGGAAACTAACTAAGCCTCCGTACTCAAAGCTATTATAATGATCTTATCAGGTTCATGGTGAAAAGACTTATTCAAACATCTCGCCAAGATTCCATTTACATCTGCCGGTGAATAGAGTGTGGTTATCCAGTTGGCTAAAATATACATGCCTTATTTGACATGGTTTCAGAGAAGATTTACACCCTGGTTTCTAAATTTATTGGTTGTAATAAGGCTATACGCAAACTATCGTTTGAGCAATGCATGGCACCATATTTACTTGGCTCACCTACTTGTTGTGCCCGTATGTATAAAGCTGACACACATAGAAGAGGTGATCTAGTGCAGGGTTTTATTTGCTCCATGGGGTCCTGCAGGTGTGGGGGAGGTGCCTGGGGGAGCACCGGAGTTCGTAGAACTCTGGAACTCCCACCCCAGCTTCAACCAGAGCGTCTATTACTGGTTTCCAGATGGGACGTCCACATAATTTTACACACAACTTCAAAAAAAGTTTTGGAAATCACCCTTCTGTTGAACCCACTCATTTTTCAGGAGAGGAAACTGCAGCCCAGAGAGGTCAACTGACTTGCCCAAGGTTGCACAGCTAGCTACTAATGGAGTCTGGACTGAAATTCCAGACATAGAGATCAGCACACTTGCCTAAGAATAACTGCTAAAGCATTCTCCTGAAAATGTACACCTCTAATCTTCATGACTGTCACTATGAACCTCAGCAAATGCTACTGTCACACACCGACCTGGGAGTGGGTAGTGTTGTACTTAGCACCTTTGGGCTTAGTGGGGCAAAGTGCAGGGACAAGCGTCAGAAGGCTTTGGGAGAACTAATGCCTGAAATAAGTTTTAAATAATGCGTATGAGTCTACCAATGAAAAGAAATTGGAGCATTGCAAACTGTAAGTCTCTTTGATTGAGAAGCATGTGACAAATGTAAGGCAGATTGTTTTTACCAAATTGCCATGTGTAGCAGAGTCCAGTCAGGAAACAGTAATCAGATCAGTATTTCAATTAGTATTTCAGGCTTATATTATAGTAAAAGAAGATTGGGTCTTATATTAATGTTTGCTCCGAAAGACACATTAGAGCTGATTGTATTGAGGTCTGATTGAGGCTAGGTCTTATTTTCGGGGAACACGGTAGTTCTAAAGTATTGAAACTGCTAAAAGAACGTAAAGCTAATGGTGAGGTAAGCCAGGGACTAGGCAAAGGCAGAAAGCAGCTAGTTCTCCGAGGGCTGGAACAGAGGTGAGAACAAGTTATTATCCAAGCACAGGATGCAGTTATGACCGTGCCACTGGGGGAGCCAGAGAGTATGATGGAACCCCGAGAAGGGACCACCGGCTCAGTTCTAGGACCAACAGAACCAGGAGGGCCATCCAAGGCCGGTGCTAAGCTATCGTGGCTGAATTTGGAATTGTCAGAGATGCAGTCCCTCCCATAGATCCCAAGAAACAGCAAGCCTACCAGCGCTTCCCCTTGGCTGAACCTACCAAGGGGCCTGGCATCTGTGGTTTGCTGGGGACCAGGCCCTGTGATACAGTGCAGGGCATGGAAGGGCAAGAATGGTGCTGAGAATAAGCAGGAAATACCTAGCATCTCATATTTTCTAAATGTAATATTTTTCCCAGAAATTTCCCCAGGGTCTGTGCTACCTCTGCTCCACACACATGTATTGACACACTGACACACCCCTAATAGGAGAAAATCAAGAACAGTAATGTCCAGTAATGGACATTTGTAATTTTTTGTCTGTCCAGTACCTGAAGCCTCTTCCTATTTAGGAAGAATCCCCCGTTATACAAAGATGAACTCTAGATCCTCGATTCCCCAGCTCCCCTTGTAGCAAGGAAATGGCACATGACCAAAACTCGACCAATCAGATGCATCTATTCTGAACTTGGAATTAGGAGCTAATGACACAAAGAAGTAGAGACATGGAAGTTCCACCATGATGGAGAAGTAGCCACATCCAGGTTCCAAGGGCTGTGTCAACTATGCCTTTACTAAACTGCTTATGTCATGTGATTTGGCCCTTAATCTCTAGCCTTCCTAGGATTTTTGAGAACTATCCAAATCTTTCCAATAATTTCATTTTCACCTTAACTCATCTGGAATAATTGTATGTTGCTTGCAACAAAAAACCTCTTCTAGCATAAACTTCTTCCTTTTTTGTGACCAGAGATCTTGTATCTTGACTCTAGCACTTATGATTACCCATAGGTTTTAGGGAGCTTCATCTCCTACAAAATCCAAGAGAAATAGATAATGGATAAGTAGGCCTTGGCATAGAACCCTCCAGAAGTCCTGAGGGCCTGGGGTCTGCTGCCAGCCTCTAGCATCCAGAAGTGTGAAAGCATGCTATCTCCAGCCGTGACCATGGCTAAGAGTCATTTACCTTGAGGGCTACGTTCAAAACCCAGTGGCAGAGACTGAGTCATCTTCCTGCCTCTCCCACAAAGACTCACTCCATCTACTAAGCGCTGGGCTTAGTTGCATCTTCTGGCTCTCCCAGGCCAGACGCTGTCAGAAAATTTGACCTCTACTCCCTTACCATTTCGGGACCTCTAGCATCCTTGCAATACCAGCCAAGGATCTCCAAGAGGTAGGATACTTGCCCTGCTCTTCTTATTCCAAATTGTCATTTATTAAATTAGTCATCTACTACTGTACAACAAATCACCTCAAAACTTAGTGGCTTAAAACAATAATAGTCATTTATTACCTCTTATGGTTTCTGGGGGTCAGGAATTCAGTCAGGGCACAGTGGGGATGGCTTATCTCTGCTCCACAATGTTTGGGGGGCCTCAGCTAGAAAACCCAAAGGCTGACAGTTCCACTCATCGTAAGACTCATTCACTCATAGATGTGGCAGCTGGTGCTGGCTGTCAGCTGGGGGCCCAGCTGGCGTGATCAACTGAAACACCTTCCACGCATGGCCTCTCCCTGACTTGTGCTTTCTTACAAATTGGAGGCTGAGTTCCAAGAGCCACCTGTGTTCCACTACAGCAGAAACTGTATTGCCTTCTGTGATCTAACCTTGGAAGTCACATGGCATCACTTCCACCACATTCTGTTGGTCAAGACAGTTACTAAGATTCACCCCATTTCAAGGGGAAGAAACAGAAACTCTCCCCACTCCCACATTTCATTGGAGGAGTGTCAGTGTCACGTTGTAAGACAAGCCTGTAGAATGGGAGATCCATTGATGCAGCCATCTTGGGAAAATACTTTCTGCCACAGTCACCTCCAGTAATTCACGGGTTAATAAGGCCTCTTTGGACTCATTGTCCTAGCGACTCACTCTGCATCCACCCTTCTAAGTATACCCACCCTCCCTGAGTCTAGAACACCCTACCCCACCCACCTTCTAAGAAGGGGACTGTGCTCAGTGAGTCCCAAACTGTCTTCTGGATCCTTCTGCTGAAAAAAAGCAAATAAACGCAAATGTCATCTCCATAGCACTCCCTGCTGCACACGGGAACCCAAAGAAACTAATTTCAATAACCCCTCGGAGCTACACACTGCTTTATAATTCACACTGTGCTTTTGCTTATATAGGCTCATTTAATCAGTAAAGTCCAAGATGACTTTTCTGACAAAAAAAAAAAAAGTAAATAAGTAAAACGACACAGTGTTAGGAACAAACGTGGCTTGAAAATTGCTCATGCTATACTTTCCCAGCTTATCTTCTGCCACCTTGAATTACAGTCACGAAGACCCGGCCCCTCACAGGCTGACACGTCAGCATGAAATGTATTCCATCCACTTCAGCAAGCTGTTGAGGTGGGGGACGAAACCAGGTAAGGGTGGTTCATACAGCAGGAAGAGGGGGCCCTGGCCAACTTGAGTTAAGCTTCCCAAGCTAAAGATCAGGCAGGACCTGGATAATTTGGAAGCGGAAAGGCACCAAATAAATTGTGCTTTTAGCCTCAGGCAAAGCATCAGTGACTCATTGCTGAGAATTTTGCTAACGCCCACCGGCAGCCCTGCTCCCTCAGTTCTTTGGCTGGAGGCCAGGCCTGACTGTGTGAAGCCAGGGCACAGGGGTGTCAGGGAAGCCAGAATTGGGTACAAACTCTAGACCACTCAATAGTGTAGAGATTCTAGGCCCCCGTTTTGATGGGGAAGAATCACTTTAGGTTTCTATCATGACTGGAATAGGAATCAAAAAGCTTGAGTTACCAATGCTGAATTTTGAAATTCAGGTTTCTCCTGGTAAGTAAAAGTAATAGTTATCCTTTGAAGATGCTTGGTTTTTGCCAATCTCTGAACTGTGACCTTTACAGGTTCTATTGAAATGCTTCCACAAGAACACTTGCCATAATCCTTACCCACCTCCTTCAAGGTCAAGTGTCAACAAGTTGACCCATCTGGGTCTTCAAAAGAGCGCAGGTCTGTCCTTGTTGGTGAACATTGGGGTCAAGATTTTGCTTCCGGACTCCCAGTGCCTTTGTCTGTAAAATGAAGAGTTTGGGTCACGTGATCTCCAAAATCCCCTCCTGCTGGGACATTTTCTGTCACTCTGATCTAAGCCGACATCTAAGGAGTCTGGCCACCTCTTCCTTGTCCACTTATAAAAACCCAATAGCAGGATAAGGACACGGGGCACTGGCGCCTGAAAAGAAATGTTCCTGCCAGAGGCTGGCACCGCTCCCTATTCTAATGCCATCAAGCTAATAACACTCACCACCCCTCCCTGCTCCCTCCTTCCTGCCCTCCCTCTCTCCTCACTCTGCCAGGCTGGCAAACCACAGGCAGAGAAGCCCTGGGCGAGGCTGCTCTGTGGTGTCTCCACTGGCTCTGCCTGATTCCACTAAAGAAACTAGCTATGCTGATATCTGTGGTCCTGCCCAATGCATGTGGCTGGCTCTGCATTGCCAGTGAGAACCACCAAAGGACGCCCCCCCTGAGCCCTGCCACCACTACAACCCCTCAAGCTCACTGGTTTCCTATGAACATGTTGGGGGGGGCGGGGTGAGAGAGAGAGAGAGAGAGAGAGAGAGAGAGAGAGAGAGAGAGAGAGAGACCAACTTATAAGATATAAGGCATAAGGACAGAAAGATTTATCCCCCCTGGATTACAATATCTGATTTCCAGATAGGGTGTGCGTGTGTGAACTGAAACTGTGATAAACATCTAATTCTCAGTAACACTCAGAAATTTACACCTTTGACTTATGTTCTAACCTAGGGGTTAGATCGATAATACATACTGACATTAAGGGCTGTTAGCACATCAAACATGTTTATAAATTCCAATATTTTATTATTTTTAAATATTTTATTATTATTTTAAATTACTAATTATTAACCATTGGCAAGATGCCAGTCACTAATCTAAGGACTTTGCTTGTATTTTCTCATTTAATATTTATGCCATTCTATTACGTTACCATGGCAGTATTGGCTGTTATGTTTGGAAGTTTTTTCACCAAGGTAGAGGTCTGGGAAGGGGGTCGTTCTGAGGACAGATTTGAGCTGCTTACTTTAGGACAGGAAGGCAAATAGATTTTTAGCTCAAGTGCCAACCACAGTTAACAACTGGTAGGAACCTAGAGAGTTGGGTTGAGAAAAATTCTGAGATTAAGCCTGAGCTTAGTGGGAAACAGTGACATGATTGACAGGCAATGCCTGTCATGGGTACTGGAGGGAAAAGTGTCACTACATGTGACAAGTATTTGCCATCCCTGCTGAAAAACAAATTCCAGATCCATCCTCCTATTTATGCCCATATAGGTTGTGTTCTGCACAACTCTAAAGGGTGCCATGCATATGGATTTTGATGTAAATGGAGCCCCCTGGAATGGTGCAGTCCAAAACCTGCACGACTGTACCTGGTATCCTTCCTCCTATGCTCCCTCGTGGAAATAAAAACTGAGGTAGGAGATGATAACGTGGGCTGTAGAGATGAGTCTTTAAAGGGTAGGTGCTTTAGGACAAAGAGCTCCAAATGTGAAGTCCTGAGCCCTAGGGCCTGCCCTTAATTTTGTCCTGAGTCCTGGGACAAGCTCTTTATCTTTCGGTGGCTTCAGTTTTACTGGCTCAGAGTTGAACCCATAACTTAACCAGGAGACTCAAGGTGAAGGATTTTTCTAAAGCTAGCATAGAAGTGGGCTTCATCTCTCCTACTGGATGTGAAGCTGGAAGGATGTAGCCCCAAGAAGAGTTGGCAGTAATTTGGGGGAGCGTAAAGGGAAATCCTGATTATAAATAGAGCCCTTACCAAAGAAGCAAAAACAAAAAATAGACAATTCATGTTCTGGCCATACTGTACCAAACTTCACCTGAAGCCAGACATTCTCTGATATGAACCGATCAATGCCTTTTGGTTAAGTAGTCTGGTGTGGACTTTCCACTCAGGGAATCCCAACCCCTGCATTATTTAGCACACTTGACTCCAATTGACTTTGCCCTTTCCAAATAATTTTTTGGGGAGATGGGGACAGCTGATTACATGTCTATTGTTTTAAAAAGAAAAGAAATTCTTTAGAAAATATGGAAAAGTATGAAATCACCTATCGTCGCTCCACCTACCCAGACATAATCCCAGCTAACATATTTGTATATATGCTTATTACCTCTTTCTAAGTCATCTAAACACTTACATATTGTAAATGTGGCTATTGGTACAGTGTGGCACCCTGGATTTTTTCACTTTCTATATTTTATGGACAGAATGTCATCGAATATATACTGTGATGAGTTGAATCATTGTCATTTAAATGGCTGCGTAGCCTTCTCTGTGGGGATGTACTGTAAATATCTTAATCAGTTTCCTCTTGACAGACATTTATGCTGCTTCCAATTAGGTGTGAGTGTGTGTGTGTGTGTGTGTGTGTGTGTGTGAATTTGATTTTATGTCAAAACTGTAATGAAGAGATCTTTCTGCATGTGTTTGCTTGTTTTCTTAAGGTAAATTCCAACAAGTGTGATTGCTACGTTAAGGGTATACATATTTTAGAGTGTTTTGACACATTTTGTCAAATGCCCTTTAGAAATGTGCCAGTTTACTCGCCTACCAACACTGAGTGAGATGATCAGCTTTCTCCTCAGATCCTTCTCAGACTTTTCACACTTAGTTCTATTCCTTTCTATCTGCACAGTAAGTAAAACCTAGGCATCGTTGTGGTGTCATTTATTTTATTACTACACAAATTTTTGCCTGATTATTGATTACACACATATTTCAGTTAAGATTTATCTATTCATGTCCTTTTCACATTTTTATTTGGATGTTATTCATCTTTTCATGATTGATCTATAAGGATTTTGTAGATATCTGGAATATTAATGATCTATTATTCATGTAACTTGAAAATATGTCTTTAATACAGCCTTTGTGTTTAAATCAGTCCCTTCATCTTTAAATCAGGAGGTATGGCCACATAAGTTTTACACTTTTATTTATATTCCTACTCATTTCTTTTATGGTTTCTAAAGTTGATGCCATTGTTAAAAAGAATTTCCCTAATCCTAAACAGCTAAAATTATGCACCTATATTTTCTTCTAGTATTTTTATTATTTAGAAGTTTACATTTAAATCTCTAATTTATCTGGAATTCATATTTTATGGAAGGTGAAAAGTAAGGCTCTAACTTTATTTTTTTCCCCCGAATGTCCAAAATTCATACCATTTGTGAAGGGTGGAAATGTCACACAATAATTCTCAGGTGGAGTTGGATCTGGTTTTAGATGATCTATTCTATTTCACTGATCTGCCGGCCTAACCCTTTGCCCGTCACCTTATCCAGCATTCTAATTGGGTCGTGCAATTCCCTGCACAAAACCCTCCTTTTTCTAAATCAGTTTGGCTGTTCTCAAGCATTTATTCTTCCAGAAGCACTTTGGAATCACGTTGTTAAGTTCCCTCCAAATCCCATTGATACTTTGGATGGAATTTCGTTAAATAGATTCAATTGTGGGGCATTGACATCTTTATCTTTGCAATACTTTGAGACGCATAACATAGCTTTCCAGTCATTCAAGACCTTTCCTCCTCCCCACTGAAATTCTGTCATTTTCTCCGTAGAGATCCTGTACATTTCTTGCTACAGTTATTCCTAGGTATTCCATATTTGATGCTATTGTGAGTGAAATCTCTTTTTTTAATATTTTATAGCAAGTTCATGCTGCCATATAGCAAGTCATTGAGATATCATATATATATATATATATACATATATATATACATATATACATATGTGTGTATATATGATGTTTCTAGTGGAGCAGAAGCCATGGAAGTGATGAACCTTTACCAGAAACAGCCCCTGAGAAATAGGAGGGGAGAGAGAGAAAGAGAGAGAGAGAGAGAGAGAGAGAGAGAGAGAAAGAGAGAGAGAGAGAGAGAGAGAAATGTCCTCACTTCTCCTGTTTCTCTCCTCCTGCCATGCCCCCCACTGACCAGCCCTGGAGGGTAAAGGGTTAGCCCCCAGCCATTTAGAACAGCACAAGGGAAGTCATGGAAGGGGTCTGGGGCAGACAGGCCACAGACCAGGGCTAGATGTCTTCGTAAGGACTGTTGATTACTTCTACAAATCACCTCTGTTCTCAAATAATGAGTGCTTGGCTTCACCATGATGGTCGCAAGAATGTGCACTGGTTTGAGAACAATATTAAAAGAGGAACAAAAGTTTTAAGTGGAACATTGAAACAAGCTTATTGCCTCCTGAGGTGACTACTCGAAAGGGGAAAACCTATGTATGGATGTGTTGGTATTATTTTCAAGTAGGCACATTAATGTAGAATTATTCACTATGTGAAATATGTGCATTGCTCCAGCAAGCTCCCAAGTTGTGGACACCAAAGATAGATCATTCACTCTCTGCAAGGACCCAGTGAAATCTTATTTTCTCCTTTCTGCCTTAGAGCAATGTGCTACTTGTTTCTTGTTCATCTCAGCTGTCCTCAGCACCGAGTAGATGCTAAAAGAATGAACTGAAGTGAAGTTGGACCCATTTAAATACAAATGATTGACATGCCACTCTTAGTGCCCTCCCACAATCTAACCTCCCCCCCTAACAATAGCTCCCTGTGCCGTGACCTACCCCCCTGTGTAGTCAATAGCAGTGCTGATGGCAGAGTCTGTGTTTTTCCCGTGTTATCATTTCCCCACTGATCTAACACAGACTGGCACAAAGCTCAACCAGTGTTCACGAAATAAATGAAGGAGCAGGTGGAATAGGGCCTCGGTCTCCATCCATAAAATGGGAGTCTTGAATATCTCTGCCTTTTTAACAGTGCGTGATACGGCAATTCCTCTCAGTCTCTCTGCTTGTGGGAGGTGAGAAGGTGGTGGAGGGTTTCCCTTCCTTCTGCGCCACCCACAGGTGTCTGTTCCCCTCCTGATGAGTCATCTGGGAGCCAGACACCATCAGTCTTGGATAGAACAAGTCAGGTACTTGCTTGAGAGCAGCAGGGTCATAAATCTGTGCTGTGTCCCCTGTGGTTACCTAGGGAACACTGAGGCACAGTCAGGCAGGAGGGCACTGCAGACAGAGAGGGCTCTGGCCAGTGTCCCAGCCCTCTTGGTGACAACCCAGCAGGTACTTCCCACTGTCTCTCGTTTGGAACCAGTGCCCTGTCCCCTGCAGAGGGCAAGGTGTCCCCCTCAGCCAAGAGGCCCTGAAAAGAACCAAGATCCAACTACCAAACATTCAAAGAGGCGAAAGGGATCAGTTAGTCAAATGACTGTGACCGGAATCAGCGTAGCTGGAATCGGGTCTTCACTTCAGTCCTTCACGGCTACACAAGCAATCATAACGGATCCCCCTTCCGCTCCCTGTGGGTGTGAAGACTAAATGAAACAATATGTTAAACTGATTGGCGTAAGTTCTGACCACAACGAAGCATTCACAGAGGCAGCTGTAAATTTAATTAGTAGTCGTAGTATTGTTGATAGCAGTAGCATGGCATGACGCTCGCACAAATCTCCCAAGTGCTATCCCATTGTACAGATGAGGAAACTGGGCTCAGAGAGATTAAGCAACTTGCTCAAAACCCTTCTACTGAGAATTGGATCCACTAGCTACTCGAAGGCATGGGGATTATCCCCGTGGGAATAAGTCCTGTGGGAGTATGTGGGAAGGATGGACAATGTCACTCAGCTCCATTCAGTTCCACTCACAGAGGTGCCCTCTCTCTGGTAGCGTGATGGCTGCAACATCTCGAGACTTTGTTCCAAACCCTGCGTCCCTTCATCTTCAAATCCCACGGCAAAAGAGTCCCTGGGCTCTGATTGGCTCTGGTTGGTTCAGGGTCCACCCCTAGTGAGGGTCAGCCTGGGTCTGAGAGGTGGGGAACTCAGCAGACAGCTGTGGGTTGGCACAGAGGCTAACACCCCAAACAAGATGCACTTGTGTGTGTGCACGTGTGCGTGCACAGATGTGTGTGTGCATGTGTGCGGATGTGTGTGCACATGTGCAAATGTGTGTATGCACATGTGTGTGTACAAAGATGTGTGTGCACATGGGCAGGTATGTGTGTGTAAATGTGTGTGTGCGCATGTGTGAAGTTTAGAAAACATTTGTCAAAACATTTACAGTGATGCTGTCTCTGGATAGTGGAATAAAGGGTGATTCCCCTTTCGTCTTCTGTACCTTTCCATAGCTTTACCATAGCACAATTTACTCTGATAATTTTTAAAAAACTATTGTGCCTCTCTCCTTCTGTGTATAGACAGTGAGTAAAAGGGTGTGCACCCGCTGGGTCCTAGGGGACCCCCTGAATGCAAAGAGAGTAATTGTTTTTAAATAGACATCAATTCTGAATGCAAACAGGTACATTTATAGAGTTGAAAAAGTTTCTTCCTAAGTTGAATATGTTCCCCAGAGCCATAAAGAGAGAGCACCCTTCCTCAGTGGAGACCAGCTCACCTACTCCAGCCCTGAAACATGTCTCCATCCCTTAGAGGGAAGAAGAATTAGCATGACTAAGTGGGCCTACTATGTGTCAGGCCCAATCCAAAGGGCATTATACATACTTTCTAATTAAACTCATAGCGCTTGTGGTTATCATCATTTGTTTGGCAAGCGACAAAGTCTCCAGAAGTGTTCTTTAATTGCCATACTGTTCGTAAGTGGGAGTCCATGACTTGTCTCCCCCTAAAGATCCTTGAGAGAAAGAAATACTCTTTATTCGTCTTTGTACGTCCCTCAGACCCTAACACAGGGCTCAAAAAGGGTTGCTGATCGTTAGAATCCTCCTGCTATGGTCAGTGCTTCTTGGGCTCCATAGAAAATGATTCCTGATGCCAAAGGTTTCACCAGCTCATTGAAGCACATACCTTTGGCTAAGAAAGTGATGGGTTTAGTTCAAAGGAAAGGGGAGGAGAAGAGGCAAAGGATGAGGTCATTATCCCTTGTTGGCAGGAAGCCGTCACTTTGAAGAGTTGTCCTAACACTCACGGGGCCTTCAGGAAATAGGACATTGGACTGGTGGACTTTGACCAGGAACAGGAGGTTAGAAAAGGTCAGATTTAAAGGTGGCTGAGCCAACATGAGGGCATTGAGATCTTGGGAAGGGGCTAGAGTTGAAAGGAAGAGAGGGTTGCATAGAAGAGAATGGATACCCAACATATAATTCACTGCAAAATAGACTAAAGAAATAGAGTCAAACAGACAAACAGAAAAATCAAAGCAGCAGACCTCTTCCTACACAATTTTGCCTGCAGGAAGCTCTAGTTTCAGGGATGGAATGGGCAGTTGGGGTCAAATGGTCCGGGCCAAAAACAATATAATATAATATCATATATATAAAGAGAAATCTCAAATGTTGCACAAATTTTGCTTTATTTTGACTTTCAGTTAAGGCTGAAATCAACTGCCCTTTTCATTCATTCATTCATTCATTCATTCATTCATTCACTTACTATCTAACAAATATTTGTTGAGCACCTACTATGTATCCATCAGACACTGTGCTAGGCCCTTGGAAGAGCAAAAAGAAACGCTGTCCCTGCTCTCATTGAGCCTGAAGTCTAGGGAGGGAAGCAGATACTGATCCAATAATCACCTGGGTGTATGTACCTACAAACCAGGGTGAATGCTGTGAAGGAGAGGGGTGTGGTTTTCTGAGAGCAGAGTAAATAGGAACTTCACCTATACCGGGGTGGGGAGGGACAAGATAGTCTTCCCTGAGGAAGTGACCCCTGATTTGAGGCGTGAAGAACAGGTAGACCCCTGGCAAAGAATAAGCCATAGCAAGCGAAGGCCAAAGTCATTTTTAGTAGGTCCAGCTGAGGCAAGACTGCCAGGATTAGTCATCAGAAGACCCGGGTTTAAGACTTAGACCCTGCAAGGACCTTCTCTATGAGATACTCAGCCAGGTGGTTTGCACTTTCTGGCCTTCTGTAAAATGGTGGTGGAGGATGGACTAAAACGATGTTTCTCAGAATGTGGTCTGTCGGTTTTCTGCACGGAACCATTCGGGCGACTTGTGAAAGCTATACATTCCTAGACCTCACTTCAGATACTAGATCAAAATATCTGGGGCTGGGACCCAGGAATCTTCATCTTAAGGCCCCCTGTAGGTGACTCGAGCCCAGAGAAGTTGGGGCATCTCTGGCTGTGTCGGCAAACCTTTGCCTGCTCAATATTTCCTCCTTAGGAAATTCCTAGGCTCCCAAGGGAGCAACACCAAGAAGGGGTAGAGTGGGCAGTTCTCCAGATTGAGCGAAGGAATATTCTCAAGTTTTCAGGTGACACCAACTCTCACTCCTGGAGCTGGTCCAGCTATTTTCGGGACAAGTTCCCTAGCTGGACTTGAGAAAAAACACTTCCACACTAAATACATTTTTTTTCTTTTTGCTTCTCCACCCAGTCCCTGGGATTTAACTGACAATATCTGTATATTCACTGGAGTCTGTTCCCGGCCCTCTTCCCTCCTTCTCTTCTTCCCCTTCTCATGAATCTGGACCTCTCTGCAGTATCGGATGATCGGGGGCGGGTGGAGGTTCCTGTGCCCCCCTTCCTTCCCTGCCTTTCTAGGCATGAATGGGTGGCCTCTGATGTGAAGGTTTATAGCCTGTGAGCTTCTAATTGGCCTGATTCACAAGGAAAATTCCTGGTGACACTAATTGCACCCGTGGCCAAGAATTATAGGCTGAGAGCCTGCCGCCTGCCTGCTGGACCAAGCTGTTTCCCTTCGCCTCTCCACAGCGAGCTCACAGGCCCACTGCCCACCACGCCCCACTCCCCAAGCCCACCAACACCCACTCTGGCTTAGTCTCCAACCTCACTAGGCATTCTCTGCGTGAAGAAATATTTCCAGCAAGCCCTGGATTCTCTGGGTGTAGGAGAGTCAGTTTCAGAAGTCGTATCTCAAAGGCCAGATAGAATATTCCTTCTGCCTGCCTGATAGGATGCTTGTGTTACAATAAGATGGTGTGTACACTGTCTCATTTGGAAAGCCCATACCACAAGCCTAGCACCCAGTACACTCTCCACAAATGTTAGCTATTGTTATTTGTATCGTTGTCATTTTTCCAGCCACTGTTCGTGTAGGGCTATTTATATCAGAAAAAAAGAAAGAACTCGGTTACATCAATTGGCAAGTAAAGGACTAGAAGATTCACTGAGATTCACTAGAAAAATCTGTACCTTAATATTCCAGATACTGAGAAATCTGTTATATTTTCTGTGATTATACAAAATGTCAACAACATATTTATTGAGAGCTTTTTAGGTGCCAAACTCCCATGTAATCCTGACAACAACTCAATGGGGTAAATATTTAAAATATCCGTTTTGTAGATAAACAGACAGGAGCTTAAATAAATGAAGTAACTTGCGCAAGGTCACAAAGCTAGAAAGTGCCAAGAACTAGAATTTGATCTGATGTTTAATGAGCTACTTCCTGAGGCCTGACTGGCATCTCTCAACTGTCTTTGGAGTCTTTCTCTGCTCTCTGTCTCTCCCTCTGTTTTTCTCTCTGAGATAGACAACAGTTGGTTACCATCATGGGATCAATAACTTTTGCATCCTTTAGGACAATTATCAAATCAGGTTTCCCATTCTTCTTGGAAGAGTTGAGACTGAGGCTGAAGTCTTTGAGCTCACTTGAGGTTCCCAGGGAGGGGTTAGGAGGAGAGATGAAATCCTCTGACCCCACCCCAGAGAAGGGTCCATGTTTGCACTGTGCTCTAGACCATGGCCCAAAACAACTTCTGCCTCTCTCAATCCACTTCCCTGGCTTGCTGAGGTTTGCCGAGACATTCCTATAGTTTTGTTTAGCAGCAAGGTCAGCCTGCAGCCAAATTTGGGTTGTTTGGGAGGTGAAAAGTATCAGTTTTGAGTCAAACTGCCTCTGCTCTCATCCCATCTCTGGGTAATCTTGGGCAAGTTAATTAATCTCTCGTACCCTCAGTTTCCTCATCTGCAAATTGGAGCCAACAATGTCGTCCACAAAAGTATTGTTTGGAGGATTAAGTGAGATTATGCCTGTGAATTCGTTTAGCACAATACGTGGTGCCTAGCTGCACTCAGTCGTAGTTAATTAAATGGAGCCATAGGAAGAGGGCAGTACCTATCTCTCAATGGATAGCACTTCAAAGTCTCTTCCAGGAACTTGCATTTCACACCATGCAGCTAACTGCCATTATACCAGGTTGCTCCTGTCTAGAAGTTTGCACAAAACCTTCTCCTTACCCCACCCCCAAGCACTTACTAGGACAGTCCCACGAGAGGCAGAAAAACCAAGGCTCCTCCTCCTTCTCCCTTCATCTCTTCAGGACTCCCAAAGCAACCTTCCAAACCCTCCAGTTTGGTGTCCAGTAAACAGCTGAGATACGCTGGGCATTTCCTGTTCCAGCATTCCTCAGTCCACGATGGAGATGGGCAAAGAAAACCACCTCCTTCTCTCCCTCCTCCCTCCGTTGCCATGCCCGTGGCCCCAAAGTGATGCCATACACCATTGCCCAAGCATGCCCACCCCCATCCCAGGGTCGTACCCTGTCACCTCTGCCAGAGAATGAGATGAGAAGGCAGAAATCAGCCTCTGACATCACTTCCTTGCCTTACTCCCTAGAGGCCTGGTCTGTCCTCTCCAAAGCTGGGCTCTAACACTTTATCCAGATATAATTTTTAGATGCCCCCAAGGAAGAGGGTTCCCACCACTTCCTTTAGACCTTTCTGAACTTGGTGGCCACCACCAGTGAAAATCCCCCCGAAAGGTCAACTGGTTTGGTTCAGAGAGCACAAGAGAGGAAGAAGAAGGATGGAGAAATTTGAGACCTATGTCATGGACTTATTTGTTTCCCTGTTTAACTCATATCCCTGTTCATTGTCAGACACAATTCTCTGAGCATCCTCAGATGCACACTCCCGTTATTCATCTTAGACCACAAACTCCGGGGGGAAAAGAAAGACCAGTGTTCGTTCACTTTATTCTGTTCAAGTTCTGCTCCGTGATGAATGGGGAAACACTGAAATTGTTGTTTATTTTTGTTTGAATGTTGCCTGAGACTGAAAGAGTTTACACGGAGATGGAGTTAGCAAGAGACAGGCCCCGCGAACAAAAATAAGAAGTAATAGAGTGAAGATCAATTCATCAAGGGGCCCTGCCAGGAACTTGGCACTGAGGAAGCCCCTGTAAGGAATTCAGGAAAAGGGTGGAGGAAAGCAACGCATCCACAGCTTTCAGTAGGTTCTCAACAAGTTCTAGGACTCAAAAAGTTAAAGAACCACTGGTGAGGGGTGGCCCTTTCCCGTATGAAATTTGGAGTGGGAGAGATAAGCTTAATGCATACAAAATTGCAGAGGACATCAATATAATAATAGTAGCTGTTTGGGGTTGTGTTTTTTATGAGCCAAGGTCCAGCCCAAGCAGTACAAACTATAGCTCCTTTAATTCTCACAACCACCTAGTATGTGCATTATCTCAAGAAACTAAAAGCATTATCCCCAGGTCTCAGAAGAAAAAAATGGAGTCTGAAAGAATTTATGTAGCTTGCCCAAGGTCACACATCTGGTCAACTAAAGCTGGGATTCAAACTCAGAGCCTGCACCAGGCTGCAAAAACAGATGACAGCAGTGGGGGGGAAAAAAAAGTTATAGGGGTGGAATCACATCTCCTGGCTACCAACTCTGGCTCTGCCTTAGGCAAATCCCCTCCCCTTTCTGGGCCTTTGTGTCCCCATATGTAAAATGAAAGGGATGGACTAGATCAAAAGTCAACAAAGGGTTTCTAGAAAGGATCAGAGATCAAATGTTTTAGGCTTTGCAGGGCACATGTCTCTGTTGCAGCTACTCCACTCTGCCATTAAAGCATGAAAGCATCCATAGACAATGAGTAAGCAAATGGCTATGGCTGTGTTCCAATAAAACTTTATTTACAAAAATGAGCACAAGGCTGGATTTATTCCACAGGCAATAGTTTGCTGACCCCTGGACTAGATGCTCTCTAGGATCTTTCAGATTCTAACATGTCACAAGGGCAAGATCTTAACTGTAGCAGAGTAGCCTTGAAGGGTCAGCTGTAAGGAGCCTATGGCCATATGTTTTGTTTCATTGTGTTTTGCTTTAACCTGTAATAGTTTCAAAAAATGTGATTAGAAAGTAAATTCTGGCAGTGGCAACACAACGGCAGCTTGGGAGAGCTTTAGCGCCAGTAAAATCTCCATCAGCTCCCTGCCCCCAGTCTTTGATGTGGACAATGGCATCTGTCTTGCGGAGGGCACAGTGCAAACACAGCTGCACACCCACCTTCAAACCAGGGCCTAATGGAGAATGGACCCATTCTCCAGCTCCAGAGTCAGTAGGTTTCTCCCCTTCCACACACCCAAGCCCTGTGCGCTCACAGCCCAGCCCCCAATTCAGGACTCTTCCCAAACATGTGATATTGAATTCAGCCCCTGGATGACTTGGCAATTAATCTTCACCAGCCTCCTGCAAAGGGCTGCTCCTGAGTTCTCTACCTCGCCGGGAAATGCTGTGCTCCAGGAATGTCTGGGTTGGGGGAATCTGTGCTCAGCAAAGATTGATAAACTGTAATTACCAGAGAGAAAAGCAAGTTTGCCCAGAGAGAGCTGAAATCCCTCACTCCATGGAGCCTCCGACCTACTGCCTTTGGAGGCGAGGAAATGCCTCTGCTGAAGCTAGCTTCCACTGCCCATAAGAAAGGGTACCTCTCATGGCCACCAACCGGGCTACCACAGGGGCAAAACTCCTTTAAGTCCCTGGAAACCCCATAGAAGGGCATGAAGTAGATGCGCCCCACCTCCAATTCTTTTTTTCATTTTTAGCCTCTCATCGTGCTTTGTATTCCAGCTGTGCCAGCGGCTAGCTCTGTGGCCTTGGGCAACCATTCTGAGACTCCGTCTCGTCATCTGAAAAATGTCAGTAATAATAGCATCCACCTCATAATATTATTACCAGGATTAAATCAGATACTGTCCAGCAGCCATTTGGGGCACAAGGCCCAACACCTAGTCCGCACTTCATCGCTAACTCTTAGCTGACTGTATTCCGGTTGCTCTGTGCTAGGCACTTTACACATACGATTGCATTTAATCCTTGCCTCAGCCCTGTGAGGCAGGGACTATTATTATGATCTTCATTGGACAGATGAGAAAACTGGGGCTCAGAGTGGTTAGGTGACTTGCCCAAGGACACACAGCTAATAAATTAGTGGAACTGGGACATAAACCCAGGTCTGTTTGATGCCAGAGTTCAGGCTCTTAATCGCTTTACTATTCTGTGCAAGGTCACATTAGTAGTAGCTATTAAATGAGGTAAGCAGGATTAGAATGCAAGTCGGCTCTCAAATCCTCAGCAGACCGGGTGCTGGCCTGGGAGACCAGAAAGCCTGACCTGAGGAGATCCTCTGCAGGACCTCCTCGCCCAGAAAGCTCTGCCTTGCCGTCCCCTCCCTGACCTCTGCTTGCTCAGGAACCTGATCACATTCTGTCTTCTGCTGTAATTTTGTAATTTCCTTTAGGGCGAACATTGAATCTTCTGCCACCTTTTTTTTTTTTTTTTTTTTTGTTAAATCTCAGTCTGGTGTAGAGAGAAGGATGCAAGCTTTTGGAGCCAAACAACAATGCTTTGAATACCAATGTTACTTACTCACTGAATGGGCTTGGTCACGTCACAGAACCTCTCTGAGCCTCAGTTTCCTCATATGTAAAATGGGGATAATTCCTACCTTGCATTGTTGTGAAGATGTGCGTAAATGCACACAGAGTACCGAGCACACTGCCTGGCACATACTAAGTACTCTCTCAACGGTGCTCTCCCATCCTCATCCTTGCCCGCAGTGCCTAGCTCAGTGCTAGGTTATTGTTTGCTTGATTTAGTTCATCTTTGATTCTCCCACAGCACCTAGCATGGTGCCTTACACAGAGTGCCGTGTTTCCCCAAAAATAAGACCTAGCCGGACCATCAGCTTTAATGCATCTTTTGGAGCAAAAATTAATATAAGACCTGGTCTTATTTTACTATAATATAAGACCAGGTCTTTAATATAATATAGCATAATATAATATAATATATAATAATATAATATAATATATAATATAATATAATATAATATAATATAATATAATATAATATTATAATATAATACTGGGTCTTATATTAATTTTTGCTCCAAAAGACGCATTAGAGCTGATTGTCCAGCTGAGTCTTATTTTGGGGGAAACAGGGTAGATGCTCCTATATGTGGCTGCTTGAATTGAAAACTGGAGCGAGCTAGAGAGGGAAAGCCACAGAAAGCTGCATGATCACAAGGGAGCACTCTCCTCCCATCGGGCCTCCAAGCAGATCTCTGAATCTCCCATTGCCTTGGTCTCCCCAGAAGTCAAACTCAGTGGCAGCTCCAGCTAGATAACACACAGAAATGGGAGTTTGCAACATCAGAGGGTTTCTAACGTAATCAGGTGGATAATGAAAAGGTTCTTTTTCCCCCAGCCTTGAATGAGTCAGAGTTCTGTGCTTGGCTTTGCCCCAGGGAGCACTGAGAAAGTAAAATATCATCTGTATCCTCATGACACCTAAACAAATGGTCAATTCCATGGGTCAAACATCAGCCAGCAGTGCTAAGAAGCATCTCCAGTGAAGGACAGGGAGGAACAGTAAGGAAAGGACCGTTAGCAAAGGTTGCTTAGTGGAGTCCTGGAGCATGGCTGCCATTAAGGCTAATACCTGTTGGCCTTAGAGTGGGGTGTTTGTTTTGTCTTCGTGAAAGACACCGATAAATGACAACATGTCTAAAATCTACAAGGATTTTGAAACTTGTGGCTCAATAATCCCTTCCACCTGAGTCAAGACATAAGTTTTCATCAAGGTAACAAACTATTCTCTCTCATAACAAGTATAAACCAACTCTGAGTCTCAGACTTGCTCTTTTTATTTTCCTGGCCTTTTGCCACCATAGAAAAAAATGTCTGATAGGCTGAGTTTTCGCACTGCAGCTTGTTACTGTGATTATGTAGAACCGACTCCATAAATTCAATGGTGTGTTGCTGGCTCTTCCATAGCTGGTGAGATTAGTGCCCAGGGAAGTGGGAAATGGGTCGCCACAATCAAAATGTGGGCTCGGAACTTACTCTTCATTCTGTCCCACTTTTTCTCTGCCACATCCCTGCCTTTGTGCTAATCACCAGCTTTCTGAAAACTTACTGGCATTCTCTTCCTCCTCCCACTCCCCCTTGGGAATAAACCAGTTCAAGAGAAGCATCATCACCCTAGACTTGAAGATACATGAGAATGGTGGGAACTGGATGTGTGACACTCCACTCCCCCGACCATGTGGACAGTGTGTGGGAGGAAGGACAGCAAGTTGGACTTCAGGGGCCACTTTATCCAGCCAGGGAAGCTGACCACCTGGAGCTAGAAGTCTTCAAAAGACCATCTGCCCAGCCTCTATCTCCAGACAGATTAGTGCATAAGCCACCCAGGACCAAGGACAATCTCCCCTTTTCTTAAGGATCCTTGGCAGAGGGCTGTCCGAGTTTTCTCCGTCTCACACCCCACTGTGTAAGTCATGAGTAGCTGACAGGTGGGGCAGAGGCAGGAGCACTGCTCTGTGGTCCAGGGAAACTGTTTGACAACCAGCTCTGCATCTGACTAGCTATGGTACCTTGCGGATTCCCTCTGCCTCCTGGACCACCTCCACAATGTAGAGATGAGCAAGCAAGGGTTCTAATAGCTCTGGAAGCGCTAAATCACTATAAACCTGTGAATCTCTTATTTTAAAATCTTCAAAAACAACTTCAGCCCATTTAATTGAAGTAGAAAAAAAATTATTTTCACAGATGTCTCTACCACAGATATCTCAATCCCAGGGGACCTCTTGAAATTGTGTATTTTGTGCATTTTGGGGAGTCTGCGCATTTTGATGGAAGATTAAAATCTTAGGTAGGTATGTGATAACCAACTGCCGCCGTAAAAAAATAAAAATAAACCTTCCTCTAGGCCAGGGGTGTCAAACTTTTATCAACGTTTTTCACCAAGGGCCATAGGCGGTAAAATGCACAAACAGCCGGGCCACTCACTCGAGGTGAAGGACGTATTGCCTCACCTGGTTTATTTAAGTAAACTAAATATATTTTTGGAATTTGCTGCAGGCCAATTAAAAATGGATTGTGGGCCGCAGTAGGCCCGTGGGCCGCAGTTTGGACACCTCTGCTCTAGGCTGAGGAGCTTAAGTGTAAATCACCCTGAGTGACTTCCTGGTTCCCCAGCCCTGAATCATAGTGATTACCAAGGGAAGGGGTAGGAAGCCCGAGATGCAGGCCTCTGGACAAGAGTAAAAGAAGGCATCAGGCTTTACTTTTCCACCTCCAGCTGTCACTACGCATTGCTCTGCCACACGTCTACTAGCCATATGACTTCAAGAATATACACACACTTTCTGAATCATGGTTTTCTCATCTGCCAGTGGAGAATGGTTATGCCTCTCTCAAAGGGTTGTTGTGAAGAATCAAGCAAAATGAGTAAATGCTTAGCTATCGGTAAGGAGCTCAGGTTAGTAGCTCAGGGTTCCAAAATTTACTACTTGGAAGACAGCTCCCCACCTATAATAATCAATCCGCCCCTTCCTCAAATTTAAACTGGTGCAGTCACTATGGAAAACAATATGGAGGTTCCTCAAAAAGTTAAAAGGAGAACTACTATATCATCCAGAAATCCCACTTCTGGATATGTATCCAAAGCAAATGAAAATAGGATCTCAAAGGGGTAATTGCAGCATTATTCACAATAACCAAGATAAGAAAACAACTTAAGTGTCTATCAACCAATGGATGGATAAAGAAGATATTATATATATATGTGTGTGTGTGTGTGTGTGTGTGTGTGTGTGTGTGTGTGTGTATATAATTATATAATTATATATAATAGAATGTATATATTCTATCATATATAATAGAATATATATAATAGAATATATATAATAGAACATAATAAAAAATAGAATATTACTCAGCCATGAGAAAAAAAGGAAATCCTGCCATTTGCAACAGCATGGATGAAACTTGAGGGCATTAGAAGTGAGATAAGTCAGACCGAGAAAGACGAATACTGTGTGATCTCACTTATATGTGGAATCTGAAAAAGTTAAACTCACAGAAACAGAGAGTTGAGTGGTGGTCACCAGGGGTTGGGGGAGTGGAATGGGGGGATGTTGGTCAAAGGTACAAAACTTCCACTTATTAGATGAGTAAGTTCAGGGGATCTAGCGTACAGCATGGTGATTATGGTTAATAATACTGTATTATGTACTTGACAGTTGCTAAGACAGTAGCTCTTAAAAGTTCTCACCACAAAAAAGAAATGGTAATCATGTGATGTGATGTGATGGAGGTTATTTGCTAATATTATCATGGTAATCATTTTACAATATATAAGTATATCACATCAGTATTTTATATACCTTAAACTTACACAGTGTTGTATATCTCAATAAATTTGGGGGGAAGAAGTTCATCCCCTATCTTGCTTCCGGGGCACAGGTGTGACACAGCAGCTAAGCGCTCAACTTTGGATGGACCCACACTTGGGTTCAATTCCCAGCTCCTCTCCTTGATGGCGGAGTGGACTTGGGCAACGAGTTAAACTTCGCTGTACTTTGATGTTTCATCTACAAAGTGGAAAGGATGATGCGAATAGTCCTTTCATAGGGTCATGAGAAAGTGCAAAGAGTACTTACTTAGCACACTGTCTGGGACACACCAAGTGCTGGATAAACGTTAACAACATAAGGCTCTCCCTCAGCGTCTTTTGGCCCATATCGTCTCTCCTAGGTGCCATTCACCCACCTTTGGGAGTGTGTCCCTATAGATGAACGTCCAACATGGATGTCAGTCATAAGCGGGGGGGGGGGGGGGCAGGAGTCAACAAACAATCTAGATTCCCCACGTCCCTTCCCCCGCTGTCTGCAGATCTCTTACCCCCACACCCCCACCGCTGCCACCCTCACCTCCAGAGCCCACTGGCTTGTTCCTCATTTCTTTCAAGGTCTTGATTCAAATATCACTTCAGTGACATCTCAAGCACCCATTTAAAATTTCAAATGTCCCCCCCTCCACACACACACACCCCATTTCCCTCTCCTCCTTGCTTTATTTTTCTGTTACACCCATAGGCATAGGATACACCTCAGGATTTGCTTACTTATTTTATTGTCTGTCTCCTCCCACTAGAATGTAAGCTCCTGGAAGGCAGGGATCTTTGTCCACTTGGTTCAGTTGCTATCCCCACAGTGCCTAGAACAGAGCCCAGGGCAGGTAGTGGCAACTCCGCTGTTGAATAAATAAGAATGAGTGTCCAAGTAAGTGAGTGAGAGAGTGAGTGAGTGAGTAGTGAGTGAATGAGTGAGTGAAGAGAAGCCTTATTTTTATTTTCACTGGGCAGTAAAGGATGAGGCTTGGTTTCACATCTGACTCAAATCCCTCTCACCTGCCTAACCTTGGAATTCTTTTTCTTTTAGGTGCCGCACAAGTTGCATATGCCCCTAAATCTGGGTGCTGATTCCGGACGATCCCCCCCATTAGAGGTAAGCACCCCCACCCCACTTTTGAAAATGAAGAGTGAATATAGGAGGGGAAAGAATGCCAGCCACCTTGGGGTGGGGGACAGGGGAATCCCCATGCTTGGGCTGCTTTTCCTACTGCCCCCCGACAGGGCTTGCCCTGGGGGGCGGGGGCGCGGCCGGCCTGTGGCTGACAGGGTGGCGGCGTCGGGGCTGCTGGCGCCTTCGCTGGACCCGCAATGCCCCCTAGTGCCGCGCGGAGTCAGGGCGCCGGGCTCCCCCGCCTGATGTCACCACCGTGCAGTCAGCCCAGAGGCGGCTCATTGAAAGCAGACCCTCCTCGGCGCTGGCTGGGCAGAGGCGCCGCTGTCCGCAGAGCTGCTGCGGGACGGGCTAAGCCCGCCGCCCGCCGCCCGCCGCCCGCGCTCCCGCCGCCCGCCGCTCCCCCGCGAGCCGGGCCGAGCGCCTGACGTGGACCGTTAACTTGGAGCTGCCGCCTCGTCCCCTGTCCCCTCCTCCCTCTGACAGGCGAGCGAGCGGCGCGGTGCAGGAGGAGACGTGCTGCCGGGCTGGGCTGCTGGAGGAGATGACTCCTCTCCAGGAGGGCGCCTCAGGGAAGACCACCACGGGGGAGGCAAAGTTTCAGGGCAGCTAAGGAGCCTTCGCTGCAGCCCTTTTCGCCCTATCAACCCCCTGGCTATGGAGGGCAGACTCTAAAATGAATCCCGATCTGGACACCGGCCACAACACATCAACACCTGGCTACTGGGGAGAGTTGAAAAATGCCAACTTCACTGGCCCCAACCAGACCTCGAGCAACTTCACCCTGCCCCAGCTGGACATCACCAGGGCCATCTCCGTGGGCCTGGTACTGGGTGCCTTCATCCTCTTTGCCATCGTGGGCAACATCTTAGTCATCTTGTCTGTGGCCTGCAACCGTCACCTGCGGACGCCCACCAACTACTTCATCGTCAACCTGGCCATCGCTGACCTGCTGCTAAGCTTCA
Source organism: Rhinolophus ferrumequinum (assembly GCF_004115265.2). Classification (NCBI taxonomy): domain Eukaryota; kingdom Metazoa; phylum Chordata; class Mammalia; order Chiroptera; family Rhinolophidae; genus Rhinolophus; species Rhinolophus ferrumequinum. Next base: position 29,391,090 of record NC_046307.1, read on the forward strand.
CTGTGCTGCCCTTTTCAGCTACCCTGGAGGTACTGGGCTACTGGGTGCTGGGCCGGATCTTCTGCGATATCTGGGCCGCCGTGGACGTCCTGTGCTGCACCGCCTCCATCCTGAGCCTGTGCGCCATCTCCATCGATCGCTACATTGGGGTGCGCTACTCTCTGCAGTACCCCACGCTCGTCACGCGGAGGAAGGCCATCTTGGCGCTCCTCAGCGTCTGGGTCTTGTCCACGGTCATCTCCATCGGGCCTCTGCTTGGGTGGAAGGAGCCGGCGCCCAACGACGACAAGGAATGTGGCGTCACCGAAGAACCCTTCTACGCCCTCTTCTCTTCGCTGGGCTCCTTCTATATCCCTCTGGCGGTCATTCTGGTCATGTACTGCCGCGTCTACATCGTGGCCAAGAGGACCACCAAGAACCTGGAGGCTGGGGTCATGAGGGAGATGTCCAACTCCAAGGAGCTGACGCTACGGATCCACTCCAAGAACTTTCACGAGGTCACCCTCAGCAGCACGAAGGCCAAGGGCCACAACCCCAGGAGTTCCATAGCTGTCAAACTTTTTAAGTTCTCCAGGGAAAAGAAAGCAGCCAAGACCTTGGGCATAGTGGTTGGTATGTTCATCTTGTGCTGGCTCCCCTTCTTCATCGCTCTGCCACTCGGTAAGTCGGCGATGGGGGAGCGGGGGAGGCTGGGCGTTTCCCCATCTCGGGTTTACCGGTGAGCTTACTGTAAAGTTTGTTTTGGTGGGTTTGGTTCTTTTTTTACGCGCTCTGTGTGTGTTTAGAGATTGGAGAAGATTGTTTGTTCTGCAAAGGTTTTGCAGACTGGGTAGCTGGCTAAGAACCAACTCAGGTGTTAGTGGAACACGACTAAGGTACTAGTCACTCAAAATAGAAGCACGGGAGGAAAATCTGGTATGCAGAAATGACTCATGCAACAGCCTCGGTTTAATCATTGAAAAGGCCACTGGACTTGAACATCACACCAGCGTTATTTCGGTAGTAATGATGTGCCGGCTAAGGCAGCGTCACGAATGCAGCATACAAAGTAGTTTGTAGTTACCGCAGACGCAGCACTGGGGAAGCAGGGAGGCAGCTCGTACGCAGAAAGGCAGTTTTCATTCAGCATTTCCAGGGCGCTTGCAGAGGCTGCGTGCTTCCGCTCCTCCCTTCACCGCTTGCTGTCACCTCAGTGCAATCCCTTCATTTTAAGTTAATAAGTGCGTTTTACAGCCACACTGCCCCAAGTAGCCTTTAAGTTATCCAGAGCCTGAGATGGGAAAGAAGGGGAAGATGACCAGAGGGTTACACATTCTCAGTTTTCACCCCAAAATGTCCCTACCTCTGGTGATTTATGAAACGCTCAGAATTAAATTGCAGTTATCCCTCACCTTCAGCTGCCAGACACCAGATCCTGCTAGGATGAAACTGAGTCCTTCCCCTCCTATGAAAACATGTTCAGCTTCTTGTGTAAGGTGGTCCTACCGAGTTGTTCAAAAGTCGACCTGACTGATTTCTTCCAAGGAAGAAGGGGTCTGGGTAGGAGGCAAACCTAGCAGAGGGTACTGTGATTGTGATATGCTGTCCACATGGCCTGGAAACACTTGTCCCTCTCCTCGGAGGCACTGCTCTGCTTTGATGTCGTCTCCGATCCCTGGGGGACACTCCAGAAAATGAATGGAGGGACATGGTCACAGCACCGTCATGGGCCGTGACATCGCGAGGGGTAAGGGCTGCTATGTGCACGGCCCACACACGCCTGCCTTCCCCCGTGGGGCTTAGTTAGAACGCAAACCCACCAAATTCCTCAAGTAACTACAATTCGGAAGACACACTGCTTTCAAGAGAAAGGGGCAAATGGAAAAAAAAAAAGCAAACTGATGTCAGGAGTTTCCATTTCAAAAAGATGAAGACAAAAAAGGCTGTTTAACGTACTCACTATGTTGTTCTTTCTAAGGCAGGCTAATGCCTGTCAGAAATATTTTTAATGTGTTAAGTGGAAAGGGTTCGAAGCTCTGCTCCCAGGAGTGATCACTTCCCATGGCAGAGAAGCTTTCTTTTTTTTCCCAAGGTCTCAGGGGGCCTTTTGCAGGCTTGTTGGGTTAAAGTGGATGACAGTTCACACTGCATTAGGCCATACAAAGATCATGGTTGTACGTGGAACTGATTTGGCCACTTATTAGCTAAATGACCTTGGGACATAACCGCTCCTGTGGGCCTCAGTTTCCTCGTCTGTAAAATAGGGCTAATTACTATTTGCTCCATGGGGTTTGCACTAATGCGTGGAAAGGACTTAATACAATGTCTGGTGCACAGCAAATGCTCAAGGAAAATTAGCTGTTAGTACTACAAACCAAAGCCCTCAGCTATAACTGTGTGTTTTCTCCTTCTTTACTCATTTGCCAAACCCACACCTGTTACTAAAGGCTCAGAAGAGAACTGAGCCTTTCTGCCTCCTGCTGCTGCCCACTGGCCTGAGGAGGCTATATGACTAAAGTATCCTCAGGGAGGAGAAGGCCCCAGCAAGAGGCAGGGATGGGTCAGAGGTGCAGGCTTTCACTTTAGGGGTCACAAGAAACCACTCAAAATAGGTAAAGAGGCTGCCAGCATGTTGAAATGGAAACAGCACTGCTCTGGGAGTCAGGAGCAATCCTGGGTGAGCTTTGCCATCAGTTAGCCCTGTACCCTCAGGCTTGTTGCTTTACCTCTCTGGGCTTCAGCTCTCACTTCCAAGGAACCAGAGGATTGGGCCAGACCAAGGGGTCTCAAACTTTAATAAGGATCAGCATCATCTGTGGAACCTGAGAAACATTCAGCTTCTTGGGCCTACCCCACAGAGAGCCTGACTCAGTAGACCAGATGGATCCCAGGTGATTCTGAAGAGATGGTGTACAGACCAGGCTTTCAGAGTCAACGGTCAGAGGACCTCCCAGCTCCCTTCAGGCTCCAGCCTCCTGGGTGCCAAGGTTTTAAATGCTGCAAAGCTTAGCCCTTCCCCAGTCACGCAGTGCTGCAGGATGATGTGGCTTCTCGCTGGGTCCTGCTCGTCAGGCCCACCCTCAGTTTCTTCTCACTCACACTCTCTCCACTTTTCCCCCTTTCTGTTTACGCCTCCCTGAGACCTCATCTCTCTGACAGTTCAGGTCTTTGGCCTCCATGCCATTGAAAGGAAGACTTTCTTGCCACCATGACGCTATCAGAGCTTGTTTCTCCTCTCCTTGCCATGAAAACTTTCTGATCATCCATGCCGTTATCCCTGGAGATCTCCCACTGTGCTCTCCCTGAGCCAACTCCACCCCTACCCTTCTCCCCTGGAAACTCCTGCCTTGGCCTCCAGGCCTTGGGTTGGGGATGGACTCCGAGAGGTTCAGAAGAGCTTCCAACCGAGAAGGTGCTTCATTAATGTGTTCTTAATAGTTTAGCAAGAGCATCCAAGTAAAACCAAGGTGTGGGTTTCTACTTCCTCTGAGTTCAAATAACACCCAAATACAAATAGCATGATGTAGAACAATAACTCCTTTGGAATCTGAAGAACGTTCCAAATTCTAAATTTTCCATGAAAGACGTTTTGCTCACAAGGGGAGAAAGCAGACGTGGGGGAGACAGTGGTTGGCGAACAGAAGTGCAGGTAAGAGCAACTTCCAATTGGCGATGGACTTCCAGGGGCCTGGATGGCTGGAGATTTCCATTGCCCTGTTTGTCTTCCCTGTGGGAGAGAAGGGTTGGGATTCCTCCTAGGAAGGAGGGAAAATAGCCATGCCCCCTGCAGGGTCCTGCCAGGGGCTCCATTTGTTTACCCTCCTCCCTTATTTTTATTTTTGGGAGCAAGGTTGGGCAGCCCGCAGTGGGGGCCTCCGGTCTCCTGTGGAGCCCTCCCCACCTGTTATACCCTCCCTACGTCCTCCCCACCCTTTCCCTGTGGCCTCAGACCAAGTTGGGCCAGGGACCAGCTCTCACTTACTCGGGAGCAAGGATGGACTCCACCAAACAAGGACCTCTTTATTCGGCCCCTGGAAGGAGGCCATGGAGGGACAGGAAATAATTGGAATATAATATAGTGGTACTCCTACTCGATGGGCCATGTGCAAGATGTCCAAGGGCTCTTCAGCTGCCTGGCACTGTAATGAAGGCCAGCTCCCACCCGCCTGGGGAAGGCCTGGTCAGGGTCTCAAGAAGTGGCTGCTGGGCTACTGAAGGGAGTGCATTGCATTGCGGGGAAAGATGAGGGGGGCAGGGTAGCAGGAAGTCCCAGGAAGCCAACTGGTAGCTGGGCTTAGTACGCTGTTTAGAAAACACTGGAACCTTGCCTCGTTCCAAATCTTTCCTCCGTCTTTTAAAATGCTGAAAGGCACCAGGAAGCCATTATTGAACTAACTGCTTTCCCCTCCAAATAAATGAAGGTCAATTTCAAAGAAACAGTTGTACTCGCCATAGTACTGGAACCCAATAGGAATTCCTCCCACCCTTGACTTGGCGCTCCAGTCGTCTCATTCAGAGTGGGGCTAAGGAATCCCCACCTTGCACAAGAGCACCAGGGAGGGGAAGGGTCTCAGAGATGACTCAGGACAGAGCCACCCCCACAAACACACACTACTTAGAGGTGTCCAAGCACGGGGATTTGAGTTGCTTACAAGGAAAGCAGTTGGTCTGCGTGAGGGGAAATTATTTACACACAGGGAATCCTTCCTGGAAGAGGGAAATCCTACACAAGGAAAATATATTTGACCATTGATGAAATCATTAATAAAGACTATTAGGTGCTAAAGCGCCTACTACGTACTAAGCACTATTAATGACTGGGTTGTTGGGCCAAAAACAAATATAGCTCCTGCCTGCAGGAAGCTTACAGCGTAGTGAGACTCTATAAACATGGAGCACATCCTATGTGCCAGACATTCTGCTAGGCCCTGTACGGACATTATCTCATTAATCCTCACAGCTACCCATGACGGGGAACAGTAATTGCTCCCTCTCTACAGATGAATATACTGGAGCTCAGAGAGGTTAGTCTTCTTGCTCAGGTCACACAGCAAGTAAATGATAGAGCCAAGAGTTGAATCCAGATCTGTCAGAACAGGCACGTACCTCTTCCACTGTGCACCCAGGAGAGTCTGGCCTTTTTGCTCTCTAGTCCCAACCTACTCTTACAGCAAATGTCCTCCAGGAACCCAGACCCATCTCGTCAAAAGCTGGTTATCGTACTTCCGTGACAAAGCCTAGCCCTCTTTCCACTCCCCATTCACCCCCGAAAAGAGTCACCCAAAAACCATCAGGGAAGTTCATCCACATTTTAGCTCAGGGCTAGATTTTCTCCACACCTTCAGCACTGTGTAAGATTGGGTCTCTCAAGGTTGGACCTCTCATCACACCAGCCAGAAGGAAAAAGTAGGCCCTTACCCTTCATCTAAGGTGCTAGCTCTGCATCTTTAAGCCTTCATTCATTCACTCATTCACTGAATAATATGTATTTATTGCATGTCTATTATGTCCAGGCATTGCGCTGGAGATACAGTGGTGAGCAGAACAGCTTTGCACCATGTTCTCATAGGAATTGAGTTCTAGTGGGGAACACAGATAATCTGAAAAGCATATGCATGCAAATAAACATGAACACAAATTATGATAAGCGACTTGAAGGAAGGGGTTGAGATGCTATTAGAAGTCTATGACCTGAATCAGTGTATCACTGAGGATCCTGAGTGACGTTTAGACAGAATCCTGAACAGTTTGGAGAAGCTAATTCAGTACACATGGCAGGTAGCAGAAGAGGGGTCTGGGCAGACCCTGAGGCAGGAACTGGTGAGAAACTAAAAGAGCCTGGAGAATAGAAGGGAGGCAGGAGCAAGTCACGGCTGGAAGTGTGGACAGCGGCCAGGCTATGCAGGAACTTTCAGGCCACAGGAAGGACTCCAGATTTATATCTTAAGTTGCATTGGTCACTACTGGAGGGTTTGAAGCCGAAGAGAGATAGAATCTGGCTGCCGTGTGAAACACACTAGAGACAGGCCACAATCCCGCTGAGAACTGGTGGTGACCTAGACTAAGCTGGTAGCTGTGGAGATGGAGAGAAGTAGACAGGTTCAAGGACTTGCAGATGGGTTGGTGATGATGTACGATGGTTAGTGAGAGCAGGAAATGTGTCTGCAATAACCCTGAGGTTCCTGGGTGATGCAGGCACCGTTTGTTGAGATGAGGAAGATGGGGGAAGGGGCTGGTGCTATGAAACACATGGCCAAGAGAATCCATCCCAGGATCTTCCTTGGACCTCATTCATCAGGGCCCATAAGACACCATACTAGGAATGATCTGCCAGACACTCTTATGAGTTGAATAGTCAGAATGTCCCAACCCAAAAGCCAGGAGCCACAACCAACCGCTGACCTAGCTGCTCATCAGAAACTTCAGGCAGGGCGCTGTCTTAAAAAGGATAGATTCCTGGGGCCCACCGCAGACCTATTGTGTCAGAATCTCTTATGATGAGGCTGAGCATCTCGACTTTCAACAGGTTCCCCCAGGTGATTCTTACACAGCGAGCATAGATAGCGTCAGTCCTCCCCCTGCCTGGGAACCCCTTGTATCAACACCCCATGGAGAGCCCAGAAACCTTGATTAAGCTTCCCCCAGAACACCCCAATCCTGCATGGTCCGCATGGAGGAAGGCAGGAAGGCTGGCAGGAGGGAAGGTGAATTCTTTAAACTAGAGCCTCCTTGGAGAAGAGGAAGAAAACAAGCCCTGTGGAAGCAGCATCTTCAGTTGAGTGTGTGCACTGCTCAACACTGAACGCTCTGTATCGCTCGTGATTCTCACAGTCCCTCTGCAGAGCAAGCTTCGTCATCCCTGTGTTTATAGGTGAGGGGACAAGAGTTCAGAGAGGTTTGGTAACTTGCCCAAGGTCACACAGCTAGTAAATGGTGAAATCTATCAGATTCCACATTTGGCATTCAATAAACCTTCATTATGTCGTTCCTGCTGTTATTACAGTGCTTCCCGAACATTTGTCTGAGGTCTGGTGCCCATGGCTGATAAAAATTTTACTGGCTCATAACAAAATGAGAAAAAAAAAAAAGGAAAATTCTGTGTTTTTCCAAACGTATTCACTATAAATGACTGTCCTTTTATTTTAAAGACTATGTCCTTTCTATTTTGGGACACTGAAATAGCATTTTTGTTTTTATGGAATGATGGTAATAAGTGGTAGTGATAGTGTGTGTGTGTGTGTGTGTGTGTGTGTGTGTGTGTGTGTGTTTAACATCTTACTTGGCAAAATGAAAAGTTGGTAGCTCTCAGTCCCTCCAAAAAATTTTGGTTTGGAAATTTCACTGTGCACTGTGAGCCTCCTAACATTTTGGAATCATGGGAGACCCAACGGTAGTTGGACACAATAAATATTTGTGGGAGAAAGCAAGGAGAGAGGGAGGGATGGGATGGAAAGCAGAAAAGAAAGGAGGGAGGGAATGGATAAATGTTAGCCTCAGCTTTGCAGTGAGATTCAGAGGACTTGGGCAGACTGGGGAGACGGGGAAAGGTGAAGTGCGGGGGCTCACGCTTGCAGGTATGACAGGGCCATTGGTGGGGGCACCCAGTACTGCTGGGGCGAAACAGGTCCCAACAATGCCAGCGGGTGGGTGTGTAGCTGTAGTTAAGATGGGTAATGCAGGAGATACCTTTACCTGAGTGTATGCGTGGCTCAGAAAAATAACTGATGGCCGCCAGGCCACACTGGAAATTTGCTTTCTCCCATGTGTGCAGGAGTGCTCACTAGGATACGACGCTCCTTGGTTGTTGAGTGTTCGGCAGCCCCTTGTTCTTCCTTTCCTCCTTCTAAGAATAGGAGCTGGTGTCTCCAGTTTCTTCTTGGGCTTCCATCACCCTGGGATCAGTCCCCATACCTATGAACTGTGTAGCATTATCAGGTTGCCTGGATTTGAATCCAGGTTTTCTCTCACTAATCAGCTGTGTGGCCTGAGGCAAATCACTCAGTCTCTCTGAGCATTGGTTTCCTCATCTATAAAATGGGGACAAGAAGAGTGCCCCCCACATAAGCCTCTGGAGAGGAGTGAATGAGAAAATGCGTAGAAAGCACCAGCAGGCCGCTGTAGCACGGTGAGCTCGGCCCACAGCCAGACCTAATAAATGGCAGCTATTGTATTACTATTCTCAGACGTGGTCAGGGAGACATGGGAGAAAGCAATTTTCCAGTGTGGCCTGGCGGCCATCAGTTATTTTTCCGAGCCACGCATACACTCAGGTAAAGGTATCTCCTGCATTACCCATCTTAACTGCAGCTACACACCCACCCGCTGGCATTGCTGGGACCTGTTTCGCCCCAGCAGGACTGGGTGCCCCCACCAATGGCCCTGTCATACCTGCAAGCGTGAGCCCCCGCACTTCACCTTTCCCCGTCTCCCCAGTCTGCCCAAGTCCTCTGAATCTCACTGCAAAGCTGAGGCTAACATTTATCCATTCCCTCCCTCCTTTCTTTTCTGCTTTCCATCCCATCCCTCCCTCTCTCCTTGCTTCTTAGTGAGAACATAGAGAATATGAAAATAATTGGGTCTTCCCCCAGCAAGATCACTCAAAATTTCTCTTCTATTACAGGCACTCTGGACTTTATTCACCTTTACAACTTATTATTGGTAATGTCACGCACATTTTTAAGATTTTTATCAAATTTGGGAAAACAACAAATTTGGAAGACTTTTTCACTAAAAGTGTAATTTCAGGCTGCATACATTTCAGACCTTGATTCACCTTCACCACCTACATCTGCATGGTCCCAGCACCACAGGTTGCTCTCCTGTCAGGAACCAGTCTCTGCTCTTACCTCTCAGTGTCGCCAGGTGGGGGAAGTGGGTATCATGGACAAGAGAGTATTTCTAGAAGCTGTTTCTCCACCTTGCACTAACTCTGGCTGGCGGTAACCTAGTTATACAGGAAGAATAGACTGCAAACCACATACATATATCCAACAGGACCCAAATAAAATGTATCTTAACTCTTAGCTAGTTCCCCAAAATGCCTATGGCCCTTACACTAACACCCCTGTGAGGGGAAATATGACAGAGGGGAGTCAGAACCGAAATAGACAGCGATCCCAACCAATTGCAGTTAATAGAGCTTACGTTTGGAAACTTTACAAGATCATACTAGCATGAGGAAACATGCTGGGGTCCCTCCCAGGGCATTGGGGGGCATCCCATGAAGAGAGGGGCCCTGAGGCTAACAGCGCAGGGATGGATCTCTCCAGCAACCTTGTGATTGCTGGACTTCCCTCTCTCCTTTCCAAACAGTGGATTTCTCCTGAGTAGTGATTACATCTTTCTTCTCTGCCTAACACCGGTGCTCACAAAAGCTAAACAAATAATGAATGCACAGCACTGTGCGTTCAGCAGAAGAATTAGGAGTGTACTGTAGTAGAATTATTTGCCATTTTCCAAATACACCTTGCATTTTCCTTCCCCGACGCCTGTTCATACTGTTCCCTCTGCCAGGAGTGCTCTTCCTGTACCCTCTGACTATCCAAATCCTGCCCACCTCTAAAGCTTCATTCTGTGGACACCTCTCTCATGGTCTTTCCTGGTTCCTACCCCCTTTCCTGGCAGAGTTCACTCCCTTTGTACCTGATGGCGCTTGTCACATTTGTCCGTGGAGATCAGGACTGATACGCACATTTGTCACAGCGACCTGGCTGCAAACCTGGAGGGCAGTGTCCAAAAGACGTGTCCTCCCTGCCCAGACACTATGTACCTAATAGACTCAGTAAATATAGCAACTGCAGCTATGATTCAGTGTGTGCCTGAGTTCTTCTACTCTTTGAACCTCGCAACAGCCCATTACATAGGTGTTACTGTTTCGCTCATTTTATAACTAAGGAAAGGGCTTAGAGGGGTTAAGTGACCTGTCACATTCCTTGAAACCACCACATGAAGCATGTTGAAAGGAGACTGAGATGGAGAGGACAGAGAATCTGGCACCCACAGCCTCAATAGCCCAGGGAAAGTGTAGAGACAGAATGAAGTGACTATCAATTTAAAGAGGAAAGATGCAACTTCAGATGTGTGGTTTTTTGTGGGAAACAGGAATTGTTGTAAGTGCTGGTTTGAAATTTTTTCATCTTCTGTTAATTTACCCTGGCTACACGAGTGAGTGAGCTGGGATCTCAATCCGTGGCTGGCTAACCCTATATACTTAGCAAATGAGTGAGTAAGTGAAGGAATGGATCCATTTCAGCACAAGACAAATGGTGTGATCGGAATGATGAGTGTTGAGGAATATAGAGGAGACAGAAAGAGGAGTGGATTGAAACAAGATTTTAGGGGAGGAGAAAGAAGTGAGCTGTGTCTTAAGGACTTGTAAGGCTGGAATAACTGTAGGGGAGGGGCATCTTCGGTCCGTCCATCACCCCTCCTGGCATGACAGAGTGTGAGTCAGCCCGGGGTACAGTCCTCACTGGCAAGCTTGTGTTCTTAGGACTCTGTCAACAGCACACTCGTGACCACACCTACCGGCTGGCAGCACATCTGAACCCCCTTTGAACACTCTAGTGTCCCTCTCTGGTGTGAGCCCATGAATTGTGCTATAAAAGTTGTACCAATGAACAGTTCGGGCCACAATGTTCAGAAACAGAATGTTCTAGCACACGCAAGTGTACCATTTCTCACAGAGCCCCATTTCACTTTTCCCATGGTATCAGCCCACAGTGCCTTGTTCCCCCGAAGCTGGGATGCATTTGGGGCTTGGCTTTGCACGCTTTTTAAAATTCTTCTTTAACATAGAGTTTCCTATCAGGCTAACGTGCATCGCTTAGAGGCTGAGCTCAGCACCCTGACGGGGTCCCAAAAGGAGGTTAAAATGGGACTGAGGGCAAGCTGGGCTCTCTGTCATTCACAGGCATGGGCCCCAGGCATCTTAGCACCAACACGGCTGGCCAGAGATCCAGGGAGGCAGCTGGTGGGACCGGAGCAAATGCTACCAACTGGAACAACAACAACAAATTACACCTCCAAATTATATATTCAGGTCATAAATCACCCCCTGGCATCAAGAGAAGGTGATGGGGCCCCTCTCCCTGCTTCCAGTACACCCTCACTGCGTCCATTTGTGACTTCTTGTCCCCAGCCCTTCCGAATTCATCTTAATGCCAAGGGTTCCATGGGCCCCTTTGGCAATCTGGTGAAGACCCTTCGCACAGCAGACACATAAAATACAAGACATAGGATTTCAAAGGAAACCAATTACGTTGAAATAGTTATTATAACGTTGAAAAAGTACCTTTATGGTAGAGTATAAAAATGTATTTTATTACTAACATATTAAATAAACAAGATGTAGCAGCAAGTCAAATAACTCCTATCATTTTGAAGTAGTGACAAGTGGAAATATTTCTTCAAGATATCTGCAACAAATGTAGTGTGATATCATAAATCAGAGTTCCGTTGGTGAAAATTTCTGCTAATTCGAGTATGGTGTGTTGCCTACATTCCTATTGAACGAAATGGTAACTTTTAGACAAAGCTGACTATTTTTTTTCAAAAAAGTAATTTTTCCCACCCAAGTTTACGGACTCCCAAACCCCAAAATATGAACCCTGCGTCCCAACATTATATAGATGTATTTCAGGATGTGAGGTTTTTCTCTATTTTTTTCTTTGCAAAAATACAGTCTTGGGACCACAGGGAGTTTGGCTTTGTGAGTATTTTGCATGACTATTTGTAGCAATTTTTTAATCAGCTAGTTTCTTTATTAAAAAATAATGCATAGGCTTTTATTTAAATCAGAAAGGAAAAAAATTCTTCTGTCCTCATTAGACCCCAGGTCCACTGCCATCTCGCACCCTCAGTGTTTTTTCTTCCTCCAGAAGAAAACAGTTACCAGATTATTTGTGTACACTGCCAGAAATATTCTATTCATTTGTAAGAATACATATGCATATATTTGAGTGTCTCTGTGTGTGGAATATGTATATTTCCTATTTATTTTTACAAATGGTATGTTATAAACACTACAGGGAAGGTTACATTTTACACTCAACAGCATATCATGGACATAGTTCTATTTCACAAGGTATAGAGTTACTGCTTTCCTTTTCCTAGCTGTATAGTAATCCATTTTATGGAGTATCCTGTTTTACTTACCAGTTTCCCAATTGATTGGCATTTAGGCTGTTTTCAATTTTTCACTACTATAAACAATGTTGCAGTCAATACTTTTGCATATATGTCTGTGCCCACATCTTCAGAATAACTTCCTAAAAATGGAAGCACTGGGGCAAGGAATATTTTGTATTCTAGGTTTAACCTGATTATGTTCAATTTTACTAAATATGGAATTTAAAATATAGTAAAATGTAAAGTAGTGTTAAAACAAATAGGCTAGATCTAAGTCTACTAAGTTATCATTTAGAAGGGTTATTCATGATATTTAAGTTTTATAAAGTAAGATATAGAGTAATATGTAATCCATTCTTCAAAGCTATTAACTTAGTCACCTCAGGGGGTAAAACGCAGTGAGCAGGAGTAGATTAACTTTTTTTATACACCTCTGCGTTATTTCCCATGTTACAATGAGCAAATATCCTATTTACTGTTAAGAAGATGTGATAGAATATAAATTGCATTTCAATAGAATTATAAGTGACTATTACATTTTCATGATTTTAGGAGAAAAACAAAATCAATGGCCAAAAAAGAAAAGACTGCTATCTCTAGTCATTTTTAATCTTGACATACATTTTATATAATTTTACTTAAATAATCCACATATCCTGCTATGTGATCACCAGCTCTAGAACACTTAAAAATTACTTTGACCTCTTCCTCTGCTAGGTATACCCCTGTGCACTCCCTCAGTTCAAAAACATGTTCTCAATTTGTTTGTTGGTTTTTGTTTCTGTATTTTTTTAAGTGAGAAGAATTTTCTCTCGGTAGCAAAAATAATTCACACAAAACAGCAAGATATAAAAAAGAAAGGAAAAGTCACCCATAATCATAATCCTGCCCTCTCTATATCCATGTTTAATATATTCCTATGGAACTTTCCAGAATTCACCGTGTGTGTGTGTGTGTGTGTGTGTGTGTGTGTGTGTGTACACAAATCAAATCACCTCGTGCTTTTATCACTAGACATCAAGCATGGACTTCATGACATTTCAATAAATCTGAATCTTTTCATTTTTTCACTTTTCACATTTGTTTAATGCTGCAGTGCATTCTGTCATAGAAGGTACCATACTGTTCTTAACCAATCCACTTATGACAACCCACTTATGTAAACAGGTGAGACATACACAAGGTATCACATCCACAGGCCCAAGTGTGGAGTGAAAAAAATGTCCCTCTCACTTTGCTGGCCCCAGCCATCCAATTCCCCTCACGCAGAGACAACTACTACCGAGTTTCCCCGAAAATAAGACCTAACCAGACAATCAGCGCTAATGCATCTTTTGGAGCAAAAATTAATATAAGACTCGGTATTATGTTATATTATAGTAAATTATATTATAGTAAAATAAGTATAAAATAAGTATAAAATTATAGTATATTATATTGTAGTAAAATAAGACGGGGTCTTATATTAATTTTTTCTCCAAAAGACGCATTAGAGCTGATTGTCCAGCTAGGTCTTATTTTCGGAGAAACACGGTATTACCAGTTTCTTGCATATCCTTTCAGAGATATTCTATGCGTATAAAAACTACGTCTATGTTCTTTTTTAATAGAAATATTATAAACAGTATTCTGCACCTTGCTTTTTTCACTGAATAACATATCTTGGAGATCTTTCCACTTCAATATACATAGAGCGACTTCATTCTTTTTGACAGCTGCATAGTATTCCATTGTGGGTTGTTTTGTTCTTTTTTCCAAATAGACGTTTCTTAAAGGATATTTATGTTGTTTCAAACCTTTTGTTATTACAAACAATACTGTAGCAAATATATTTGTACAGACATTATTTTCCACGTTATCTGTAAGATAAAAATCCTATTTTATTTTATTTTTTTTATATTCTAATTTTTTTTTATTTTTATAAATATTGCCCCATCATCCTCCATAGAGAATGTACCAGTTAACATTTCCATAACTAACATCTGAGAATACCCACACGTTAGGATTGTGTGATCACACTTTTGGATCTTTGCCAATTTGATAGGTGAAATTTTTATGAATGAGGCTAAGTATCTTTTCATATGTAAGATAATCGTAAGACAATCCATCCCCTCTTTTTTTTAATGTCAATACTTTTATTTATTGAGGTCTTTAAAAAGATTCTTATTAAAAATATAGCTAACATACAACATTATATTAGTTTCAGGGGTACACCATAGTTATTCCAGATTTATATAACTACAGAAGTGACCACCACGATAAGTCCTGCAACCATCTGACACTGTACCACTCTATCACAGTATTATTGACTATATTCCCCATGTTGTACATTACATCCCCATGACTTATTGGTTTTACACCTGGAAATTTGAACCACTCATTCCCCTTCACCTTTCCCGTCCTTTTGTTAATTTTCCCATTACAGTTGACATTCAGTGTTATTTTATATTAGTTTCAGGTGTGCAGCATAGTGGTTAGACATTTGTATAATTTACGCAGTGATCCCCGACTAGCCTAGTACCCACCCGGCACTATACATAGTTATTACCATTCCATTCCCTCTTGAGGTACATTTCTTTTAAATTTTCGGCGGTGACAAATATTCTTACCCACATGTTTTCAGTATCTTCTGTGTACCTGCCCTTTAGGACTGCCTTAGGAGAAAGTCCACTTGGAATAGTTAGATCAAAAGGTGGACTCATGTAAAAGGCCTCAGACACATAATGTCACATTCCCCTCTGGGAAGTGGGGTGCAATGCACACTCCCAACAAGTGTGTTTCAGCGTAGCTGAAGAAACCGCGTTTTATACTGAATCACTCCTCCTTGCACGGGGCCCCGGGAAATTTCAAGCCTCTGGGTCACAAGTCAGCTTGTCCTCAGAGGTGATAAGATAGCTCGAAAGCTTCAAATCCTTCCAATTAATTTGGTGTCAGCTTCCCGAGTTCAGGACCAGCAAGTTGCCCTCTTGGAATGCAACACCCCGTCCATCAGAGGAGCCAGAGCCAGCAGCGGCCTTGGAATGTATTTTACCCCGGATCTGAGAACAAAAAGCAGTCACCCATGGTGTGTAAACGGATTTGATCTTTCACATGGCTGCCAGGACCACCACAGTCCACATCAGGGGTTGAAGGCAAGGGGGCTGACTTCCCGATTTAAAACCGTAACGAAATAAAATGCTGCCCCCCACTTCCCATCCAGGAAAACAATGGCATTTGAGTCCTTCAGAGGATGAGTTCATAAGGAAGGATTCCTGCGGGCATCCAAGTTTGCCCCACCCCACCGCAGGGGCCTCTGTGGATCCAGGGAACGCAGTGGACAGCCTATATTTAGACAAGCGCATGACAAATGCACCACATTTTAGTTGCAAAATTCAAATTGTCTCTGGAAGATGCCAGCCTCCTAAATTAAAAACTGAACTGAGCGCCACTCAAGAAGCATAGAGGTGGACCATTGAGCGGATTTTAAAAGGGAAGGAGGCTTTTCGAGTGGCAGTCCATGGGCCCTGGTCAGTCGAGGGCATAATTTAATCCTGACCTTGAATGGCTGATCTGGAAAGAAAGGCAGAGTTATTTTCAGGCTATACTAAATCTAGAGGTGTTGGCATCAGCATCTAGGACAGGGCAGGGATGGGGTGAACCCTGACCCACTGCCATCGGGTCTGCAGATCAAGTTGATGCTAAGCCAGGGGCCTGGGATCAACCAGGGATTCTCAGAACCTGACCGGGAAAGCCTTTCCTGCCACCTGTCTCTGTCAGTGCCATCTCACCCCCTCATGCAATAAAGAGGACTGCCATGTCCCCTTCTCTGGGACATCCTTGTTAGCCCCTCATGCCACCTGTTTGAGTGGTCCCTTAGAGTCCTGGAAAGAACAGGGACATAGATATCAGATGAATCCAGGTCTGAAATCCTGGCTCTGCAGCTCATCTCTCTAAGCCTCAGTTAATTCATCTGTAAAATGGGACCAAAACTATCTGCCCATAGGACTGTAGTGAGAAATAAATAAGAAAATGGATGAAAAGGAGTCAGCCAGGTGCCAAATACTAGTAAATATTTCATAAACATCAGCTGTTAATGTCTGTGAAACCTCTAATATATTATAACTTTGGAGGTGATATTTAATAAGTGTCTGTTAATATTGTCATGGTTATGACTAACTCTATGAATGAGCTATGTCTTTTGGGGAAACAAAATGGGACTACTTTCTTCTCATTGAAAGGTTGGGGGATCCCTCTGTTAAGGAAGATGAAAATAATTAAAAAACTAAGTAAATAGAGTGCTGGGTGTGATGGTCACGTGCTTGGAAAATATCAGAAGACTATATTTCTACTCATGTTTCTCTTTCTTAAAATTGTTTTGATATTTAATTATGAGCTATCTCAGTCATTCCAAAACATAATAATTTAAGGGAGACACCCAAAATTCCTCCACCCTGATTTAACAAATGTTAACATGTTGCTGAACTTGCTCCACCTCTTCTTTCTTCGAAGAAATAAAATGTTACAAATACATAAAAAAGCCCCCCAACCCCTCTTCCCATTCATCTCTCTCCTCAGAGGTAACTACCAGGATGCATGAGATCGAATGGACTCTCTTCTCTACACCTTCTTAAACGTGTACTCTCAGGAGCAAAAAGAAGAGTGGTCAAGACTTAGGCTCTGGGTTCTGTCAGTCTGAGTTTAAATTCTACCCCAACCTCGTTTGTTAGCTGTGTGGTCTTTGGCAAATTGCTCTACCTCTCTGTTCTTCCTTCCCCCTCTCTCTAAAATGGGACAAATAACACCTACTTCAATGAGTGATTGTGAGGATGAAATAAGATTACTCACATAAAGCAATGGTTCTCAACCAAGTGTGATTTCTCTCCTGCTCCCCAGGGGACACTTGGCAATGTCAGGAGACATTTTTGATTGAAACAACTGGGGGGTGCTACTGGCATCTAGTGGGAGAGTCCAGGGATATAGCTGAACATCCTACAATGCACAGGATAGCCCCCACAACAAAGAATTAATCAGTCCCAAAATGCCAATAGTGCCAAAGTAGAGAAACCCTAAAATAAAGCATGCTGTCAGTATAAGGACTAAAAAAATTGTCTGATAAAAATAATTTTGTTAAAATTTATACAACATTATGCCAACTGATTGACCTAGCCAGACAATCAGCT
Source organism: Rhinolophus ferrumequinum (assembly GCF_004115265.2). Taxonomy (NCBI): domain Eukaryota; kingdom Metazoa; phylum Chordata; class Mammalia; order Chiroptera; family Rhinolophidae; genus Rhinolophus; species Rhinolophus ferrumequinum. The sequence goes on from NC_046307.1 coordinate 29,408,357, forward strand.
GTAATTGTCTTTTGGAGTAAAAATTAATATAAGACCTGTTCTTATATTACATAAGATCAGGTTTTATATTATAGTAAAATAAGACCAGGTCTTATATTAATTTTTGCTCCAAAAGACATTAGAGCTGATTGTCTGGCTAGCTCTTATTTTCGAGGAAACACGGTACACACTTTCACATATATTATCTCACTGGTATCCAGTGAATTGCCCCTTTCTGGTTTAAAACAAAAGATAGAAAGTAAGCACCGTTGCTTCTATATGTCTGAGAATATCTATCCTATTCATTAAATCAGTGATAAACTTATTAAAAATATAATATCAGGCTAATTGATTAATTGGAAGTTGTTCCTCAGAGCCTAACCCCTCCTTCCTCTCAGTGAAAACCAAATTGTGTCAGCATTTTCAGCCACAAAATTGGTTCGTTTAAACCACAAATATCCCTTCAACCTAAGCAGGCCCAGGGACTGGCATGTCAAAAAATAAATGAAGCATCAAAAATAAATGAACAGTTTTGGCCCCTGTTTGCAAGGACTAGCTCCCCGTAGCTCAAGAAACCACAGAAGCAGGGTAGCAACTAGGGAAGAGGAGAGAGGTCAGGGTTCTGCTTCTCTGATACACTCTAGGCTCGGGTTGACTCAGAATATTCTGTCCATGGCTGCCCAAGGGCTCGGAGCCACCGTCAGTGTTGGCCAGAGAGCACCCACTGCAAGTGGCCTTGTCAGTGGGTCTCCATGAATACTCCCCAGCCCAGCAGCATCAATGTTGCCCAGGAGCTTGATAGAGGTGACAATTCTTGGGCATCACCCAGACCTACGGAATCAGAAACTGGGGGTGCAGCCCAGGTGACCAGGAGTCTCCCAAGCCCTACAGGTGATTCTGATACAAACTCAAGTTTAAGAACCACTAACCTACTAAGATCGGATCCCACTCTCCCTGGGAGGGGGTCCATCGTCTGTTGCCCTTGGCCCTCCTGCTGTAGCCACACAGCTCACCAACGCCAGTTCAGGAGGGCAGGGCCCACTACTTACCAGCACTCTTCTTAGGCTGGGTGCTTGGCACATATCCTTTAACTCTGACAACAAGAATATGAGAGGGAGACCAGTATCCCTTTTCCCAGAGGAGAACATCGCAGCTGAGAGAGCTTCAACAGCTTGCGTAGGGTCACACCTACAGAAAAGGGCTGGGACCAGGGTCTGAATCTGGGCCAGCCTGATGCCAATTCTATCCTTGTAAGGATGACATCACACTGCCCACTGATGACAGAGCCAGAACACAAAGAGATCAGCCTTGCTGGGGCCACAATATAAGCCCTAGCCAGTTTGTCTTTCGTGCCCCTCAGTCTCCTGGGGTTCACCTGCCCACAGGTAATCCCCCAGAGTGCTTAGCCCCCCAGTGTCCTGATACGGCCCCCCTAGAGGCCAAGGCTCCCTGTGTTGGAACCCTCTCCTAGCCTTTGCCCGATGTCCTGGTTCTTCAAATCACCACTCCCCTCTTACTGGCTCTGTGACTTTGAAGCTGACTCCACCTCTGTGTGCTCCTGTTTCTCATCTGTAAATCAGTCCTAATAATGCATTTATATCGGGGTTGTTAAGAGGATGCACTGGGATAATAAACATGAAAATATCTAGCCCAGATCCTGGTGCCGCGTAGAAAATAGTTAACTCTTGGGGGTTTTTTCCCATCCTCTTCTCCACACTGACTGTTATAACTACTCAGTCTGGGATTGATTATCTTAAAGTCTCATTTACTGGCCATAATGTTAGCTAATATGATCAGCTAATCCTCACCAAGGTGTTAATTCATGTTAATGGTTGTCTGTGTTGCCTCTAAGATACCACCAGCATTTCAGCCAGGGGCCCTTAGTCCTCCAAATTGTGTAGATCGGGAGTGACTAATGGTGGGGATATTAGGGAATACGGAAGGCCAATGGGAGCCTTTCTCCAGCCTTCATATCACTCCAAAATAACTCCAGTGGGCAGGAGTCCCAGAGAAATGGGAAATGAGATAAAAAAGAAAACATGCCTTCAGGGTTGCACCTGGCTTTGAAGAGAAAAGAAAAAAATGAATTACAGGCATTTGAATATCAGGATAGTTGGGAACGATGCAAAAAAGAAGTGAAATCAAAGACTAATGGTCGTTTGCCAACATTTAATACAATCATTTGGGATCTGCGTACTTGAATGGAATAAAGCTTCATTAAAAAGTAGTTATAACAACTAATAAGACCCTAATTAAATTAGCTTTCACTGGGCCAGCTGCTTGTGAGGTCCTAATTAGGTTATTTGCTGCCATTGGACTCTCCTGAGAATGAAAGAAGGTTCTGTCATGTCTTTAGTGATGCCTAGAAAGCCAGATCTCTGGCTTCCTGCAGGAAATGCTCAAAGGCTCTACATTTCGGGGCAGCCAGTCCGCAGCTATCTTAGCTCCCCAAAATCATGGTGTGCGGCCGGAGTGAAGTACCTTAAGTCTCACTGCAGTTAGGAGCCAGAAAAATTTTAAAGATGAAAACAACATGTAAAAATGAAATTTCCAAGAATTTCATTTTATTGAAGAAGAAACAGGCCAGGAGGAAGTGATTTATCCAAGATCCCCCGGCAAGGAGCAATGTTCCCTTCCCCAATCTTCTCCACATGGTCTGGAATAAACGGAAGTGAAGCTGCTAGTATGGATTTTCATTTGGGAAGGGAGAAGGAAACAAAAAGTGCTAGATTCCCAGAGGCTCTTATCTTTGAAGCTGTGTGTGTGTGTGTGCATGTGTGTGTATGTGTGCGTGTGTGTGTGTTTGCGTGCTCATGTGTGTGTGCATGTGTGTATGTGTGCATGTGTGTGCATGTGTGCGTGTTTGCGTGCTCATGCATGTTTGCATGTGCATGTGTGTGTGTTTGCGTGCTCGTGTGCGTGTTTGTGTGCATGTGTGCGTGTTTGCGTGCATGTGTGCGTGTTTGCGTGCTCATGCATGTTTGCATGTGCATGTGTGCATGTGTGTGTGTGTGTTTGTGTGCTCGTGCGTGTGTGTGTGTTGAGAGTGGTTCAGTCCCAGGTAAACTGCTGACCTGTTTACAATGTGGGTTGAGTTCTCTCCAAAACTCTGCATTGCTGCCACGATGATCTCCCTAAAACACTGATGGGATCATGCAGGAGCCCGCTGAACTTCCCACGAGGTAGCTTCGGAATTCCTGTACATGGCAGAAAAGTCTCTTCCCAATTGAGCTTCAACCCACCTTATCCCTCAAGACTGAGCTTTGTGCTCAACAAACCGGAATCCCAGCTCTGCCCCTCACTAGCTATACAACCTCAGGCAAATTGTTTACTCTTTCTCAGCTTCCACTTTCTGCCTTTAAAATGGGGGAGGGGGAGAGGTGACATTGTGCTTCTCTGGCCAGTAGGAGAATGAAATGGCAATAAAGCAGAGAAGCCACACGTGACCAACACAGGAGCAGCCTCCCTTCCCTGAACACACCTGGCTCGCTCCTGTCTGAAGCCTTTGCACTTGCTGTTCACTCTGCCTGCCAAATCCCTCGCCCTCTTCTCTGCATCCTGAATTCTCCCAATTCAATGTCCAGCCAGCTCAAGTGCCTTCTCCCCTTCGCAGGCTTCCACAACGCCCCTGGCAATGACTGCTTTCTCTACCCTCCCTCCATCCCCACCAGAAGCTTGTCATGCTGGACTGGAATGGGTTTTTGATGGCCACCTCCCCCAGGAGACTGGGTCTCACCTAGCACAGGCCTGGCACACAGTGAGAAGTCAGTAAGTGAATAAAATCTTATCACAGGAACTATGAGGAGGAACTGAGAGGAGGGAACAAGATTGGTTCCTGTGTCACTTCTGCTCCTGTCCTCAGAGCTGAAATATAAATAATATACTTTTTAATGAAGCTTTATTCCATTGAAATACGCAGGTCCCAAACGATTGTATTAAATTTAAATGTTGACAAACGACCCATTAGCCTTCACTTCTTTTTTGCATCGTTCCCAACTATCCTGATATTCAAATGCCTGTAATTCACTTTGCATACACGCACACACACCACAAAGATATTAGAATAGTTAGCTGTGGTTCCTTTAATTTTCTCTTACTCTTCTCTGTAGTGAATAGGTCTTATTCTTGTATAATAATAAGAAAGAAAACAACAAAGACAGTTCTTTAAACCGAGTGAGCTGGAAACATAGACGAGATACACGAAATGTGAATTTTCCAAACACATCCCTGAAAATGTTGGGAGTTACCTAAATTTCTATGTGGTGGACTTCTGATTGAAGGTGTCGCAGTCTCTGAGTTTCTTTCTTGTGCAGTCTGTCACGAGCGCTAGTTGGGAGCTGCGAGGTCCAGACCAGAAGGAGGGTCACTTGCCCAGGATCTTGAAGGTGACCTTTTGGGAACTGTGAGTTTTTATAGACAGGAGTGAACAAGTCCTATGCTATCCAATACAGCAGCCACTGAACACATGAGGTAAATCAAATTTAAATTCATTAAAATTACATCAGATTTAAAATTCAGTTCCTCCATCATAGGAGTCCCATTTCAAGTGTTCAGTGGCCACACGGGGCTACCTAGCGACTACTTGGATATTGGACAGTAGCTTTGGAACATTTTCATCCTTGCAAAAAGTTCTGCTGGACAGTGCTAAGGTCGTGTTTCTCAGATCGCTCCAAACACGGTTGATGATGTCTCGAGAGGACAGACATCCATTTGCCCATGAATATGTCCTTTCTTGTCTAAAAAAAATGTGTTTGTGTCAATATATTTTTTGGATGCAGCCGCTTTGGAAAGCAGTGTGGTAGTTCCTCAAAAAGTTACACTAAGGGTTCGTTGCCTTATGACCCAGCAATCCCAGTCCGAGTAGACACCCAACAGAATGGAAAACGTGCTCACTCAAAGGCATAATTAACAATTCATTTTTAAAGCTCTTTATTAAAATAAAAGTATATGTGGAGAGAATGTCTGTGGGAGATAAAGAGAACTATAATAAAGAGCAAGTTTTACAGAAAGAAACTACCTGGGTATAATCAGATACTTTGTTCATTGAGCTCTTACAGTCTCCCAAGGAAAACAAACTTACTCTGAAACTTTGCCTAACCCTAAACTCCCGGGGGAGGCTGAAAACTGCCCCCACAGGGCTATTTCCTTTGGCTTCTGGGCTACAAGAGCCCTGGATCTGAAGGTCCCTAATTCCCCAGCTCCTGCCTGATGAAAAGTTGTTAGTTGCATGACTTCCTCTCAGTGTCACCTGTCATCACCTCTCACTAACCAGATCTGTCTAGGTAATGCCTGGAAATTCGTTTATGCTTCCTGGAGCCCGTGCCTCTGCGGAGAGGACACACTGAGTGACCTACTTAGGGAAATTTTGTTCCCAGGCATTGTGGAAAAGAAGAGATTTGCTTTTCATTGGCTCTTTCCCCACTTTTTTTCAACCTTTTCTTCCCCAGATCACAAGGGAAAAAAAGATAAAATGAAAAGTAACACCATGGAACACTTTCTCATTTTGTAGCTAAAATTCTGTGATGATTTTCTTCTAATCAGTATATTATTACCAAGGTGACTGGCTAACTACTGAAATTGGCTCTCATTTTCTCTCTGTCTCTCTCTCTCTCTAACTCTCGTTCCCCAATTTTATTTTTCTGGGTTCTCTCTTCCTTTCAAATCAGTAGCTCTTTATCATTCAATGAGGTTCTTTCCCCAAGATTTGCCCATTTTTGTACATCGGCATCTTACAGAGACCACTTTTCCCTTTGTGAACTTCTGAAAGCAGACAGGTCCTGTTCCCTCTGAACCTTTTGAGCAGGGTTTTTTGGGGTTTTTAACAAGACACTTCTAAAGACAGCAGTTCACTCAGGATGCCCCAGGAACAAATGGCCCCATTTGTTACAGCAGAGAACCTTGGCAGTCTGCTTTCTCCCTGGCCACCGCCTCCTGGCCTAAGGATTCTGCTCCTGCGCTTTCAGTTCTTACATGCCTGACCGGTGCAGTGTCCTGCAGGCTGCCCATCCTTCTAGATACAAATTCCATCTGCCCTGTCTTTTGAAGAAAGATCGAAACAGCGCAAGGTCTCTGCTAATCAGTCAATAATTATATAGCACACAGAGAATGGCTCATGCTTTGCCAAAGACACGTCAGAAGAATGTTGGGAAACCTGATCTCTTGACATGCCAGATTACAATTTTGTCAAAGTGCCCCTAATAAAAGATGATTGTTTGCACACGGTAAATGAATCAGACGCCTCTAGTAGGTATAAGATTAGCAAAGCCTTGCAATTAGCACCCAGGCAGCACAGCCACCATTTGTACAACGTGCCAGGTGCTGTGCAAATACCTCACATCTATTATCTCCTGTAATCTTTACAACAACCCTGGGGGTGGGGGTGGGGAGAGGCTCAGTATTAGTCTAATTTTACAGATCTTGAAATTGAAGTTCAGAGATTGAAAGACTTATAAAGGTTAAACTGCCCGATACCTATTAAGTACCTACTATGTGGTGGGCACTCTTTTGAGCAGTGCAGATGCTAGAGTAAACAAGACAGGCAAAGCCTCCGCTTTCATGAAGCTTCCAGTCTAGTCGCGGGAGGCAGGGAAGGAGTGGGCAAGGAACAAATAGTCTCTGTATAAATGGCCAATAGGATATCAGGTCATTCTAAGGACGATAGAAGAAATAAAATGTTGCGGTGTGCTAGAGAGGGATGGGGTGGTGAAGATCATGGAAAAGCATGAGAACGTCGAGAGGGAAGGGCTCCTTAAGGCCACGAGCTAAAACGTGGGTGGCTAGAAGGAACCAGCCTTCCAGGGATCTGGGGGAAAGCACTGCAGGCAGCAGAATAGTACGTGCAAAGGGCCCTGATGTAGGGATGTGCTTGGCATAGTTGAGCAGGGAAAATGGCAGCCAGCGTGCCGGAGAGAAGAGCAGAGGAGAAAGGGGACAGACGATGTCAGATAGAAACAGAGCGTGAACATTCTCTACGGCCTCGTAGGTCAGGATAAAGAGCTGAGATTTCACTAAGTGCAATAGAAAGACCCTGGAGGGCTTTGGAAAGGGAAATGACATCTTCTGATGTACGTGTTTTAAAGACCTCTGCGGATAGATACAGCATGGAATGTAGAGGCTCAAGAGTGGAGGCAGGGAGGCCACTCAGGAGGCTGTCGCAGGGGTCCAGAAGGGCGGCGATGGTGGCTTGAGGTTGCGTTTTGTTCTTCCACATAAAAGTCTAGACCACCAAGGAAAAAGCTTGATCTAGGATTTATGGAGAATTCTTCACCTTCCTTAATATGTTAGCACGAGACATCTTCAGGCGTTGTCCCATCTCATGCTGAACGTGTGCAAAGTGTGTGCCACTTATGTTTTCTTTGCACTTTTTATTACAATGTGACATCCATACAGAAAAGTGCACCAATCATAAGGGCAGGGCCCTGTCAGTTTTCCCAAAATGAACACATCCCTGTAAGCAGCGCCCAGAACAAGAAAGGAAAGGTTATCCACACCACCCCCAAAGCTCCCCTCATGCCCCTTTCCAGTCAGTCGCTAGCTTCCAAGTGTGCTTTGCCAGAATGACATTTTGTAAATCGTTTTGCTCGGTCTTGCTTAACCCACGACCCCTTCTTCTAAACTGAAAGTCACATGCCCTCTGCAATCCTGGTTATCTTACACCACCAGCCAAGAAGGTCTGAGCTTTGTATTCCATGATGTGTATTATGAAAACCATAAGTTCTTCACATTAAAAATTATAGTATAATAGTCAATATGCTTTTTTCAAACTTGAGATAAATTTCCCCACCTCAGATTCTGTTATGACCCCTGTGGGGACAGAGCCAGGAGTGCAGTTTCCAGGCTCTCGGCCTCACGTGGAAAGGTGCTGGCTCAGATAGTAAATGGCCATCAACTGTGATTGGATGGCCATCAGCTGTGGCTAGTTGGCCGTCAGCTGTAACCAGTGAGCCATTGGCCACTAATATAACTGCTGTGGCTACGCTAGCAGAAAATGGGGGCTAGCAAGAAAGTGGTGGCTGGCAAGCGCAGATTGCAGTTAGCACAGCGGAATGTGGGTTGCAGATTGCAGAGAAGTGGACAGCAGGTTGCAGACAGTGTGGCTCCTGCTTCCTGTGTCTCCAACCCAGCTGCCAACAAGACTATAGTGGTATGACTCCCCTATTTATGGCTCCGTGGGTGTTCCTTTTTGGCCTCACCATATCCTGTGTTCTTATGTGGGGAGCAGGACCAGAGACCCCGCAGGCTACCCCGCATGACAACCCCTCTTAAGAATCATACAGTGCAAATTCTGGAAAGACTGCACGTTACCTTTTCCTGGGAGAACAGTCTGGAAATCCAATGGCACAGATGGGAGGACTAAAATACATAAGTTTATAACACAACATGGCTTTCAACATTGAAAGCCATGATTTCAATGCTTTATTCAGGAGACAAGACACTGGCAGAGAACTAATATTTACTGAGCACTTACTGTGTCCCCGGCACTGAGCTAGGTGTTTTAGTATGTTATCTTATTTAATCCTCATAACCCTTTGATGATGGTAGCATTCTCTCCATTGTGCAAATAAGAAAACCAAGGCTCAGAAAGGTGAAATAATTGGCTCAAGTTCTCAGGGTTCCTAAATGACAAGAGCTGAGCTTGGAACCAGCTCTGTCTGCCCCCACATCCCCTGTTCCTTTCCCTCAGCGAAAGCAGCCTCTGTCGTGCTTTTTTCCTTTGATCTATACTAAATAAACTGAAAATGTTGGTCTCAACATTTGGCTGCTGCAATAACCCCCGTTTCTTCTAACAGTTTTCTCTTTTACACTCTTTTTCAATACACTGACTTTCCACTAACAGTAAAGCTATTCCTAAACAGAAAAGGGCACCTGGTAGTAACTTTCCTTCTTTCCAGAAAGCAAGGGCTCTGTAAGCCTGATGACATTTAATGCTTGCTGTAAATCCAGGGAAGAAATGAATGAGCACAATTGAAACCACCCAAGCCAGAGTCTGGCCCCGTGAGGGACGCAAGAGCCTCACTGTGTGACCATGTTATCCATTACTGAGAAAGGAGCCAACAATTAGCAAAGCAATCTGGGTTAACCATGTTAACATCTCTGAGTGGGGCGAGTCATGTTCTCCGGCTTTCTGGAAGCTCTTCATAGCTCAAGCTGTCCCTGGATTCTTTGGCTCTGCGTCATGAAGGGAATTGATTTGATCAATTACATTGCTGCTGCCTAATTAGCAAGCATGGCCACACTTGCCCGTAGGTTTCACAGAGATTAAACTTGGGATCCTGAGTGCAGACCGATTTCCGTAGCTGAACGTTGCTGTTCCTTTCATCCTCAATCCATACCAAATTCCCCCGAGTTAATCAGAACAGGACTTAGCCCAGGGCTACAGACAGGTTTTCATAGTCCAGATAGCTGGGTCTCTGGGGTCCACCTGCATTACAACGCAGACCATTTCATGACAGCTCCTCAGGTTAAGAAGCCCCACTTTTCTGCACCTGCCAGGTACCACCCTTCACAAAGTACTTTCACCATCACCCTTTCGTTTGAGTTTCCCTGTATCTGAAGAAGGAAAGAAGGTACAACTTTCATTTTAGACATGAAAAAGGGAACCTTCACAGAAATGGTTACTCAAGGCTACAAAGTGTTTCTCAATGCAGATTAGTCATCCTTTTTTTAAAAAAGTATCTTTTGTTGGATTAGTTTTGTCTTATTGCAACAAGTTATACATGCTCATTGTAGAAAATTTAGAAGATACATAAAAACAAAAGGAAGATAACAAAAAGGCATCCCCCAAACATAACCACTGAAATACTTAATGCAAGTTTATTCAGATATTTTTCTATTGGATTACATCATACATAATATTTTGCAACCTGCTCATTGTCTTTTGATACATTATGAACGTTTTCCCAATCATATTAACAAATTTACTCTTTAATGGTTGAGTTGCATGGTTCATTAAACCATTCACTTTTGTTGGATATTTGGGGTTCTTCCCAATTTTCAGTTATGGTAAATTGTGCAACAACAAAACCCCTATATCTAAATCATAACTAATATTTATTGAGTGGGCATTGTGTCCCAGGCACTATGCTAATTGTTTTACATGTATTATCTAGTTTAACCCTCCTATGGATAAATAATATTACCTCCATTTTACAGAGAAGTTAACTGAGGCCTAGAATGGTTAAGTAACTTATCCACGGTTGCAAAACCACTCCAGAGCCAGTACCCTTAACCACTAAGATAAACTCTTAGAGTTCTAATTTCAGGGTAACTAAATGCAAGGTATTGTAAGCTCCCTATGTCATATTATTCCAGAAAGTATGTCCCAATTTATACTCCCACCATCAAGGTATGAGTGCCCATTCACTTAACATCATCACCAATACCAGGTACTATTAATTGTTACTGTTCATTAGAGAAATGAAGCCCAGACTTCCGATAGCTTATCCATACTCTTTAGAGCATGCATGCAACCCAGTTCCTGAGAGACACACTGATTTTCTTTCAATCAATGGTTCTTATCCTTTTTTTTTTTTTTTTTTTTTTTGGTACATGGGCCTCTTTGGGAATCTGATGGAAGCAATGAAGCAGCTACACAGAAAATGCACATATGCACATCAAATGACCCTTTATTTTTCAGGGGTTTGCACACACCATTCAGCACTCCTATGCTTGCTAGAGGATTGCTACATCAACAACATTGAAACTAAAAACAGGACTAATAAACCCAGTAAAGTGCTGGTTTGACCAGATTGTTCTTTTAAACAATCTTGTAGCATAAGGAACCAGCTCAAAAGAGGCTGGAAGAAAATGCCCAGGCACTGTAATGATGCATTTGCCATATGGGAAGGAGGTACCCAGGTCAAGACTCTCTCCTGAGGTCGTGCTGTCCTCCGCCAGATCTGCAAGACCTCAGAGCAGATGGACCGGCCAGCACCAGCCTGCCTCCACTTATACACTTCAGCAGCCTCTAAAGAAGCAGTCTGGGATCCTCCTGCCAGAGGCATTTCTTCACACGCTGGTGTTTTTCATTATCTCCCCTTGCATCCTGCTTCTTTATGATTTGGAAAGCCTTATCCAGGATCAGTCCTGCCTCCACCAGCTCTACCCACCCCTCGTGTCACAAGCACAGGATTAGGACAGCGGGGGAAGGGAACATGAGACCCAGGTCCTTACCTGTCCATCTGCTGTGAATGCTGCTATGCCAGGCAGATTTTTCTAGGAACCTTCCTTGGCATGAGCCCGTGCTACTGGAAGTAATGGGGTTGTTTTTCATAACGATCCATCGAGGCTCAGTGACATTTTCAGAATTGGGGGTGGAACATCTGGTCCAAGCCTGCAAGGAAGGAGGTGGACAGAGGAATTAGCACACTTGAGTGAACTGCCCTTTTGGGTGACCCAGTGGAGAATGTCACTCCATCTGCACACACGAATGCAGGCAGCTCCTCTGGCTGGAACCTGAGTTGCCCTGGCCTTGCTGTCTGTCCAGGACCATCTCATTTTGCATAAGGCTACCGCATCCTTTTCAGAAATAAGGGGAGGAGTGGTGATGGGAAAGGAGGCTGTCCTGTCCTTTTACTGCCTGGCTTAAACCTACCTTTAGATCTGTTTTTCTCCATCCTATGAAAATTTACCCTTTGCCCTATCCTCTTGCTTTTGTTCTTGACATTGCCCATCCACAGATGGTGGAAGAATTTCTGGGTTAAACATCCCTTCTCCTCTCTCCTTCTTGCATGCCCCAGACTCATTTTCATGAGGCCAGGAGATGGCAGAAGGATGACTTTTCAATTCTAAATAATTACAGTTCCTCCTGGAGTTGGCTGCGAAGATGAGTCCTTTGAAAACTGTCTTCACACCCAAGCCTGGCTCTACTTTTCCTCTGCACCCTGCAGTCCCCTGTGGAATCTGCACCACTTTTTCAAATGTCCTTTTAGTCCTTGGTGTCTTGGTGGTCCGCCACTCAGGTCAAAACAGCAGAAGATGGGAGAGCAGGAACTCGGGAGTTGTAATGAGACTGAATAGCTCTGTGACTCTAAGCAAATTGCTTCTCTCCTACGCCTCCATTTCAGCGTCTGTAAAATGGGGACAGTAACTGTACCATCCACATAGAATTGTTTTGGGTACTGAGTGAGATCGTGCATGGTATGGGTTAGGTACAGCCCTTGCCACCTATAAGCTCTCAATAGATGGCAACTGCTACCGGTGTTATTGCTGCCATTGTTAAAGCACTACCATCTTCCATAGGATTTTCTTTGAAAACAGCGTAAAGAGTGAGTCCATTTCTAACTATTGTGAGCGTCAGCACACATTTCCTACCTTCCGTGTGATCAGGATGCAGTGCAGGAAGTCAGGCCCCCCTCTCAAGAACTAAATGACCTTACGTTACCAGTTTCTGCACCACGCTTGGCCCATTGCCACGGCACCCTCACCCACCAAGGGGGTGGGGTGCTATGCTCTGTCCTTCCAGCTCCTGTCTCCCCAAAATGCGTGAAGATGGAATCATTTTTACAGCAAAGTTCTCTGAGAGTAGCAAAGTCAAATAACACTTCCTTCCTGAACTATCTCCCACGCACATCTCTCCATCCCTATGTGTAACCAGCACCTCCTACTTTTCTTCTAGGTAGCTGCACACCGAATATTCAAGGAAAATAACAAGTCTTCAGTCTACAGGAATTAGCTTTGGGGCAGTAGAAACATCCATTGCTCCGGGGTCAGGCCTGGAACTGAATCCTGTTTCCTTAATGGCTCTAAGCTACAGTTTTTTCACCCATAAAATGGGCATAACAATTGTACTCACCCCATAGGTCTGTGGGGACTGTATAAAATAATCCTTACTCTCCTCAACCAAGGTTAATCTCCTGGGTTAAATGCTCAGACAATTCCACGTACCCGCTGTGAGCAAGAATCTAAAAAACCTACATCAAACTGAGAATGGAGCATTTATTTACATGGAAGCAGGTGGAGAAAATTGTAGTTTCTGAAAATCTAGATTTTCTTTGGAAAGAATATCTTAATTAGAGCTGAAGATGGAAAGGGAAAACCCATCTATCACCGTCACCAACCCCATCTCTCTCCTCCCCGCTGCCCTCACCAAGGCTGATGCCAAAGCTACCAGAGAGAGAACAGAAATGCTCACCTTAAAAACAAAAAAACCAATAAGAATTTGGAGCAATCTGGGAGGAGAGAAGCTGAGATAGGAGAGGGCAAGGAGGGGGATGCGAGCTGGCATTAAGTATTGCTCCAAATGCTTGGGGTGGGTGAGTTTCCTCTTGTGAAATCATTGCCTCCAGGTGCTACAGGCAGAGGGGCTGTCATGGGAGGGGAGCCCAAGAAGCAGGAATGACATTAACTGTTCCACTCGAGTGCCTGCTCAGGGAGACTTCCAGGATTACAGAAAAGGGACACTCAAGATAATCTAGCTTTTAAGGGGTGAGAGGGCCCCTAGCTGATGTGTGGGCTACAGCACGGGCAGTAACATGAGACACATTCTCCATGGCCGCAGCAAGCCCAGCCAGCTCTCTGTCCCACAGGACATTTCCAAGTTGAGCAGTGAATTATCCTCCAGGCACTTCCACCTGGAAAGTTTCCTAGTGGGTGAGGAGCTATGAGAAAGGGCAGTCGTTTCAGGGTCTTTTTATGGCACGCCTTTGGCCCTGGAATGAGAAGCAGGAGTAAGCCCTGCTTTGCTAAAACCTGGAGAGTGGCTCGTATGCAGCAGCAAGAACTAATCATTTCATTATGCAATATTCATGCTACCAGCCAGCTACCTGGCTCTCGGGGTGCAGAAGGCAGGAGAGTGCTCTGATGAGAAACCATGACACCCTAGGGTCAGCAGGCTGGCATCTCTCCCTCTGTGGTCGAGAAACTGAGGCCTGCAGTTGACAAGGAGGGCATGACCCCCAGCTGTGTCCCCTCAGGGAGGAGTGCGTCCCCAACCAGGCTCAACTAACAGATATAAGACACAGAGCTGTCCAGGGTTTCCAGGCCAACCTGAACCCAGCCAATCAGTTTGGATGTAGGGAGACGTTTTGATTACCACCAGCCAAAGGACAGAACAGAGGCATGAGTCAGAAAGAGGAAGGCAGGGAAGTCAGGGGACAGCTTCTGAGAGAAGGAATGACAGGCATCGCACGGAGCCTAATGGCCTAAGTGGCCCAATCTTGGTGTTTTACCATCTGATGCCCCAAGACCAGTAATTGTTCCTGTTCTCTGGAACCTTTGTTCTTGTTCCTGGAGCCTTTCATCCAAAGACACCAGGCCTCTCCACCAAGCAGCAGGTTCATGTGCTACCTCAGAAGGAAAGATTAAGAGATGCATGGATGTTTGTTCTAGGTCTAGGCTCAAAGACACTGGCTGCAGGTACATTTGTACCTTCTCCGTAATTTTCGTTCCACCTCTAAAATGGGATGAACATAAAGCTTAGAATCTGAGTAGAAGAAGGCCCTGGTAGCTAATGCCCCCTTGTTTCAGACGTGAGCAAACTGGGGCCCAGAAATGTGATGACCTGGCCTAAAGGTCAGCCAGCTCCCAGCATACACTCGTTCTTTCCCCTGTATTTTCAACTTTCTCTCTCTCTCTCTCTCTCTCCCTCTGCCCCCAATAGTTTGGTGTATATTTACCCAGATTATTTTTCTATGAATATACACATGCAGGCATACAATGTTTTGTATAAAAATCAGATCATACTATGCATTCTCTCCTGAAATTTGCTTTTTTCTACTTAATTCTACCATGGACATCATTACATGTAGAATAACTTACCATTTTAACAGATGTATGATTTTTTCATTGCATGAATGCTACATGATTTATTTCACAATCCCCTATGTTGGAATTTAGGTTATTTCCCATTTGGGGGGGAACAATACTGCAGTTCCTTGTATTTTTATCTTTGTTCCCTTTTCAGAGTACTTCTGTGGGATAAATTCCTGGATGTGCGTACTTAGATCAAAAGCTGGGCACATTTTAATTTTCTTTTACAACACCAATTTTCTACCCAAAATTTACACCCCTACCCAGAATGTATAAAAATGTCTGTTTTCCCCACACCTTTGCTAAATGGAGCATAAACAAATTTTTTTTTTTTTTTTTTTTTTTTTTTTTTTGCTATTCTCTCCATGGCTCCCTTGCACTCTGGCCCCGTGACTTCCCTCAGTCCCAGAAACACATCAAGCTCCTTCATGCATAGAGAGCTTTGCACATTCTGATCCCTCTGGGGGTCAGGATATACTGCCCTCCCTTGCAACCTCTCTGCCTGGCCAGATCCTTCTCAACTGTTCAGTCTCAGGCCTTCCCTAGCAAAACTAGGAGGGCCCAAACTCCGCCCCACTTCACTTTGGTCATGATTTCTTTTTTTTTTTTTTCACCATACCATTAAATTAATAAACATTTATGCTACCTTCTAATTACAATATCTGGATATTCTCAAGTTCTGTTTTTTAGTTTCTCAAGCAGTTTTTTAAATCCCTTCCAAACTAATAGATCTGTAATATTTTGCTGCTTTTTAATTTGCATTATTTATTTTCTAAAGGAATTTTATTGTTTTCATGAATTCATCAGCTGTCCCTTGTACTTATTTGCATGTCCATATGATTTGCTTTGTTTTCTATTGAGTTGTTTTTCTCTTCTTGATTTGAAACAGAGCTTTGTGTATTAGAAATATTATTCCTTTTACTGACATTTGAATTATCCAATTCTTCTTTTAACTTTGTTTTTGAAGTTTGCAACCTGATAGAAATGTCTAGGCAAATTCATCAATACTTTTCACAGATCCTGAACTTCTGTCATGCTTTAAAAGGTCTTTTCATTTCAAAATTATAAAAATATTCACTTATATCTTCTAATATTTTAATAATTTTTATATTTAAAATCTTGGATCCATCTGGGTTTATTTGGATGTAAAAAATAAAATAGGGCTCCAGCTTTATTTGTTTCTAAATGGCTAGCCTGTTGTCCCAACACTGCTTATACAATAATATATTTTTCCCCATAAACATTGAAATGGCATATAAAATTCTCATAGATATATGATTCTCTTTATAAACTATATAATTTCATTGATCTGTCTGCTTTTGCTTGCACTTTCTGCTCTAGTATTTTTTTAATTACTGTGATTTTATGATAGGTTTTAATATCTGCACATATTAGGGGTGGTGCACCCATCTTCCCAATACCACCCACCATTCGTCTTATGTATTTTAATTGACCTGGCTATCTTTTCATGGTTATTTTTTTATATTCCATAGATTTAATTTTCGATCACTTGAGTACCTCCCTCAAAGAAAAAAGAACATCTCCTGTTGGTACTTTTCATGAGGTTGTTTTGAATTTACAGATTAACTGGGGAGAACTGAAATTATCTTGGACAGAGACTTCCTGTTCTAAAGCAAGCTGTGTCTCTCCATTTATACATGTCTTCTTTTTATTCCCCTTTATAAAGTTTTATAGCCTCCTTCACATAGGTCCCACCAATGCTCAGTTTCTAAAAAGTATTCTACAGGGAAATTGCTATTTCCAGTAAGGTCAAAGCATGGAAGACACTCAGTTTGGCATCAAACGTGGACCCTTAAATGCTGTGAACACCACTCCATCCCATCTGCTCTTAACGCTGGACCTAAGCCAGGAGGTAGCTTCCCTTCCGGAAGATGGAATGGCTCAGTCAATTGATCAGTGGGTAATTGATGGCACTGACCATATGCTCAGCCCTGTGCTAGGAATATAGGACACAGACCCCCATCTTTAAGGAGCTTTGATGCTGCCTGCCTGAACAGTCAAGAGTTACATCCCTTAATAAGCTTCCATATTATCCCATGTGCTATGGACTTTGCGTTGATGGGAAATAAAGGAGAAGAGGCCTGGAGCAGTCAGGAAAGTGTTCAGGAAGGAGGTGGGAACCAAACTGGGCATTGTCCTTTGGTTGCCATTTAAATAATAAAGAAGAGGAAGGAAGCGAAGTACAGGCAAGGGATTATGCCACAACCATTTAGTCCACACCTGCTATGAACCTGATACTGGGCTAGGCACATGAAGAGGAAGTTATGTGCTCAACAAATATTATTACACATTCACTATAAACCAAGGTCTGCCTTAGATGCTAGAAAAACCAAAATGAGTAATGTCTACCCTGGCCTCAAGGAGCTTGTATACAAGGGAAACAGACTCTTAAGCAGATAAGTCCAACGGCTGTTATGACAGAAAGCTGTGGAGAGAATAGCAGAGACCCTTAATTTGGTTAAGCGTGCACCTCATGGGTACCATGGGTGGGATTCAGTGAGCCTCTGAGTTCTAAAATTATATGATGCTGAATTATTTGCATAACCAGCATTCTTAGGTTAAGAACCACCGGGGTAGAGTGACACAAAATACTTGACTTCTAGATATTTGTGTTTTATAGGCCAGATAAAATATATGTAAAGACACCATTACAAATAGCAAGTAAACAATTCTAGCCTTCCCCCAGCCCAGCAGTATTCTAAGAGTTCAGAAACTGCCCAGCTTGGTACCAGGCAGATTTGGGTTTGAATCCCAGTTCTACCACTGAATAGCTGTGTGACCCTGGGTGAGTTCCCCACACTCAGAGACTCAATGTCCACATCTGGAAATTGAGAATACAGGACCCACGCATCCCTCTTGCCTGTTATGAGGGTGAAATTAGGTAAGCTGTGTGGGTCACCTGGATCTTGGCAGGTTTTCACAGCCTGGTTATTGCTTCCTCCTGCTTCCACACTTCAGAGGAAGCATACTCGTAGGCTGTAGTTATGAGAAGGAATTTAAGCCAGGTTTGGAAAGGGTGGAGAGGAAGAGAGGAAAGGAAAGGGCTTGTCACACGAGTGGGCAATGTGAGTAAAGGGAAAGGAGCCAGAAAAGTCAGCTCATGTTGTGAAGAATCAGTCCATCACAGCCCAGCTGAGCAGGTCCATCCATCACAGCCAGCCTAAGCACTTTGAACTCTATCCTATGAACTATAGGAGCTGCTGGAGGGTTTGGGGCAAGGAGGTCGATCCCATGGTGAGGTGGCTCTCAGCTCAGCCTTTGCTCATCTGTGAATCCCAAGACACCCATAAAAACAACTTTTAAAATTAAAGTGTGGGCTAAGGTGATGCTTCTCACCTTGGGATCTTGTTAAACAGCAGATTCACTGGGTAACTGAGATTCTGCGTGTCTAGTAAGTACTCAGGTGGTATCCATGCTGTTTCTCCAGAAACCTCACTTTGAGTAGCCAGGGGCTAATGTATTTCAGTTTTATTATTTTTATCACTATTATTACTCATACAGCGTATGTTGATTGAGGGCCTGTCACATATCAGGCACCGTGGTAGGCCCTGGGGAGAGAGAGACAAATCAGACGCGAACTCTCTTTTCTAGACGCTCACCGTCTAATCGGGGCATGAGGCATAGCCCTAAGCAACTGTAATTCAAGGTAGAAAGTGATAAATGCCATATATTAGGTTCAGATAAAGTGCTTTGACAATTCAGCAGAGAGAGATTGTTCCCAGTTGAGGGAGAAATTGCCTGGGTGCCTAAGGAAATAAATAGAAGCTTCTTTTTCTTAATATTAAACAGTAAGAACCCAGACTTCTGAGCTGGATTTTTAATCCTAGCTCTACCACTTACTAAACATGTGACTTTGTTAATCTCTTAAACCTCGATTTCCTCATCTGTGAAATGAGACACCATAGAACAGGGCTGCTGGAAGGATTGTGTGTGCGAAGATCTGTAAACATAGTACCTAATAACTGGTTCCTAGGTCATTGTAAATGGTAGCTGTGGTGATTATTATTTTTTCAGCATTTGCTTTAAAACATAACATGAGACTTTTGGCCTCAAAGATATTGTATTTGTTGGAGAATTTTATGATCTCATTCCAGGGTTAAGTGGCAAATGAAAATGAAAAAAACCTTGAAGGGGATTTCCAAATCCAAGGAAACCTCCCATACAAAGCTGGTGTTGAAAGAATCGGCAACCGTTTTACTTTTTTTGAGTTTCTATTGGGCCAAACTGCTTCAGCTGAGGAGACGGCTTGGCTGTAAGTGTAGCCAAATGCTCCTAAGAAGAGCCACAACTCGAAAGGAGTTCCACTATATTTACAAGCTGATCAAAAGTTTTACCACCTACTGGCTCCCCTGAAGTCACCGGCTTGTTGGATGCAGACTGTGAAATAAGTTAAATCCGATTTATAATCCTAGAGTCCCAGAATGTCAGAGTCCAGAGGGATGTTATAAACCACCCAGCCCCGGGTGGTCCAGATAAATGATGCTTTGGGTCCTCAGGCCTCTGTTACGGTCTCCAAGGCCTCCCGTGGGTCATTCCTTCATCCAGTGTTTACTGAGATCTATGGATGTAGGAGTACATAAAGAATTAGAAGGACCCCCTTTCTGCCCCACAGTGAGGGGATAAGGGCAGGGGCCCCACACGGACATCAGGAACTAACACAGGAGGCTACTGGGCTTAACAACAGAAGATCTCGTTTCAGACCGTCTCTGTCTTAACTGTGCAGGATCTGGGCCTCTATTTCTTCTGCAGTCTTTACAGTGCGGATAATCCACTATGTTCATAAAGCTGTTACGGGGATTACATGAAATAGAACATAAGAAAGTTGGCTGACATACAACAAGGACCCAATAAACACAGTATCTTGTTAATTTTTTATTTCTCAAATAGTATTCAGTGGATTTTTACCCATTATAAAAGTAATACATGTTTATAGAGAACATTTTGGAAAACACCAAAAAGCACAGAGAAGGAAAATTACCCATAATTTCAGCACCCAAGGATAAACAGTGTTTTTCTTTCCCTGTATATCCTTCCGGTCCTTTGTACACATCAACATACATATGGTGTGTCCCCATGAGCTGTGTGGGCAGTGATTCAGACCCTTGGTTAGAGGCTGCCTGGATGCACCCACTAGCTGTCTGACCTAGAGCAGCTTACCTTCTGTTCCCGGGAGTGTAATAGTCATAGCCTCCAGCAAGCAAACGCTCCTGATCCCAGTCACCAGGAGTGCTGTAGACTACAGTGTACAATGGCGCCCCCTAGAGCTGTGCACGTTGAAGGAGTAACTGGCATAAGGATGGTTAAGCATTTAGCCCCGTGACTAGCAACAGAGTAAGCTTGTTACATGGTAGCTGCTATTCCACAAACGTGCCCGTTGTTTTTAAAGGGTGGAGGTTCGCAGACGGTTGCAACCTTGTGTTCAGTGTTCAGATTTGTTGAATGGCCCCTTAAGGATGACCCGCTGAGACCAAGTCCAGCTGAGAAATTCTTCTCCCTTGGAGGATCCTACTCTGCCTTAGCTTTGATCCTTGCACTTCGCAATCCCTCTAAATCGCCTTAGGGCAGGCAAGGCCCAAGTGAGGGGGTAGGCTCACTGTACCATCTGCTGGCCCCTTTATCCCTCCCCCCACAAGCTCCACCTCCTGTGCACCCGACCCAAGTATCCAGCTTTCAACCCCTCCAAGCCCTCAGAAGTAGAGTCTCATTTGAGCTGCTTAAAAAGCCTCAGTAAGAGGCTATGAGTGGCGTCAGAATGGAGCCATGGGGCCGCCCTCCCACCAGTGGTTTCCCAAGTCTGCCTACACTTCTGCTCACTCTCGCTACAGAGTTGATGGTATGCGAGATAGCTTGAAAGGACGCCTGGAGATGGCACAGGAATCTTTGAATCACATGTTTGGTCAACCCGTTGGTCACTGAACAAATGTTTATTTAGTCTCTATTATGCCGGGGAGACAGTTGTTCCCTGTTCACTTGTCTTTCAATCCTTTAGGTTCCTCAGAGAGGAATTCCTCTCACTTTAGAGCCAGCAAGTCTTCAACACCCTTCCAGCCTGCTAATGTCCCTTTTGAAAAAGACGGCAGGCCGCAGGCTCACCCCTGTCTGGAGTGAGCCAGAGAACTAACACCATTTCGTTTCCATCATATTTTTCTCTCCCATGACACTCTATTTATATAGCAAATGATACAGGTTTTAAAATAATGATAAAAAGCTTCCTTGAAATTTTGTGGGTTTTTTTAGTTTAGATATGAAAAATGAGTTGGAAAAAAAAAAAAGAAGAAGAAAAAAAGAAGAAAAAATGAGTTGATTTCACGAAAAGCATTCAAAACGTGTCCAGATGGTACAGTGACTGATGCTGAGAAAGCCCTGGATGTGAGATGGGTGAGGCTTAACCGTTTGAGGGTTGCTGACCCCTTCAAGCCTGGGATGACAGCTATGGATTCTCCCCTGGAAAAATGCGTGAATGTCACATAAAATTTCAGCTGGTTCGAGAACCCCTGGGCCTGTATTGAAAAGGGCAGTGGGGTGAGAGTCCCGACAGCTGGCCAGCACAGATCTCATCCTTCTCCCCACCACCCTCATCTTTGTAGGTGGTGCTGCCAGTAAGCGCCGCACTGGCGGTAGTAATAATAGTTGTATTTGAAGCCGTAAGAAGAGCTGCACTTGAGTGCTTTTAACATGCCAGGCATGTACCAAGCCTAAGGTCATCGCATGCACGCAGGAAGGAACTATCAGCATCCCCATTTTCCTGGAAACTGAGCCTCACCCAGCTCAGGGGGCTTCTCCAAGGCCACACAGCTGGGAAGCCAAGGTCAGCTTTTGAACACAGTCTACCTACCTGTGATGTCTGAACAGGTCCTTAACCACTAACCCCCACTGCCTCAATACATGTTTGTAGACTCAAGTGAATGACAACTTGAACAGGTTCTGGTGGTCATTTTGCCATTCACCCGCTGAGTGACCTTGAGCAAGTCACCCACCCTCACTGACCTGCCATAATTCTCAACTGCAGAGCAGGGAGCATCAGGCCATTTCATATGCAAGAGAAGTGGCGCCGGGCTCAGACATGCACAGTGAGTCAGTGGCCGTGTCGCAGAGCCCAGCACAGCCCTGACTTCCAGCAGAGAGCAGGCTCCAGAAACCTTCATTTCCTGTTGATATTTGCTCCCCTCTCCTGGCAGCTTGCTTGGTCCCCAAAGGTCTGTTTGGGTGCGCAGAGTAAAAGATCCCTGTCACTGATCCTCCTTCATCCCTAATTAATTATGGTTTCTTGGATCCCACCAGGGCAGGCCGGTGGCCTGGCGAACAGGATCCCTCATCCCAGTAGCTACTGTGCTGCTGGGGGGAGAGGCAGGAGGAAAAGGGCCGACATATGCGTGGAATTCCAGGTGGCCTGCCTTCCAGTCCCTCACCCACACTGCCCCTCTGTGGTGGGTCTAGAGAAGCTGGCACACCCCAGCCGGGAGGGGCAGGACTTCCATCACAGACTTCACAGACTGGAGAGGACCCAGATAAAACCGCTCCCCTAAAGGAGGGAAACTGAGGCCAGAGAGGGAAAGCAACTTACCCGAGATGATACAGTGAGTTACCAAACATAGGTCCCACACATAGTAGGTTTCCCAGAATTACATTTCCAGCCCAATCAGTGATTTGGAGAAATAATAATTATTTGGTTAGTTAGTGTTAATGCAGAGCTGATGCGGGTGGCAGGCAGACACCTGGTACTCATACACAGTCGATGGGAGGGTAAACGGCTGCCCCACTTCGGAGGGCAACTTGGCTCACGGTCAGCACTTGAATGTGGAACTCACCCCAGTGATTCCTCAATTTATTCCTCAACATGCAAATGCATGAGGCTTTTCATTACTGCAGTTTGTAACAACCCCAAATTGGAAATCACCTATGAGTACTTGACTATCATTAGGAAAGGGTTAAGTAAACTACGACCACGTTTCCCCGAAAATAAGCCCCAGTTAAGACTGCCAGCCAGACGGACGCCTTTAGTATGTTATGACGATGTTCCAGAAGAAGATGACATAACTGCATTTGAATAAATGAAGATTGTTGTAATGAAAAATAAGACATCCCCTGAAAATACGCCCTAATGGGTCTTTTGGAGCAAACATAAATATAAGACCCAGTCTTATTTTCAGGGAAACACGATATATATCCAGACAGTAGGATGTAATGCAGCTGGGCAGATCCTTTGAGATCTATGCCCAGGAGCAGAATTGCTAGGTTAGGAGGTGTGTGTATATTTAATGGGACCAAATGGTACCAGAGTCTTCTCCAGGTCTTCACAACCTGTGTCCCACTGTAGCCCTGCCTACACTTGGCACTGTCCACCCTCCTAATTTTTGCCAGTCCAACAGGTATAAATTATACCTCTTTGTGTTCTTCATTTTAATCTATTTGACTGCCTAGTATTTTGAGTCTCTTGTCGTGTGCTCTTTAGCCTTCCGCTTTCCTGTTTTGTAAATTGCCTCTTCCTTTTCTTTGTGCACCTTTCCACTGGGACTGCTGTCTTTTTCTTGCTGATTTGCAGGAGTCCTTATATAGTCTAACGATCAATCCCTTGACTATCACGGGCATTGTAAATATCCTCTCCCACCCTTGTCTTGTAGTTTATCTTTTTGAAGTCTTAAGTCATTTTTCTTCACCTCAGATCAAAAAGGCCGTCCTTTACCTTGTCTTCTTTTGCCTTGAAAGTTTTACCTTTCGCACTCAGATTTGTAGTACATCTCATATTTGCCTTGGAGATAAATCAGCGTCTACTTTACGGCATTTTGTCAAGTTTAAAATAATATACCCAAAGTGCCGGCGCAGTGCCTCCCACCCGGAACAGGTGTGCAATTGTGGTGATTATCATCATTTGAGTAGAAAGTGGTAAGCGCTGCCCTAGGAAATCTAGAGATATAGGAGCTCAGATGCTGTTTAGCTAGAGCAGGAAAGCTTTCGTGGGCGAAGGGAAGTAATCGAAGTTGGCCCTAAGAGTGAATGTAAGACTCATTCATTCTGAGACAAAAAGGCGAGCATGCCAGGCCGAGGAAGGGGGCTGGCAGCATCCTGCCGGTGGGCAGTGTTTAGGCGGAGCACAGCGCAGAGGGCCTGAGTACTCACCAACTGCTGTCTGTTTTCCTGCCCGTGCCCACCCTCCCCTTCCCCCTGCAGGCTCCCTGTTCTCCACCCTGAAGCCCCCCGACACCGTGTTCAAGGTGGTGTTCTGGCTGGGCTACTTCAACAGCTGCCTCAACCCCATCATCTACCCGTGCTCCAGCAAGGAGTTCAAGCGCGCCTTCGTGCGCATCCTCGGGTGCCAGTGCCGCGCCCGTCGCCGTCGCCGCCGCCGCCGCCGTCGCCTGGGCGGCTGCGCCTACACCTACCGGCCGTGGACGCGCGGCGGCTCGCTGGAGCGCTCGCAGTCGCGCAAGGACTCGCTGGACGACAGCGGCAGCTGCCTGAGTGGCAGCCAGCGGACCCTGCCCTCGGCCTCGCCGAGCCCCGGCTACCTGGGCCGCGGCGCGCAGCCGCCCGTCGAGCTGTGCTCCCTCCCGGAGTGGAAGGCGCCCGGTGCCCTCCTGAGCCTACCCGAGGCCCCCGGCCGCCGCGGCCGCCAGGACTCGGGCCCGCTCTTCACCTTCAAGCTCCTGGCGGAGCCCGAGAGCCCCGGGACCGACGGGGGCTCCAGCAATGGGGGCTGCGAGGCCGCGCCCGACGTGGCCAACGGGCAGCCGGGCTTCAAAAGCAACATGCCCCTGGCGCCGGGGCCGTTGTAGGGACCCGCGCACGGCTTCCTTTCCCTGGGGAGGACATCACCGAGGGGGGAGGGGGGCTGAGGGGGTGTCGGCGCCCTGGAGCCCGGGGCCCAAGGGGAAACGGGGGGTGGGGGGGCGGGGAGGGAGAGGGGCAGCTGCTTTTCTGGCAGGGGCATGGGTGCCAGGTACAGCACCGAGAGCTGGGCCGAGCATGCTGAGAGCCTGGGGGACCCGACGCCAGCCGGGATTATGTCTCTCTCTCTGTGTATATATATAAAAGAGTCCCTCTGTATATGTATTTAACCGTGGGTACACGTGCGTGTGTCTGTGCGGTGTATGTGTGGTCTGCATGTGTGCGTGTGTGGGGCAGAGCAAGTGTGCGCCCAGGAGGCAGCGGGGTGGGGGGGGCCTTGTTTGTCTCGTGACTTCGTACCTCTCAAGCCCCTCCTTGTACTACACTGAACGATGGCACTTTGGCGGGGTTGGAAACAAAGTCCGACATTAAAGGTCATTTCTCCTGTGCGGCTTTGAGTAGTTTGTGATCTGGGTGGCAGGCAGGGTCTGGAGTTTCCTTTTCCGTACACTTCAGCTTTGTCCCTGTCCCTTCCGCAGGTCTTATGGACGATAGTTGTGCTGACCACCCCATCCCACCCCATCCCATCTCACCCCCTCCCCCTACATTTTTGCTTTTGCCATTACTGTCCCCAAGGACTAAACAAATTTGACCCTGTGGATGAAAGTGACCCCCTGGACTTGTCCCATAAATCCTGCGTGCCTGCTTTTGACTCTTAGCAGTTTCTAAATCCTCCTGCTGTGGGTAGCCCTGGGCAATGTCTGGCCTGGCCCTGACCCCTAGGACCCCAATTCTAGCTGGGGATCTGTGGCCAGGACCCTAGGTGACCCTGTCACCAGAAAGGAGGTGGGACCCAGGCTGAGAGATAGGCTGATTCCCTTCACCTCCTCCCCACATCCCTAGACCAAACACTCCATTGTTTGTGCCCACAGAACCTGAAAGAGAAATCTAGACTGCAGAATTCTCTGGCTAAGATATGGATCCATATGGCCACGCTGCACACATGGGCTCAAGAGCCCTTCTAAGCTCTCCTAACTGACTAGCCTGCCTGGGAAAGAAGCACTGAGGAAAGTCATGCAGGGAGGTGGAGCCTACCTTGGAGAAGGTGACCAGGTAACCTTGGTTCCAGTCTCAGGCCTGCTACAAATTACTGTATGACCTCGAGAAAGTCACATCCCCTCTCTGAATCTTGGTTTCACATCTGTGTAATTGATGAATTGATTCTAAGGTCTTTTCTGCCTCGAAAAGCCTCCAGTTTTCTAAAAAAGAATAAAAAGGACAGGGAACAAACAGGGAGCATTTTTCTTCCCTGAAATTCCAAAAAAGCCTGAAAGGCACACCCCCACCTCAACCCCTTACTTTGCTTTTTCTAAGTTGAGCTTAATAATTTTTCAAAGGGCAAGAACCTCTTATACTAATATTAGGACATCAATCTTTTATTCTATAGGTGATTGAAATATTAACAGAAAATGCTTTAAGTGGGGAGGGGCAATCATTCACGTAGCTGAAAAATGTAAGGGGTATCAGGCATGGCTGGAACTAGGGACTTAAACAAAACTGTTAGCTTGCTCACGGGTTTACTGTTTTATCTAGCTCCCATCTTTTAGCTCTGCTTATCTTTATATGATGCCCTTGTTCCCTTTCTGCAAATAGCTTTCTCATACCATTCTTACAACTTGAACCCTCATCCTTCCAGAAAAGAAAAAATTTCCCAGCAGTTCTGCCAAAAAAGGAAAAAGAAAGAGTCATGGGAAGCTCGAGTTTCTGCATCGTAGATCCCTTTAAGACTCTGATGAAAGCTATAGATATTCCTAGCAGAAAAACGCACATAGAAAAAAATTTTTACATTTTCATACAATTTTAGGTGATTCATCCTGTTTAAGATTAACTAAGCATGATAGCCCAGATCCATAGATTATTTGAGCTAACCTGGATTTTCAGAATTATCTAGGCCAATCCCCTCATCTTTACAGACGGGGAGACTAAGGTGAATAACTTGACCACGTCAGAATGAAGTAGACACAGGTCTGCTGCCACCCTGTCCAGTACCCTTACATTCCCTTGTGCTGCCATCCTGGGGATGAGTATATCCTCTAACAGAGAGCAGGTCTCTTTTGTAGCCGGCAGGGAAAAATATCTAGGGAAAGAGGAAACTGAACCCAATTCCCAGGGGAGAAGGAACAGTTGGGGGATTTGTTAGCAACACAAATCTTTTTCAAACCAGCCTGATAGAGGTGCAGCCCAGAGTGAAGTGGGGAAAGGAGAACAGAGCCCCGCCTCCTCGGCCTCCTCATCCTGCTCCCCAGCCCCTGCCTCTGGCCTGCCCCAAGCACCCGAGGACTCCACACAGTGAGGTTTGAAAACCACTGGCCTAGTGCAGGTGAATAGGACTGGGGTCAGTGGAACCTAGGTTCAAGTCTGGACTCTATGTGACCTTGAGCAATTCTCCTTGCCTCTTCTGGTCTGTTTCCCCATCTATCAAATGGACATGATCATCACAACCCACCCAGAAGTGCAAAGGATTCAATGAGATCATTGTGGTCTAAACACTGAACTGTGAATCACTGGGCCAATGCAAGTTATAATTTGGACCTTGAATATCTGAAGCCACAGGCACTAAAGCATTTCCTGAGCCGCTCAGTTCTGATGATCTCACACATTACTGGTGTTTGGAGGCCACCCAGGCAGCATAGGGATGCAGTGGCAGCCTCCTGACTCTTTCCAGAAGAAAGGTAGGCCAGACAGTGAGTGGCTTACATCCCCAGAAAGTGCTGGGTTCCCTACCTCCAGCCAGAGCCTGCGTTATGCTGACCTCTGCGGGTCACCTCCCTGTTGTCAGGCCCAGGGAGGGCCTGGAGTTCATCAAGAGACCTTGGGGCAAACAGGTCCTCTCTACTTTCTGACCTCCAACTGTCAGCAATGCAGACCTACTTTATTCTCTCCAGCCATCCAAACACTGCTGGGCATTGGTCATCACGGAGGCGTGCACAGAGAGACACCTGCCAACCAAAGAGGTAAGTAGCTCGGCAGAATGGGATAATAGTTAATCCTGCAGATCTGGGCTCAAATCCTACCTCTGCCATTTAGGAGCTGTGTGACCTTGGGCAACTCATGACATGGGTGTAAACTCAGTTTCCTTAACTATAAAATAAGGATAACAATAGTACCTACTGCATAGGGACCTTAGGAGGATTAAATGAGATCTTGAGGGTAAAACAACACCATGCCAGTCACCTGGACAACATCCAAGAAACCATAGCTATTAGCAGAGGTATTCTTTATTCAGTTCTTCACTGTGATATAAATTCATTGTTATTCATCCGATTCCAGTGTTTTAGGACTCAGGGTCCATCTTGAAGGAGAAAGACACAAATTTATGACAGAGTAAAAGAATTTTGTGTCCTACAGTGTGAAGAAACACGTTACGCGACGAGGTGATCACCCCAAACTAAAAGTAAAAATGAAATTTAATAAACGTTACGAGTTTGTTACACAGCAACAGGTAACTAGAAACGAAGGGAAGACTTAAGATTTCTTCTGACACAGTCTGACCTTGAATTAATGTTCATAACTGTTACAGTTATCACCTAACTAGTGCCCAACAAGTGTTCCTTCTTTCTCCACAGTGCTAATAAAATGCTGGGCAAGATCTGAGGTCTGGCACCGTCTGGCCTTGACTGGCAAAGTAGACAGAGGGCATGATAGGAAAGAATAGGAAATCGGGCGGTTTGATTGTTTTTCCCCAGGTTTATTGAGGTATAATTGACAAATAAAAATTGTATATATTTAAGGTTACAACATGATATTTTGGTATACATAGACATTGTGAAATGGGATTACCACACTCAAGCTAATTAATATATCCATCAACTCAGTTACCTTTTTTTGTAGTGAGAACACTTAAGATCTACTCTCTTAGAGAATTTCAAATATACAATACAGTGCTGTTAACTGTAGTCCCCATACTGTATGCTGGGTCTCCAGAACTTATGCATCCTGCATAACTGAAACGTTGTATTCTGACGACATCTCCCATTTCCCCTACCCCAGCCCTTGGCAACCACCATTGGATTTCCTTCCTTTTTAAGGCTGGATAATATTTTAAGTGAGGGCGGGTAACTTTGTGCTCCCCAACCTCAAGGACCTCCAAAGTTTATTTAGTATTATGTTAGTTTGCTAGGGCTTCCATTACAAAGTACCACAGACTGATTGGTTTAAACAACAGACATTTATTTTTCACACTTCTGGAGGCGGGAAGTCTGAGATCAAGGTGTCCATAGTGATTTCTTCTGACACCTCTCTCCTTGGCGTATAGATGGCTGTCTTCTCCCTGTGGCCTCCCACGTTCTTTCCTCTGGATGTATCTCTGTCCAGATGTCCTCTTCTTATGAGGACACAGCCATTGGATTAGGGCCCATCCTAATGACCTCATGTTACATTACTTACTCTTTAAAGACCCTGTCTCCAAATACAGGCACATTCTGAAGTATTGGGGAAGGGCAGGACTTCAACATATGAATTGTGGGGTGGGGGTGAGACAACTTAGCCCATAACAAGTATCAATATTCCAGAACCTGGGGACTAAAGTCATAACGTTAGGAGGACATCAGTGAGGCAGGCATTAGTATTGTGTCAAGTTTAGGCTTACGGAAGTTTAAGTACCTAGTCCAAGACGGTGTGATTGCAGGTGGAGGAGGCAGGACTTGACTCACACAGCCCACCGACCTTGCTCCGCACACCCGCAGCCTGGAGAGCCTGCCTTTGCATGTGGGAGGAAGTACCTCTCACCTGCCTGCTTCTGCAAACTCTTTTCTCTCCCCTCCACCCCCCAACTCTGCCCTCTCTCTGGTCTTGGGCTTTTAGAAAACAAAAGCCCAGAAACCTTGCAAGCTTCTGCTTCCCTTCTATCCAGGCCTCACCTGAAGCCTTGAAGCACACAGCCTGCTGCCTATTTGAATGAAGGGAAAGGACTGAGTGAGGGCAGAAACACGAATGAATATCACAAAATATCATCAATCTCACTACCTCAATGTCCCATCAATCCCCATCTGAAGGGTGCCTCAGTACAGAGATGCTCCATGTGGCTGCATGCGCACGTGGAGGATGAAGCGCGGCTCCACCAGGTGTGCAGGGGGCCGGTGCACACAGCTAATGCAGCACCAGGCCACCCCTCACAAGCGCATGCACAGGAAGGGTTGGTGAGGAAGCATCTGTGCAGCACTCAGGGTTGAGGCAGCCTCCTTCCTTGCCTCCCCACCTGATTCCAGGATGAACTCAGCAGGTTTCTCAGGAAGGGGCTCCCAGGGCAGAGGCTTTCCCAGCACAGCAGTCAGCAGTGTTTCCCCATCCGAACTAAACCACCCTGCTGCCCAGCCCCGGGCTGTGACCTGTCCATGCTGAGCAGGGCTTCCCTCCCTCCCCACCCCTCGGAAACACCTGCAGGGAGATGTCAGGGGGCATCGGATGCCCTGGTGACAAAATCTGATTCTGAGTTAGAAACAGGGGCATTCTGCTTGGAACAAAGCATGTTTGTGTGCAGTGAGCCCTGAAGGGAAGATACTCCATCTGGCCTCTGAGGGTTTGCAGCTCTGAGAGGCCTGGTACCTGTCCCGAAGGGGGGCGGTGAGTTCACAGGAAGCACCAGGAGGTTGAGCTGCAGTGGTTACACGTGTGGCTACTGTTTCATGCAACTTGCAGGAAGCAGTTATTAATGCGTGGTGGAAGAAAAGGAACTCACAGGGGCTCCCAGAAATATGTGGAGAGACTTTCTAAGAAGGCCCGAGGTTTGCTAGGTGGGGGCTACTAGCCAGAAATACTAATTACTCACATGCACATGACCTAATTTGCACCCCCTGACTGGTGGGACTAGAGCTAGTCACATTGGGAGATGATGGATGCTCAGAGGCTGGCTGAGCATCTGGACCAAGAGCTTTTGGTACAAGAGTTGGGTCTGTGGTTCTTAAACTCTGAGAGTAGAAGCACGACTCCTGGGCTTATTAAAAATACAGACCCACTCCACCACCTCTGGCCTCCTCCAGCTGATTTAGTAGGTGGAGAGAAAACCCAGTAATCCACATTTTAGCAAATGATCCAGGTGGTCCACAGACCACATTTTAAGAAGCACTGGACTGCAGCATGCACCCCATCGGGAAAAGGACCAGGTTTTCCTCTCCCTCGAGATCCCCTACAGGGCCCACTTCTGGGATCCACTTTGCTAAACACCGAATTGCAGGAGCTGCTTCCTCTCTCCAGCTCCGAGGCCTGATAGCACCTGGCGTGCCTTATGCCTACGCTCCGCCTTAAGCCCAGGATGGCTTCTGAGAACGCAGCCTTCTCATCGGACCCTTATGTCCCAGATTGTTGACATCCCCACTCCAGCCTCCATCGAGGAAGGAGCCAGGCCCAAGGGCACAAGGACGATGTTGTAAGAAGCTCAGGGAGGCCCGTTTCCAGAAATCAAACAGCAGTTGTTTTCATGCCTCTTCAATCACGCCGGAAGGTTTCTGTTTCCTTCTTTAGCCGACTCAAACGTATTTGGCGTTCGGTTTCTGTTTTATTCCACTGCCAGGAGTTCTGATCGCTGGTGCCCGGGCGGGGGCGCAGTACGCGCCCAGGTGCGCGGGTCTCCCCTGCGGTCGCAGCGTGCCGGCTCCGCGGCGTCTCCAGCTGCGCGCCCCAAAGAAGGCGAAGCCTGCCGGAGCTGCTCCTCGCCACTCGGAGCTTTGCGTCCGTCCTCTTGGTACGTGCAGAGACTAAGAAACAGTTCTTTAGACACTGCAGTGACCGAGACCGCTCCACGCCCCCTTCCCCTTAGCAGGTGCTCGGATTCGAGCAAGCTTGGCCTTGAGGCGGACCCGGGCGCCACCTGCTGTCCAACGCTCCTAGGCGACGGAAGTATAAAGGAACAAAGTTGCTTTGCAATACATCTTGCGCTGCTTTGCCGGCTTCCTCTGAGCTCCCCATTGGTGTTTCAGCTGCAGCCAGACATTCTGGAAATCTGGGTTAGGGATACTTAACTTGGGGTCATGTGTTGGCTTCAGGGGATCTGGGAGCCCCCTAAAATGTTATGCAGAATATAGTGCCTCTGTACATTTTTCTGGAAGAGGTATGTATAAATTTCATGAGTCTAACTACTATTAATATTTTACGGTCTGAAGACCATGTATCCCACAACGTGCAAACTATTAGTGGTAAGTGATGACCAAACAGACATGTCACTTCTCCTCATGGACCTTACGTGAACTTGACTACAGTCTGTATAGTAGGCTGAATAATGGCCTCCATATATGTCCGCCTCTTGATCCCGGACCTGTACATGTTACCTTACATGGCAAAAGGGACTTTGCAGATGTGATCAAGATAAATATCTTGAAATGAGGAGATTATTCTGGATTATCCTGGTGGACCCTATATAATCACAAGGGTCATTATAACAAGAGGGATACGGAGACAGGAGGCAGTGTGACAACAGACGGGGAAGGACAGGGAAGGAAAGACATTTGGAGCTGCTGCATTGCTGACTTTGAAGATGGGGGAGGGGGCTATGAGCCAAAGGATTTAGGCAGCTTCTGGAAACTGGAAAGGACAAGTAAACAGATTCTCCCTTAGAGCTGCCAGAAGGAACAGCTGTTGCCTTGACTTTAACCCAGTGAAAGTGCTTTCAGGCTTCCACCCTCCAGAACTGTAATAGGATACATTTGTGTTGTTTGATGCCACTGAGTTTGTGATGATTTGTTTCAGCAGTAACCGAAAACTAATATACCACTTAGCAGACCCTAAAAGTGGCGAGAAACCACATACTCACAGTCCTTTCCAGTGCTGAAGTTCTCTGTATCACTGGCCCTCCCCCTCTCCAGGAAGAGACAAGTCCAAGAGACAGAAAGTGCACCTAACACTGAGGTAGTGGGTTTCCTGAAATCCCCTGCTCCAAAGAGGTAATTCTGCATTTGAGTCTCTTTCCTGGAAAGCTTGGAGTCTAGTGGGGAAGATAAAATTCAGATTGCATTTTTCTACCTAGGCTGTACAGAGATGTGCCAGGGACTCCACAAAGCTATAGGATAAATGTGGGGCGTCTCCCGAGCACCAATTTTACAGGGTGAGACAAGATTGAAACCATTTTTAACACAGGCACACCTCAGCGATATTGCAGGTTCAGTTCCAGACCACCGCAATAAAGCAAGTATCACAATCAAACGAGTTCTAATCTTTTTGCTGGTGGAGGGTCTTGTCTTCAATTTGTTAAAAACAAAAAATGCAACATCTGGGAAGCACAATAAAGCCAAGTACAATAAAGCGCGGTATGCTTGTATAAAACTAGAATTTTAAGATAAACAAGACTTTGATGAAATTTTCCTCTCCCTATAGCCACTTGCCATTGTGCCTCCCAATTATTCTGAGTTTTGCATTCACTCTCCCTTGCCATTGCTGATATTTTGGTGGGAAAATCCGAAAAGCTCCAGATTAAGAAAAAGATGATGATGTTGAACAAGCAGTGGAATGTGCAGTTAGGTGAGGCAGGAGTGTGCCCAGGGTGAGGGAGGAGCATCCGGGAAGACTGCTAAGGAAGGAGAACTGCAGCCCACCTAGAAGGACCTGGAAAGGCAAAGCGGAGGGGAAGGAGGGACAGACCACAAGGAACACAACCTAGCTCGTTGGCCACCGTGCCAGTAGAAAAAGGTGTTCTAGAGGCCTCTGACAGTGCAGTAGGAAATAGTTTTCAAGTTGATAATCTATTTGGAGTATGGAGATGAAGGCAACCTCATAGAAAGCTGGGAGATGGTGTGAGTTAGTGCAGACATTTTGGAGGGCAATTTCGGAGGGCAACGTCTGAAATATTTTAAATAAACATTCCTTCCCGCAGAGCACTGGTAGGAGTCTGGCCCACAGAGATACTCCTGTAAACCCACAGAGATACTCCTGTAAACGCACAAAGATGTACAAGGATGTTTCCTGCAGCATTGTCTGTAGAAGGGGGAAATGGTGATGCCGTAACTGTCTACCCGGAGAAACATGCTTAAACAAATTACGCACATCCATGTTGTGAAATACTATGCCATAGTTAGAAAGAATGAGGTCACTCCACGTGTAGGGACATGGAAAAATCTCTGAAATGTGGTGGACACTATGGCAAAGGCAGATTACCTAGCCATACATAGTTGCATTCCGTTTATATGCACTTTCAAGATGTATGTTTTTATGTGTGATTCCCAGCAGGAAATGGGAATGAGAGTACCAGGAAGGAGGAGAGGAGTAGGGAAGGTTTTTTTTATTTCATATATTCCTTATCTCTTGGTTTTTGTTTTTGTTTTTACACAGATAATTTACACAGGTAATTCCTAAAGTATTCAAGTAACAGTTTTCTTTTAATTGTGGTAAAGTACACATAACATAAAATCTACCATTTTAACCATTTTTAAGCATACAGTTCAGTAGTATTGAATATACTCGTATTCATATTTCACATTGTTGTACAACCAATCTCCAGAACCTTTTCATCTTGCAAAACTGAAGCTCGATATCCATTAAAAAACAACTCCTCATCCAACCCTCACTTCCCCTCCCTTCCCCTGGCAACCACCACTCCGCTTTCTGTTTCTATGAGTTTGACTGCTCTTGATGCCTCATATATGGTATTTGTCTTTTTGTGACTGGCGTATTTCACCTAACATGTTGTAGCATGTGTCAGAATTTCCTTCCTTTCTAAGACTGAGTAATATTCCATTGTATGTATACACCACATTTTGTTTATCCATTCTTTCATTGATGGACATTTGGGTTGCTTCCATCTTTTGGCTTTTGTGAATAATGCCTCTATGAAAATGAGTGTAGAAATAGCCTTTTGAGCCCCTGCTTTCAAGTTCTTTTAGATAGATATGCAGAAATGGAATTGCTAAATCCTATGGTAATTCTATGTTTAATTTTTAAGGAACTGTCATACTGTTTTCCATAGTGACTGCACCATTTTACATTCCACCCAACAGTGCAAAGGGTTCCAGTTTCTCCACATCTTCACCAATACTTGTTATTTTCTGGATTTTTTCTTCTTTCTTTTTTTTTTTTTTTTTAATTTTCTTTCTTTTTTTTCTTTTTTTTTTGTAGTAACCATCTGAATGGATGAGAGATGATGTTTTATTGTGGTTTTGATTTGAATTTCCCTAATGATGAGTGATGTTGAGCAACTTTTCAAATTGCTTGTTGTCCATTTGTACATCTTTTTTGGAGAAATGTCTATTCAAGTCCTTTGCCCATTTTTTAGTGGAATTATGTATTTCTTTGTTGAGTTTCAAGTAAGTTTTTATGTCAGTTTTATTGGAGTACAATTTATATAAAATAAAATTCACTCTTTAATAAATGTATGGTTTGATAAGTTTTGACAGTTGTTTGCAGTCATGTAACCAATACCACAATCAAGATATAGAACATTTTCATCACCGCCAAAATTTGTCATGCCCTGCAACAAAAGTCTACATGTTGTATGTTTCCATTTATATGAAATATATAGTCAGCAGATACATAGAGACAAAAAGCAGATTGGTGGTTGCCGGGGCTGAGAGGAAGGGTCAATGAGGAGTGAGTGATGGGTACAGGGCTTCTTTTTGGGGTGATGACAATGTTCTGGAACTAGATAGTGGTCATCATGGCACAATATTTGGAATGTACTAAATGTCACTAATAATAACTTTTATGTCATGTGTATTTTTCTACAATAAACAATTTTTAAGTTAGTTTGTCCTCCTCTCCCCCTGGGGGCCCTAGTTCCTTCCTTTACGCAAGGATGAAGTTGCTCTCATCATGCCCTTCTGATCTAATTTTCTAAGGTGCCATAACTGCTCAGGTGGTGTACTTTCACTCTGCCTCCCTGTAGGATGATTTAAGTGAAACACTGAATAGACAATAATACGAACCATAAAATGAGAAAGTACTCTCTTTTTAGTCTCTTTCACTCCTTCTGATTGCGTATAGCATGTTGAAAGTCTCAGTTTGGTGCTAGTAAATCTCTAACACCCCCCTAACACTTGCCAATCTCTCTCTCTCTCCCATCTGTATATATTTTTTAGGTAAGAAATAGCAGACCTGAGGCTCAGAGCTTTCCGCAGGTGATCTCAGAGCTCAGATTTAATCATTTTATTTTCATTGTATTTATTTTTACTGAAAACCTCTTTAGAGTAAGTGCCACTGGTATTTTAACTGTGCTGATGACACAAAAATTTCCTTTCAATATACATTTTATTAAGTGAAAAGGGATGAAATTATTTTAAAATGTATGTCAATAATAGAAGACCATGGAAATAGCCAAAATCATGATGTGAATATGCTAATAACTGAAGTCTGGGAAACAGTGCCATGTTCAATTACTGCTGTTACTTCTCAGGAGCTCTAGCCCATAAAACCCTGAGAAATTATAGGCTGTGGGCAAAGTTCTGGCTAAGAGCTCAGATTGTACCAGCCCCCATGCACCCCATCCTGTCACCGTGTAATGGAGTAAAGGGAGTGGGCCAGGGAGATCTACAATTTGGAAATTAAAGCTGAGGAAACAGGAGCAGACTTCTGGCCCAAGGTCTTTCGAGATGAGCCTGAGGGTAACTGGGGGTCTGCTGTGACTCCATCACAGAATTCCCCCAGCAGGGCAAGGGTTAGACAGACAACAAAAAGAATGGTCTCCCAAATCCCACCTCATCCTCCAGAGGGGGGCACGTTAGCCACCCCTGAGCTAAGGAATTGCAAAAGCCGACTGCCTGCCTTAGTAAAGGAGGAAGGGGGGACAGAGAGAGGTTAAGCACAATTTAATATTTTGATCAACGGTCCAGCTTGTGTATTTATATCATGAAGTCTGGCCATAACAGAATGCCACAGACTGGGGGCCTTAAAGACCAGAAAGTTATTGTCTCACAGGCCTGAAGGCTGGAAATCTAGATCAAGATGTCAGTGGGGTTGGTTCCTCCACGGCCTCTCTCCTTGGCTTCCAGGTGGTCTCCCTGTCACTGTGTCCTCACGTGGCCTTTCCTCTGTGTGGTTCCCTGGTGTCTGCTCCTCCCATAAGGACATCAGTTCTATTAGATTAAGGCCTTATTCTAATAGGTTTTTTAACCTTTATTACCTCCTTCTAGGCTCTATCTCCGAATACAGTCACATTGGAAGTTAGGGCTTTGACATGTGATTCAACGGGAGACACAATTCATTCCATGACAGTCAGAGTATGGAAATCTTCTGGAAGGATACACAGCACACTGTTAATATTTCTAGGGAGTGGTGCTGAGTTCCAGCTTAGTCCTAGTCTTCTACCTGAATTTTTTAAGTGGTGTTGCTTTACAAGATGATGATGATGATAAAAGGATATTAACTGGAAGGGGTGCCACATGTTAACCTGCCCCGTGTGTCAACAGAAGCCAACCAGCCGTGAACGTTGAGAATCATGAGCCTCACTTCTAGGCCCCCAGGAAGCCTACTTTGCAGGCATTCGCATGCCAAGTGGTCCCCAGTCCAGCCGTGCTAAGGTCTGGTGGGGAAATAGCATCCTGTGACAAAACTATGGGCCAGACGAGTTAGGAACCTCCACCGCGTCTTTACATTTTGGCCCCTTCTAAGGCCCGTGGGGCTTACACAGGCCTTGCATCCCCCATGGGTCCCCAGCTCTGATGGCAGAAGGTCCAGCAGAGTGGCCACTGGAGCAGGTAACGGGGTGGGGGGGTCTTTGGAGTCCAAAGGTCCTTTCCAGCTCCCCCACAACCTCCCCAATCATTCTCATCCCACATTCTTCTGTGAAGTCAGCTCTGCTGGCAGAAATAACATCTCAGGGGCTTATGCAGGAAATCTGAGGAATAAAAGCGATGTTGCTTCAGTCCTCTGGATTTACATAAACCTCCTAATTGCCTCCATGTCTGTGGTTGTCAGCCACTAATTATTAGGTATTTTGTCTCCGTCAGCATTTTCGTAAACTGTTCCTTTCTGTGAGACATGATAAGCATTTAATCAAGACGGAATTGGAGTGGAGGCATATGTACCAGAACTGTGGCCAGAAAGGGCTGGGAAAGTCGGGGTGCCAGAGATTTTGAGGCTGTGTGGGGAGTTTTGAAGCTGTGAGCCAACATAATAGAAAGCACACTGAATTGCAAATGCACTGAAACAGTAATAGAATAACAGCTGCCTTTTAATGTGCCAGGCACTGTGTTAAGTCCTTTTATCCCCCAATCCTTGCCAAAAAAACCCTTAAATGGTGATTTTATAGATGAGAGGCTCAGAGCGAGTCATCACCCAGTCAGGAAGAGGTATGTGTCAATCAAGGAATACATTTGGCTGCACATAACAGAACACAAGTAACCGTGGTTTGGACAAGGCAGATTTTTTGTTTCTGTCACGTGAGAAGTCTGAAGGTGGGCAGTCCAGGGATAATGTCACAGTTCCATGGTTTCAGGAGAGGCCCGTGTCCCTTCTAATGTTTTCCTGCACCATCCTTCTGATGTAGCCATAATGACCCTCTTCCTGTCAGGAAGAGGAAAGGGACAAGGGCAAAAGGCACATACGGCTGACTCCATCCCCCTTTTAAAGAGGTTTCCAGAAAGTCCCATCTACAGTATGTGCTTCCACTGTGTCATGTGGCCACTGTTTTCTGCAGGATGGCTATTATGTGCCTGATATTGTGCTAAGCATTTATATATTATTGGATTTATTTTTCATAACAACCCTTTAAGGAAGGTCTTTCCAACCTCTGGATTTTAGTTTAATCCCTGCTATTATCTAGCTAAGTAATCCTAGATAAATCAATTTCCCTCTTTGCCCTTCAGTTTTCTCATTTGTTTTATGAGGGGTTGGACTAAATAAAGAGTTCTTAACTTGGGGTCTACATACCCCTATGAGGCCATGGATAAAATTCAAGAGAGGGAGTCATGAATTTGGTTAGGGAAAAATATTGTATTCTTATTTTCACTAACCTCTAGTTAAAATTTAACATTTTCTTCTATTGTGGCTGTAGGCAACAGACTACCACAGTAATATTAGCAGAACCCATGACTTTTCACCAAAAGAGATCAGATTTTTTGTAGCATATTATAGTTGTTCAGATATGTTAAAATATAGTTTTAGCTTACCATTACCTCAAAATTATGGTAGTTATTACACCTACCATATTTGATGTGATTATATATACATATATCTCACAAATATGATTTATGTCACAAAAATGTTTAATATTTCAGTAACTTATTTCAATATAATTTATCTTCTTTATGATCCTGTATGTTTTGTTTTATGTACTAAAAAACATTTCTCTAAGGAGTCCATTAGTTCCAGTGGACTGCCAAAGGAGCCCATGGAACATATGAGACAAACTCTTGTGCTATGAGATCGCTTTGCCTCTCTGGGTGCAAATGAAACTCTGCCACTAGCTATCATGGTCATCCTGAGCAAGTCCCTTCAGCTCTCAATTTCCTCCAGCTCTCAGTTTTCTTTTCTGTAAAATGGGGAAAATGCATGCTTTGTCTAACTCAGAGCTGCTAGAAGAAACAAAGTAATCTACATTAAGCACACTCATGCATACTCAATTACAAAGGGTTAGTTTCTGAAGTGCTAAGTAAATGCTGAGTATTTTTAAATTATTCAGCTTTAGCCCTATTTCCCAGAGATGCTGGTATTTTTTCTATTACTTCCATATTAGTGTCCTGCTACAGCCATATATTTCCTAATGCCAGATAGGGATTGAACTAGTATAAAATTCAATGATAAAGAGGAAAATGTACCTTACGTGCACTTGCATGAACATACTTAAGAACACAAGGAGATAAAATGAGATTTCACCAGTGGGTCATATAGCTTTATTTGTCTTAGGCTCTTTGAAAAGCTTGAGTTGAAATACCATCGTTAAAAAAAGTCCTACATCAACAAGTCATTTCTTCTGCAATCTCTAAACACAGGGATAATTGGACAAATGACAGAAAAGTTGGGAAAGTTGGTTTCTTTCCTTCATAATCTGTGCCTTTAAAATATTTGTGAATACTTATTAAATATTTATTCATCCAAGAAGTCTTCTAAGGGGGCCATAATTAATGTTTTAAATAGCAAAGATCTACAAATACTTTATTTGCCAAATTATATTTCAGACAGGACCTCGTATGTTCCAGGTGTTACTGAATTCTTTCAGTCTTGACCTCAAAGACACAGGGTGCTGTGAGGTAGTCAGCTTGGCCAAGAGAGATGCTTCCTAAACAAACTGGTATTTTGATCAGTTTCCCCAAGGATTTATGGAAATACTCTGGGATGTTTTTGTTGGAGAGGATGTTTGGTTTGTGTAATGGAAGCTGCCCTTTTTTCTGGCTTTGAGAGAATTTCAGTCTGATGCTGAGATCCAGACTGTATAGAGAACCCAGCTAAGTTAGGCTTGGGTGAAATTTTTATGCTACTATTAAAAAAGAAGAAGAAAAGCCTACTTTTATGTTTCAAAAAACAACAACAACAACAACAGAGCATAAACCCTGGTTTTCTAAGGCCTAGTCAGAGATCATTCATTTATTTGTTCACTTGTTGACAAGAGTTTCTTGACTGCCTACTCTTTGCAAGGCACTGAGCCGAGCACTCAGGTTACAACTGATGTGGCCCTGCCATCGTGGAACTTAAAGGCTAGTGTTGATAACATTACAATCTTTACACAAGACAGGCTCTGTTCTAAGTATTTTACATGTTAATTCATTTAAGCTTCCCAATCACCCCAGAATAAGACTAGTTAATAGTCTCATGTTACAGAGAAGGAATCAGAAGTTTATTGAGGTTAAGGAGCTTGTCCAAGTTTAGAGGACTTGTAAGGGCTGAGCTGGGATTCCATCTTGGCCAGCCCGATGCCACAATCCATGCTCTAAAACAGGGGTCAGCAAACTACAGACCACCGATCAAGTCCAGCCTGATGTCTGCTTTTGTCAATAAAGTTTTATTGGAACATAGACACTCTCATTCATTTACATGGTGCCTAGGGCTGCTTTTATGTGACAATGGCAGTCCAGCCGTTGCAGCAGAGCACCATGTAGTCCACAGAGCCTGAAATATGTACGACTTGGAGCTGTACAGGAAAAGTTTGCCAACTTTTACTCTAAAACTCTGTTATACTTTATCTCTAGAAGAAAAGACAAATAAGAGGTGAATATGATAATTGAAAATATTTGCTAAAGTGCCATGATTCGTGAAATGAAATGCTATGAAAGAGAGTAATTGGAGCAGTGGGGTATGGTTAGAGATATCCTCTGTAAAATGTGAGTCCCCAGAGAGGGGACCTCCATGCTGAGATCTGAATCCTGGGACTCAGCTTTTGCTGAGGAATTTGTAGATTACTTAGCTCCCCAAATATTCACTGCCTCTGCTTTGACCTGAACAGAGGATGACAAAGAAACCAGTCTCCTTTCTGAAGTGAAAATATTTCCTCCTCCTTCAAAGGGAGGTTGGAAGGGTTACATGAGGGGAATGACAGATGAAAAGGTTCAGCGTGGTGCTTGACACCCAACTGGCTTCTTTTGCCTTCTGACTCCTGCCCTGGCCACCTGCTGGACAAAAATTGGCCCGCCGCCTGCACTTGCAAAGGTTTGTATATCACGAACACGACGCTTTATGCTTTCAAATGGCCACTGGCATTTAATACAGAAAAGTGAGGGTTGGAAGTATGTTTCTTAACTCAGAATAAATTATTTGGTCCAGCCGATGAATCCCAGGGGAAAAAATGGGCTAGCTCAGTCATTCCATTTGTGGTTGGGGCACAGATTCCATTTCTTGGTCCAAATACCAAGGTTGAGGGCAAAGGGGGGTTGGGCTAGTGGGTGCAGGCTGCTTGCCTTGGCAGTCCTCAGGATGACTGCCTCCGAGACTGTCAGTCTCCATTTTATATGGTACCTTCATCCATCCATTACCAGCATTAAAGGTCTCATTTTCAACCAGGCTCTCGGCCATTTGCTTGACACTGAAAAACTGCTGAGTTTTCCTGCCAAGTATGTATCTGTCTATATTTTCATAGATATAGATCACCCTCAACGGCCACTTCTCCTTTTTACAGTTAAGGTTGCCATATCTGCCCACCCCTTCTGTTCTTTAGAAAAACATAGACTTGGTGGTTAGACCTGGCATTATGTCCTTGTTCTGTTCTAATAGCTGTGTGACCTTGGAGAAAACTTCTAACGTCTCTGAGCCACAGTCTTATTCATTCACAATAACGATACCTACCAGTGTCATCCATTTATATAAGAGTTGCTTGCCTGTGGTGCAAGGCCCTCGGGAATCTCACAGCAAAGAAGATAGGCAAAATCTCCGTTCTTGTAGCTCTTACAGTCTAGTGGGGGGAGTTATAATGATTGAATTAATAAATATCAAGATTGTAATGGATGTGATCGATGATATGTAGGAGATGTACAGGGTGAAATAATAGAGTGAGCTACTTAAGTGGAACTGAGGCAAGACATGAGGAACGAGAATGAGCAAACCATGGGAAGAGCTGTGAATAGCATCAGGCAGAGGGAGCACTGAGCACAAACGTGTGGAGATGGGGAAAATACTGTGTTTTCAGAACAGAGGGTAGCATAGTGTCCAAGAGGGCAGGTGGTAAAAGATGAGGTCAGAGAGGTAGGCAGAGACCAGGTCATATGCACCTATGGGTCATAATAAAGAATTTTAGATTTTATTCTAATCAGAGTGGGAAGCGAATGAAAATGGTTAAGGCTTGTACAGGATTCAAGTTTTAAAAAGATCAGGCTGGTTACTGAATGCTGAAGGAATTATAGGATACAAGGGTGAGATCAGGGAGGCCAGGTAAGGATTACCTACAATTGCAAATGTGAAATAATGAGCACAACCCTTGATCCATGTATGTTCATTAGCTGAACAGTCCTCAGAAAGGACTGGATCAGTCTAGCATAGATTTATTATTTTTTTCTGTTAGTTTAATGTGTACAAAACACTGTAATGATTAGACATTTATCCTTTATACCCCTCGCAAAGTGATAAACCTCCTCCCCCAATCTACTAGGCCTCTGACATCGCATACAGCCGTTACATTTCCACTGTCTCTATTCCTAATGCTGTTCCCCGCTTCTTGTAACCATATATATATATATAATTATAGTTGACATTCATTATTGTTCGGCTTCAGCTTCAGGTGTACAGTGCAGTGATCAGGCATCTACACCATCCCTGAAGTTGTCTCCCTAATAAGACAAGTGTCCATCAGATACCCTACACAATCTTTATGACATTATTGATTATATTCCTCAAATTGACTTTCATATCCCCGTGGCCATCTTGTGGTTACCGATGGTGCTTTCTAATCCCTTCACCTTCCCCCTTATCCCCACCCATCCCTGCCATCTAACAACCCTCAGTTTTTCTTCTATGTCTCTGAGACTATTTCTGATTAGTTCGTTCATTTATTCTATTCTTTAGAGTCCACATATAAGTGAGATCATATGGTATTTGTCTTTCTCTGTCTGACTTATTTCACTTAACATGATGTTCTCTAGGTTCATCCATGTTGTTGCAAATGGTAAGATTTCATTCTTCTTTATGTCTGCGTAATACTCCATTGTATAAATGTACCACAGTTTCTTAATCTAGTCGTCTACTGGTGGGCATTTTGGTTGTTTCCATAGCATAGATTTATTAAACCTCTAGCTCCAGGGAGTGTAGACACACAGAGCCTCCCAAAAGTTAAAGTTGAGCACGGTGTATGCAAAATAAGTCACTGGGGAGGCAGAAGCGATTTCCATCTCTGCCTGCAGATTCTCCACAAAGCAATTTATTTGAAGTTAAAGTTTGTGCCAGGGTCTATACGAAGCGGTTTCGGTTTGTTTTCTCACTGAAGCCTCATGAAACCTTATGAAGTCGGTACCAACCTTCAGTGACTTTTCCAAGATCAGATCACACAGCTGCTGAGAGGCAGAGCAGGCATTCAAACCCAAGCTGTCTGACTCCAGCACCCAAATTTAATCACCATACGAGATAGCGATCCTGTTGTCGTGCCAGGGACCCCAAGGACCACCCTCGAGTATAAGGCTCCTTCTCTTCCATCCTTCATCACTTCCCACCACGCTGAGAGCCGCTTACCTCTCCCTAGTCCCTGCCCTGCTCCCAGCACAGAGCTGGCCAGACCAAGTGGGCAGCTCCTTTACTGATTGAGGGACTGGCAGGTGCCACTAAGAAATCTCCCAGCTGCTCCTGAAAGAAAAGCAAAGAGAATATGGTTCCTTTGCTACTCTCCTGATTAACTGCTGTACCCACCACAGGGGCTAGCCTGATGCTGGACATTCATTCATTATTTATTCATGCATGTGCAGCAACCATTCTTTCAACAAACTTCGGGGCTCAGTCCCGTCTGGGGTGTGAATGAAAGCGTCATAAATATTATCACTATTAATAATATTACTGATTATCATTAGTAACACTGGGAATAATCAAATTACTCTTACTATTGATAATTGATCATAATACTGGCATACTGTGGGGCTTTCATTAATAATAATAATTACAATAAGAGCAAGCATTTATTGAGCACTTACTGTGCTAAGTACTGTTACTATTAAAGTATTTTTGTACTTTCCAAGCACTTCACTTTCTGTGTTTTAGATAAGCCATGACACCATTTAATTTTTACAACAATCCTATAAGGTAATTCCAGAAGCCTCAAAATCTCTGCAACTCATTAGAGCACTGAATTACTCATTGTTTTGGCTGTAAATTCCTAAAAGAGTGTCCTTCACCCATGTGAAAACAGATCCCTTACAACTGTAAACAAGACAGACAGGTCTCTGCCCCGGGAAAATAGCAGCAGAACTGCCCTCTAGATGAAAAACCTTTCTTTTCCTTTTACAGAGTGGCCTCAAGCACTAAGAGGCAACAGCTCCATGGTTCCAGAACTGACTGGTGTGCTTGCATCTGTAAAAATGTGTTTCTTGCTTTGTGCTCTGCACTTCAACAACATCCAGCTACTTACTGTTAAAATCAA